>NC_090205.1:27619244-27989553 GCF_033026475.1 Channa argus
GCTACGCAGCTGGCCAACACTCAACGGAAGAGCCCGGGATCCAACTACCAACTGCGGGATTGTTGGACAAACGCTCTACCTTCCTGTGCCACTGTATTTTACTTCCCATTTACATTTTCAAACAGCAGAAGGTTTTTGCCTTGTTTAGCAGATGTGGGCACAGCTGGGCATGTTTTATTAAAAAGATAAAACATCAGTGTTTCTCTATAGCTCAACATATCTGTCTCCGATCAGCCACATGCACACACAATGGTTGCTCTGCTGCGTATTAGTGTAACAATCAAGCAGTAACAGAATTTCTGTTTATCGGAATACAAGCTGGAATTTAACCTGACTGTGTTTAACTTGTGGCGTCGCAATTTCACAAGTCACTACATTCAAGAACAGTCTCAAGTATCTTGTTGTTATGAGCGTTTTCTCATTTGCTGCCATCGAAACTGCTGAGAACTCAAAGATTTTAAATCATACACCGCAATATTATTACTGCAATTTATTATTATATTATCATTATTTACTAACATACAGTATCAGCATTGGTTAGTTGATTAAAGGTAATAACTGCATGGAATAAAATTATCACTTCTAAATTGTTAGCCTTTAAAAAATATGTGACAAAATATATAAAGTAACGAAGGCTGGACGTTTTCTTATTTTGGTCCTTCTAGCCAGTTCCGGTATTTGATGTGTTCTACTGTATATCAAGCACATCTGGGGAAACCCTTGATAGTTCCATCAGATCAGCTTGAGACAAAACCTGAGTTGTAAATGTATGTTGTTATGATTTTCGTTCAGGGGGTTGAATAATTGTGAGACTGCTCATTGTAAGCTGCATTTTGTGTTGATTTCCTAGGAACCACTTGTAACATTAGTTGCATAGAGGTATTCAAATTGTTCTTGTTTGATTTTTATATTGCAAGGTGTGCAAGTTTTGCCAAAACACATAATTTTCAGTAGGTTTGATTAATTCTTAGTACTGTATGTGATTTAGACAAGTTTATGTCAAATCATGTTAGATGTTATGGGATATGGGGACCTGTTGCAATATCTTTTTAGCTGTGCCTGCTACAGTGTTTAGTGTTTTCCTCTGCCTTTCTGTTAGTTAGAGCCTGTCTTTTGACTTTCTGACTTAATTCTGGATCGGCTGAACAAGTAAAACTGTAACTGAATCAGCAGATCTTGCATAGTTTTGAGACTTCTAGCTTTTCTAATAGATTTTGCTTGGTATTGTTATTTTCTTTCCCCAATTAGGTTCCCTTTTCTTCATCTTGATGATTTTTTTCTCATTTCCTGATGAGAAAAACCTCATATCCTGAGGTCAAGATGTTGGAAAACACCATTAGTGACTTAAAGTGGGGCCTTCGTGCTGAAGTGTTTCCTAATGAGCAGCCATCAGCCACCATCTGCTCACTCTTGTTTCTGCAATTAAAAACAATGATTGGTGTTCATTCTGTTTAACAATGGCAGGTTTCCTTCATGAGAGGCAACTTATCCACAGGATGAAAAGGAAAAAAAGTTATAAAATCTAATTCAATGCACAACCCCTGAAGTTCTCTCTAGATAACAGATGCTGTGCACTGTACCAAAGTGCCTGGATTGGAATCACACATTATTCGCTGTTGAGAAAAGTTGTGTCATCTCTGTATTTGTAGAACGTTTGTCAGATTGATAAGCGTTAAAGTTCTATTCTTATGCATGTTAATCATTCTCTGTTAGTTGATTACATAGTGGTATTTTTGTATTTATCTGCAGACTAATGCAAATATTTGACTATATGTTGTGCACTAACTTATAATATTGACACTGGCTGTACAACATGCACTGCAGTAATTCATTAGTAGGGGCTATATGCTGGTTTGGAACAGAGCCACAATGCAGAACTTCATCCTGAAAAGGCTCCTCAAGAGGCACAATCAGCAATCATTCAGCTTTAAAGTATTCTCCCTTATTTATTTGATTAGGTTTTTCTCTCCTCCTGAAAATTCTGCACACTGGAGAGAACATTGTGTGTAAATATTGTTAAATGTTAAAAGAATTAAATTTGCCAACTAAGATTAGGTCTTATAGTTATTTGTCTTCATATTGGGATGCTTGTCATGTTTTGTGCACCTAATTACTGCGCATGTTTTTTGTGTCAGATCACCTAGAGCAGCTCTTTTGAAGCCTCTCTCATCTCAACACCAACCATAGAGACATAATGACAAATTATTTATAAAAGGAAAATTTTTTTTGCAGGTATTTCAAAACAGTATTGTTTCACCTGCAGAATATTGCTCAAATTAGGACCATCCTGTCTCAAAGCGATCCTGAAAAACTAGTCCTTTGTATCTATTATCAAATCAAATCAACTTTATTGTCCCAAAGGGAAATATGTCTTGCAGCTGCAAATATATATTATACATATGTCTGAGAAACAGAAGAAACATTCTACACAATATATGCTGTCCACACTGAAGAAAGCGGCATTCCTGGAACAGTATTCCCCCGTATTGTATTGACTGGGCAAAATTTAGCTCTTACTCAGAATGGTAGTACAGTCATACAGATGCACAAAAAAGGGTCACACAATTTAAGAGACAAGATATGACTTATATTTATAAATAAGAAGCATAAAAAGTTGACAGTAAAAACAATTAGTTAGGAATATAAATACGCAAATACTCAATATAAGTTAGATAAAACTATGTTTAAAAAGGATAATAATAACTACTTAAATACACCGGATATTTGTTAAGCAGGTTTCTTTAGCACAGCAACAGACGGTGGAATAAAGGAGATCAAGCGATTACTTTTGTATTTAGCTGCTCGATAACATCTTCCTTAAGGTAGGACTTTATATTCACAGTGCAGTAAGTGAAAAGGATCCCTAATAATTCTTTTTGCCTGTGCGAGAACAGTAGTGTCAAAGATTGATTGTAGAGATGGGAACTTCTTCCTGCCCATCGTTTTCATAGCGTTTCTTAATTTGTGTTTTGTGCTTAACAGAAAGGGAACCAAACCAGGCAGCCATGCCATTATCCAATCAGACTTTCAAGAACTACATTGTAAAAACATCAGACACCAAACAGTCTGAGTCATCTTTAATCATTGGGATAGTTTAGAACACAAGTAGTCATTATATGCATCCCATTTCCAACTATTCCACTCACTAAAGGTTGTCATTCAGTATTTCTTTATTGCTTATTTATTTGTTTTGAAAATAAGTTCTGCATCTGGATTAGACTGATCTTCTTATCACCATACACTCAGGACCAATAGATACATATTGATCGTCTAATTACATTAAAGAAGCATATCCAGTTATAACTCTGCCTTTAGCCTCAGGCATCATGTGTAAAATTATTCTACAGAGTTTATTTAATGATGATAAACTCTTACTCATCAGACTCATAGATCAGAGATAAAAGAGTCACATTTCAAGGATAGAGTGCACGCATAATGTCATGTAATATAAAATCAGATATCAAGAATAAATTTCAAAGGCAGACTAGTCAGCACTGTACATGGATATAATGAACATCATTACCACTTAGTGGCACTGTGGCTCCTTTAAACATTAACAGCATTTGTCAGACATTAAATTACTATACTTTGCATTTTCTATTACATTTTGACCAGACTTGGATTATAGATTGGATATTAAAAAAACTTTTGGGAACTTATACAGGTTTTGTGAAACTTGTGAAATTGGTTCATGTAGATATTAGTCATGTACCCAAAATAAGTTCAGTTTCAGTTGCTCATGCAACACTAATGATTTATGTCGTCGCTTGACCCTGACTCACCTTTTGATAAGTCATAAGAAGCAGAAAGGTCTCCTTGTAGAGAGGGGTTTAAAATTAACAGTCATGAAGCCAGGGATTCACCTGGTTCCACCTGAACTTGTTGAGTGCTGCGACCAATCTAAAACTAATATGAAGTGTCCTTGTTGATTTGGCATGTTTCTATGCTGGATGCCATTCCTGCCACAACCCTCCCATTTTGTCTGGGCTTGGGCCTTGGTGGCTGGGCAGGGCCATGTCTGATGGGGTGGGATTTGAACCTATGGCCTTTTGCATTGCAACCCAATGTTCTACCACTGATCCACCAAAGTAGAAAAACTTGAAAAATGTCCTTTAGAAATAAATTCTGGTTTGTAAGAACGTGCAATTAATTGTGACTGACTATGTGATTCAAAATGATTTGATTGACAGCTAGTTGTAACATTCTTCTGTTTTATTGACACATGTCCTTTTCCGCATACACATCCACAATGAGGTGTTTCTCTCCTGACACTGTGGGAGCTTACCAGGCATGTGTCAGCTATGAATTTCTTTCAGGGCTGGATGTGCTGACAGGTAAGTGTCCAGGGAGGAACACATTCTAGTAGCTGCTGTCTCCTCTGATGGTGTTGACAAGCTTCATCTGCTTGATGCCTACTACAGTAGATGCTGCTGTAATGGCTTTTTCTGTCACGTACCCTCTGCTACAGGCTCAGCTGGACTTCAAGCTTATGGTCATAGTGTTACAATAATAAATAAAGTACAACATACAATTAATATTTTGTATAGCCACACTCATGTACGTGAGAAAAACAAAGCAGTTGAACATTTTTTTTACATATAGCAACCCCTTCTAGTGTTTCACATGCTAAATGATTCATCATTTGCTAATTTGTCATACTAGGGCTGCTTGTTTGCTTTAAGTCGGATTACAAGGCTGCTACTGCCATCTGCTGGTAAAAACACATGTGGTGCCAATGGACCTCAGCTGTCTTTCTCAGAGGCAATGACACAAAGCACTGAACGTAATACTGAATCCAAAACAAGTAAGTAAATTAATAATCATGATGGTAAAAGAGTGAAGAATTTCCACAGTCCTACAATAGCACCATGCAGTCTGGTGGAATTAAGTTTCTTCTTAAATTGAAAGAAATAAGCCTCAAAAATATGGAAATTTACTGCAGGGCTGTGGGGTTGATTGCAATCACAACACTGCCATTATTACACGCATGTGTATTAGTTTATTGAGTTTATTGAGTTTATTGCGACCATGTGTTAGGAATTAGGAATCTGGTTAGATCTAAAAAAAAAAAGTTTAACATACATATTGTAGGATAAATTACAAATAATTGGAGATAATTGGCTAACTTACCTCTGTTGCTTTGACTGGTGGGTAGCAGCTTTGTGCTACAAACCCTTTCGAACATTGAACCTATGCTGTACTTTAGTTTTCAAATACTAACATTTCAGACAGGATTTTAGACAAGATCTGAACACTCAAGAGATGGTATGAAGCCTTAATAAATAACTTTAATTGGCTTAGTGTTAGATCATTGGATTGTGATGCAGAGGACCATGGGTTTGAATCTCTGGCACCAAGGGCAGGGGCTTGAAAGGACAAGCCAAAAGCTGGCTTCAAAATAAGGGGTTACTAAGTTTTGCACATGAAGGTATGCAGGCCACAGCAGGTAGATCCCACAGTAATAAGCATCACATTTGAGATTTTTCAGTTTCATC
Organism: Channa argus; assembly: GCF_033026475.1. Lineage (NCBI taxonomy): Eukaryota > Metazoa > Chordata > Actinopteri > Anabantiformes > Channidae > Channa > Channa argus. The sequence continues at coordinate 27,624,740 of NC_090205.1, forward strand.
CTGTGTCATTGTTTTCAGAGCGTGTGGTCAAATAGCAGTTTAATATTGCTAAACAATTATTGCATAATCTGGAATTCAAAGTTGTTTCTCAAACTGTGTCCACAGCTTGAGGGTAGGGGTACGTTAAGAAACTACACTGGCTATGTTTAGGCAGGTTTTTTTTTTCCTTTTGACTTATCTTGTCTGTTGATTTGACACAGTTTTTAACCGGATGCCCTTCCTGATGCAACGCTCCCTAATTTCTACTGGACTTGGACCAGCACTCGACAACTGGGAATGGGCTGTTGGGGGTTCAGTGTCTGATGACACTTCGACATACAGCTGGGACTGGGATTGAACCACTGACCCTGTGGTCCCTGGATGTCTGCATTACCAATTGATCTACAGCCACCTCAGGCAGTAAAACTTTGGTGTAAGGTTTAATTAAATGGCCACTTATATAGGACTTTTATCCAAAGCGTCTTACAAACAATGGTTGCTTGTCACTCAACCATTCACACACACACTCACCTGACCTGAGTTTGTTACAACACAATGTGCTCCCCCACTCTTCCCATTCCCAAGCAAAGCCAGCATAACCAAGTGTTCCAAAACCAAACAGTAGTAATTTATTTGCTTTAGATTTGAGCAGTGCACAAAACAAAAAAACAAAAAGCTCTAACAAAAACCCTACATTATCTAACCCAACCAAACAAATACACAAATAAAAGAGAAAAACAGGAGAAAACAGGAGAAACGTCTGTAAAATAAAAGGGCTCCTCACTCCTACTGTGGTTGTGAGACAAATTTCCTACAAATGCAAAATGCCTGTTCATGGTGACCAAGTGCATTCTATGAACTCTGCTGTCACACCTCAGCAGACCTTCTGACTGCACTGTTTTTAGACCAGTGCTTCCACAGGAAGCTGTCCCAACAGGGGACACATAGGAGATTAGTAATCTCAGAGACTTGCTAATTAGGTTCCTGGCCAATGTGTAATCACTTGTATGTATGTTCTGTAAGGTTGAATTGCATTGAGTCAGTCCTTTGTGCTGTTTAGTGAATTCATCTGCAGAGCTGAGTTGTTAACAGTCACCCACAACCTGTAAAACCGTATCAATCTGATGTGGCCCACTCTGGAGAGTAATTCTGTTCTCATGTGTGTGTTTCTCTCTCTTGCTGATTAAACTCACCATAACAGTTTTTAGTTTTTGCTACGACAGTATTTGCTGTCAGAAAAGTGCAGTTGACGCTTGGTCTGGATTGTGAGGGACAAACAGTAGTGGTGCGCACCAAGTAACAGCTGATTCATCCATATGGTTGAGAAGATGTCCTCCTGAGGAGCCAGACCACCGATCCAATCCAGGAGTGATACGGACCATAATTGGAAATAGCAGGGGAGAAACACGAGCAGAACAGAGCAAGGTAAGAGAGCTCTATAAAAACTCCCTACTAGGTTGGGTAGGTGACAAGATGTTCTCATTGTAGTTGAACAGTTGTGATATTGAATACTCTTGTATGCAGTGCAGTGAAATCTGAGTCACACAAAGAAAACATAGCACTAAACAACGGGCTACAAGAGAAATAGTACTGGGTACTAAGAGAAGTATGTGCCTGGCCTGGGAACAGTTTAACAACTGAATTGTTACCATCATGTGGAGACATTTACAGTTTTGTTCAATTGATTGAATAGTGTCAATTGTGGTTTCCTAAACAAATGAAATCGACTGTTTTACAGTTAAACCAATTAGAAGCTAAATTGGAAAAGGAAAGCACAGCGCAACGCAAGACTTTGTCCAAAATTTTTATACTGTATTCTGTCTTGTCTGAGTTTCATAAGGTCTGGACTCTGCTCCTCCACTCCCTCCCCCACCATGCCAGAGCCAACAGCGAATGGAGAGGAGACCTAAGCCAGCAGTCCTTTATCAACAGAAGCTTAACTACACGACACGCTACAGTACGTCCAGAGTCTTGTCCAACCAAAAAACTTGCGGCAAAGAACAAGAAAGGGGACGTGGCAAAGGAAGAAGACGTCAGTGTCAACTAAGCCTGTTTTCAGTGTGGTGAGAAAGGACACTGGGCAGGGGAGTGTTCTGTAAACATGCAAAAGATTGACTGGGTGGGAGAGCGGGGGGAGCAGACCCCAGATCAGGCGACACCATTACCGGAGCATATGTCAGATCAGGTGACCCTCACCCACAAAATCACAAACACAAGAACAGAATCCAGGTAGGACCTGTGTAATTTTACAATGTATTGTCTTTCTGATAAACGATTCCCAGAGCTTTTCTATTTAGTTGAAAAATCATGATGTGATCTTTATCTTGATTCAGGAACTACAAGCTCCGTTCTGACTCTTTTGTTAGTGATCAAATTCCACAATAGGTAATAGTGGTTTTCTTTTAGAAAATCATGCAGATAGTTTATATACATGCACGATGTGCTTATGAGTGGCAACTTGTTGATAATATTTATGTTAAACAACAGCTTACAGACATAACACGTGCACATATCACACATTCAGAATTCATCAAACACTGCAAAGCACATGTGCATGTGGGGCCAGAAGGACAATATAAAAGACAGTGGTAAGCAGATAACAGGAAATTGGAAAAGGCCTGTTGCGGTTGCCTGTGTCTCACTCTACACAGGAAAAAACTATTATGATTGGTGAAACCTTTCACTGGAGTTGGACTGTCCCAAGAGAAAGTCCAACCAGAGCTGGAGCAAATTCCAAAATCTCTGGGCAGCCCATAAATATGACAAAGGTCTTATGAAAGATGCAGGGCCTCTGATAGTCAGAGTACAGTACATGTGACAGTACATGTCAAAACCAATACAGGAAGCCATCAATGGAGTAAAGCCTGTGTTTAATTCCCTGTTAACAGCAGATGTAATAGTTTCATGTGAGAATTCTCTAGTGCGCGTCACCATATTGCTTGTTGTTCAACCAATGAGTGGCCCTTCATTCAAATTCTCAGAAGGTGAATGCAGGTGAATCCATACACCCCCGAGAGCCTTTAGTAAAAAATCATTCTTCCTCTGGTAGCACCAAATTTGACCAGTTTTTGTATTTGCATATAGACTCTTTGTAATTTGTATTTGTCAATTTTAAGAAGCATTCAAAAATGTATATGGTCAACCTGTTAAAACATCTTGTAGACATCGGCATAAAATTAATTTTTTCTAAACTGCACTTTGCAGACTGAAGTGACATATCTGGGTCACGTGATCACCCCAGAGGAAAACTGTCACCAAAAATGATTTGCCTCAATTCAAAATATTCCAAAGCAGATGACTGACGAAACAAAGATGACTTTTTCTTGGCATGACACCATTTTGCAGACAAATCATTCTCTGTGCGAAGCTTTCCTGTTTGCTGTGGTGCATAGTTATCTTTGGTTGCTGTTGTTTGCACATGATGAAACCATGTGGACTCCTGAAGAAAAAGTGTTGCCCCTACACCTGCTTTGCCTAATCCGAGTTTGTTGTTGACCAGGAAGACAGTTACAGGACTTCTTTGTTATCCCATCCTCATGAGTGTAGAACAGCCTGTTGCTTGTTTCTAATCAGGCTGGATCCAGTTGTTGCAGGTCTCCCTCTCTGTCTGAGAGCTGTTTTTGCACCATCTACACTGGCTTCCTGTAGCTCCTTGCATCAAATCTCTGTCTCTTGCCCACAGGGTGATCACTTTAACAGCTCCTGCATAACTCAACTGCCTCATTCAGGTCTACAATCCTTCCTGTCCGCTAGGGTCTGCCAATGATTGTCGTCTGGTGGTTCCAGCACCGCACAGAAGACACCAAGCAAAACTCTTCAGCGCAATGATCCCACGATGGTGGAATGAGCTACTAAACTCTGCACGCTCAGCAGACTCTCTCCCAACATTTAAAGAACTGCTGAAAACAGAACTCTTCCACATCTTCCTATGCTCTTAAATCTATATTTAAAAAAAAAACAACCTTCCTTTTCTGTTCTTTCTTGCACTTGCATCTCGTGAAATGTAAACACTTTTCTGATAGGACTTTGCTTTGATGTTTTTCTCCTTGACTTAGATTTTTGCTTGCCTTTTACCTCTCTTGTAAATCGGTTTCGACAAAAGCGGCTGCTAAATGACTAAATGTAAAATGTAAATTGCAAGGCCAATCCCCCAACTGATGGGCTTTTCAAACATTGGATCATTGACTTGATTGAACTATGTCAGAAATACATATGCATAGGATGCATCTACTGTGGCAAAAGGCCCTAACAAGACACACAACCATTAGGTGAATTATTGCAGAAGAAAGTTGCTAGTGGTGGTGGTCCTGGGTTTGCCATGGGGTTGTTAAGTGATTTGTCAAGCTAAGTTGGATTTGTTTTATTAAGTGTTGCTGCTTTTTCACCACCAGACTGCAGGTGTGATAGAATAACCAAATTAACGAAACGTTGTGAAGTAAAAGGTTTGACGTGGATTTAAGAATTACCATCAGTGCTATTCTGTATGCAAGTTAAGTCTGTTCCAAATAATATATGGAAAGAACTCCTGGTGTGATACCTATTCGGAAAAACAAACTGTTGTGTTTCTCATGAGGATGTGCTTTTTTTGGCTATTGTGCGGAGCTCTCTTGTCTGTTTGTCCCCAGGCGAATGGAGCCCTGTCTACCCCTGGAGACACCAGCCGGCATGATCTCAAACCAGGTGACTGGGTGCTCATCAGGGACCATCGGAGGAAACACTGGAGGTGGAGCTCACATCAAGTGGCTGACTTCTAATACAGCAGTAAAGGTGGAGAGATGCATGAAGTGGGTCTACACCAGCCACTGTAGGAGGATCCCCACGCTGGAACTGGAGGGGCAACTACACCCAGATGTGCACTTAAGGCACCTGAGGTGATAATTGATGGAGTTGTCGTGGAGGTCGGGCTCAATCTCACGTAGAGCTGAGTATCTTCAGCATAGCAGTGGAAGGAGACTCCCCACTTACCCCAACAGGTCAAGGCAGATGGCCTCCCACTCTGGTTCTGCTGGAGGTTTCTCCCGTTAGAGGGACTTTTTCCTCTCCACTGTTGCCTAGGGCTTGCTGAAGGGGGATTTGTTGGGTTCCCTTTTCCTCTACACATCTATACTATTAAATTGAATTAAAGATCATTTTGGAACATAAAGATGAAATGTTTAATACAATACAAATAACCCAGGTCACAACAAAGCACATGCTGCACTGGAGTTGGATTCTGCTCTACTGTGGGACAGTCCTGTGCCCTGGAAGATTTGGAGGAGGAAACCAGAGTTATAAGAAGAAACCCACACGAGCACATAGAAAGGCCATGGTTAGATGTAAACCTGCAACCTTCTAGCTGTGAGGTGGCAGTGCCAGCCACTCCACCTAACACTAAAACTGTTTCAAAATGTATTAGTTCTGTTTTTAGGAAGTATAATATTTCTTAAAGGCTGTAACACAATCTATTTACATATTTCTGCAGAACTTTTTCATATGCTTATCTGTAAAGTATAGTATAAGTTTGTAAAATGCATTGCAGTCTATTTCTGGTAAAAATTGACAAAACTCCTTATATTAATCCTTGTTGTAATTTTAACTGTATTGTATTGGTTTTTATATTACAGTTTTTACATGTCAAAGGTACAGTATTCTGTCAATTATACATTAAAATTTTACTATTTTAACATATATTTAATTTAAAATTAACTTTACAAAATTTTAGTGTAAAATTAATATTAGTGTTTTTCTATTTACATTTTTTAATGTCATGATTTTACGGCAATTTACTGTTAGTTTCACAGACATTTCAACTTTCTCATTCTCTGTCCCCTTCTCTGTCCCTTTCTGCAGGTGTCCCCCGGCTTTGGAGCTGTGTGTCTTCCAGCGTGCAGCTACTGGTCCTACCAACCTCCCCGATGTTTTGTTGTTGCTTTTGTTGCTCTTTTCTTTTCTCTCTTCACTTTCCACTCACACCAACCGGTCGAGGCAGATGGCCGTCCACCCTGAGCCTGGTTCTGCTGGAGGTTTCTTCCGTTAAAGGGAGTTTTTCCTCTCCACTGTTGCCTAGGACTTAAGGGGGAATCGTTGCATTTGCGCTATACATCTATCTGTATATTGTCTTGAGATGACTTTGTTGTGAATTGGCGCTATATAAATACAGTTGAATTGAATGGAACCCACGACCTCCAGATGTGGTCTGGCCTATAGTATGTGATAGCAAATTGCACAGTCTGACTTCGAAGCAGTTCTACTTGTTGCTGCCCTCAACACTGAGGAGGTCAGCTGAATAAAACTAGTCTCTCCATCTGAGCAAGTGTTTGTCTTTGGTAAGTTTGTTTGGGTCAAAAAATGCATCGAGTTTCTTTAGATTAACAGACAACATACACAAAGACTGTTTTTCCTTTTTAACCTGTGTAATACTTTTAATACCAGCTATTCATTTTTAACATTTCATAAAACACAATTATTGAACAGTCTACATATTCTATAATATGTTTATCAATTGGTCAGTTGGCAGTGTATTAGGTAAAAGTCAACAACATAAAAATGAATTAGTAATTTAGGATTCACTGCAGTACTATAAACTAGTGGTTCTCAATCATTTGGCATTTGTCCAGGGACTACAGATGCAAATTAGCTAAACAGCTAAAACTGGCATATTTACAGAAATGTTGAATAATTGCTTCAAATAATGTGAAGAAAATCCTGATGGAGGAAGACAAAATTGAATTGGTATCCTCCAGCTTGTCAATGACTGAACACACCTGATCCACACTATCAGAAGGGTTAGTTGTAAAACAAGCAGAGCAGTGGTCCCTGAGGACCAGGGATGAAAACAACAGGTTTAGACCGCAGGTCAACAGGGTGGTAAAGTGGCCAGAAAGTCACCTGTTCAAATCCACCTGCTATTTGGGGCGTTTGTCTGTGCAGTTGGCATGTTCTCTATGTTCTCCCTGTTCTTGCACAGGTGTTCTCTCTTTCTTCCCACAACCGAATAACATGCACTTAGTTTAAGTGGTGATTCTTAATTGCCTGTATGTGTGAATGTGAGGCTGAAAAGTTGTTTCTATATGGCCCTGCGATTCTCTGGCATCTGTCTAGGGTGTGACCCTGTCTCTTGTCCAGTGAAAGCTGGGAACAGCAAAGGTGTAGTCTGCTGTATAAACACAACATAAATGACAATGGGTATCTCACAACCAGGACTTGATTGAGGACAATATGGCAGCTTGGAAGCAGCAACTCTTCCAGGAAAGCATTAACTGTCTGCAACCAGACTGCAGAATATCTTTCTCCTTGCACAGGTGCAATTCTAGTAATCTGCATTTTCACACTGATTAAATAGAAACATGCATTAAGTAAATATAAATTAAACAACAACATGGAATGATGATGGATACAATTACAAGGGCTCATAATAATTATACAACAGAACAATGGTCTGTTTGGTCTGATGAGTCTTTGATGCAAAGTATCCTGCCTTGTATCAATGACTGCGTTTACATGCACTTAAGTAACCTGGTTACTGGAAACCAATGTATACATGCAGCAGAAAAGTAACCTGATTACTATAGGATGATAGGAGGGTTTCAAGATGAAAGCAGCAAAACTGAAAATTGAAAGACATGTGGGTACCCAGTCTTGAATGCTCAGTGACACAAAATAAGAATAACAGAATAAGCCATTTGGAGGGGAAATAAAATACCTAGTTTATCAGTTTATCCTACAGGTAATGTCAGGTTGGCTTTCTGCAAGCTTAAGCTCAGATAAAACTTGATTTAACAGGACAATGATCTAAATACCAAACTGAATCTACTACAGAACAGCTTCAGAGACACAAAATCCATCTTTTGGAGTGGCCCAGTCAGAGCCCAGACCTCAACCCTACGGAGGTGCTGTGGAATAACCTCAGCCATCCCAAGAATATTGCTGAGCTGAAGAAGTTCTGTAAGGAAGAATTGTTCAAAAATCTTCCTGAACATTGTGCAGGTCTAATCCACAGATACAGGAAGTGCTCGCTTGAATTATTTGTTCCAAATGTGGTTCAACAATTTATAAAAACATTGTAATCATAGCTTTTCCCCCCCATGGCTCTGTGTGTTTGATGGATGTCTTCAATAAAGACCTGAAGTGTGCCTGTGCTTTTCCTGTCCTTCTTCCTGTGCTTGAGTAGGTTTCCTCCATGTATTCCATGTATCTTCTTTCCCTCAGTCATGATTTGCAGTAGTGGTGTCATTGGTCACACTGGTAGAACGACGATATGCAGCCTGATTCCCTCTCGGTGAAACTTTAGCATTTTGTCCTGGAGCAGCATAAGAAGGTTCTCTCTCAGCTAAAAGTCCGTCAGTTGGCTCTTTTCTCTGTGCAGATGGAATTAAGAGGTCAGCTCTCCATCCTGACAATAAAAACAAACCAGCAGTGTATATGTGAAAGCTGCACTACTGTAGATGTTTCATCCTATTTTCATTAGGTTAGCAGTGTATATCCATGAACTGTGTGTAATGTATTGCTTTGATTTTACATGTTTATGTGAGCTATTAAAATACCCACGCATTTATTGAATACTATACTGCAACATGTGTTATGTAACTCCTGTTTATATCCACTCTAATACTGTTTTATGAATAATAGTAGCAGAGGGGTGAACACAGTTTCTTATATATGCTGTAAATCTGACTCTGGACAGCAAGACCACAGTGTGACACATGCATCTCACAAGTAATGACATTATTTCCTTTTGTTTGTTTTTATTGTGATTTCTTATGCGTGTAAACAAATTTTCTCACAGAGCAAGTGAACATCTTTTCTTCTGACTATAAAACATGTCTGGATCACATGAAGTTCCTTCATGTTAATAAGAAACCTCTACATAGAGCTAAACTGGTGAACAAATTATCGTTTATTACAAGCACCTACTTCTTCATAGTAGATTGGATTGTTTAAAAAGTGCCCAATTGTTTTTAGCTGAGGGTAAGAAAATGAAATCAGACAGGCCAACTTAAACCTGTGGCTGAAATTCTAGTTCATTTCCACACCTTCATCATCCTAAAGCAAGAACATTAATAAATACATTTTCAGCTAAGTAGGACTACCTACCTATACCTAGACTTCAGTGTCTTGTCCAGGACATTTATCCACGGGATCAGGCTGCGAACTGCTATCCCCACGGTCTATGGATAGTCACTCTACTTAGCCTCAGTCACTTTTTCAACCCATTCTTTTTTGTACCAAATTAATCAAAATTAATGCAACTATTTTAACAGTAATAAATATTTGAATAATATTCAGTGTATATAAATCACAGTATGTATTGTTACACATTCAAATGACAATGAAAAGCACCACTTACTTCTCACAACTATCATCACAACAGCAAGGATGATGATGATGATTAAGATGCTGATGATTACAATAGCTACAGGACTATTGGAGGCTACAGGAAGAAAATTGGTTTATGTTAAATTAGAACATATGATAACATGTAAATATCATCAGTCAGTACAGTTATTATTGAAAATGAGTGAATGTTTCTTTTCTGTAGAAATTCTACAAATTCTGTAGAAATTCTATTTCCTGGAGAACATAAATAAATGGACACAGAACAGTTATTTAGAATTATACTGAGCTTTGTTATTTGTTTTTTGTTTTTCTTTTTTGCAGTGCAAATTAAACTAAATTGTTTTCATTATGTCTAATTTGCCACTTGTGAGAAGGAACAAAAGCCTGCTGTCACTAAAAGTGAGTTTTTCCTCTGCACTGTTGCCTATGGCTTGCTCAGGAGGGATTTCTTGGGTTCTCTCTATACATCTTTATAGTCTTGACTTTATTCTGTAAAGTGCCTTGAGATGACTGTGTTTTGAATTGGTGCTATATAAATAAAGTTGAATTGAATTGAATTGAATTGAAGCAATTCAATATATGGAATATGAAAACAAGAATTATGAAGGAAGAATAGCATGAGACGAAATTAGAAGAATTTCAAAATTTTCAGATTTTTAGTATACACATATAGATCTATGAATGCATTAGAAAAAAAATTAAAAAAAACTTCCTTTTGCTCTTTCTTGCACTTGCATCTCATGAAATTTAAACGCTTTTCTGATAGGACTTTGCTTTGATGTTTTCTCCTTGACTTAGATTTTTGCTGCCTTGTACCTCACTTGTAAGTCGCTTTGGATAAAAGCATCTGCTAAATGACTAAATGTAAATGTAATGAAATGTAAAGATGGCAACAAGTGATGACATGTCAGTGAATAGCTTGGGGAGCAGAAACGCAAGAAGCAAGAGAAGGAAGAGCAGGAGACTGCATAGAAAGACAAATTCCTGCACAGTATGTACCACCGGCAGATAAAGGAAGTGGCTGATATCGAAAAATCCTACCAGTTGCTGGACATAGCTGGACTGAAAGACAGCACAGAAGGACTTATCCTGGCAGCACAGGAGCAGGCTCTAAGCGTACAATCAATATAGCCTGAAGTATAAAATACTATGCAGGACTCCCCCCTGAGAGAATGTAGCACATGGAAAGCCATAACAATGTCGCCAAACTAGGAGAGTGGCACCAGCAGATTTTACGAACAACATCAGAGATCTCTGTCCAGAAGAGGGGAATTATAGGAACGGCTGAGATACTGTGCAGGACCCTCAAGCTCCCAGGCCTCTGGTAGAGGACCCGAGATTGAAGCAAGGAAAAAACACTGTGAGCGGGTAATTTTTTATTGGTATTTCGTCCTGTATTCATTTTATTTCTTCATCTTTATTTCTTTTGTAAATGTTTTACTCCTTTTAACTCCTACCTTTAACTGTATTCATTTTACAGTTAGATGTTATGCTTTATAGTTTTATTTCAATCTGTAGTGCACTTACAATCATTTCTATGAAGTTGGATTATGGCATTCAAATTGTAACCATATTTTGTGTTAAGGAAAAAGATAAGTTAGTTTACCTGGTGGCTGTTGGTATGATGTCCTCAGAATCTCCTTTGAAGTCGGGTTGTAAACCTCACAGGTCACATTGTTGAACCGTGTAATGTTGGCAGAGCTGGTGACACTGTATGTGCCATCTTCTTCAGGCTTCACAGTCGGAGGTACACGTGGTTTCAATACCGTTCTTCCATCCCCTGATCTCCATTTGATATCAGGTTTGGGGTACCCTCCCTTTGTGCTGCAGGTTGCCATATCCTCTGCTTGATTTATCTTAATTTTAGGTTCCTGGAAACGAGCTGGAAATGGGTTTGTATTAGTTTTGGAGGATTTAAAAATATATGAACATTAAACTCAACACGAGTAGCATTCATACAATAGAGACATGCAAACAAACAAATACATATTAGTTATTTTATAATACCAAAACCTTTGTGACTGTACTCTTGATATACTGCAGGTTTATAATGTCTAATGTTGTCGCTGTTTGTCTGTTACATAAATCTATCACGTCCCTCTTCTCCATATGCACATCTATAATCTGTCTGTGTAACAGGGAGAGTTAGTCCTCTTCTGTTGATCTATTTTTGTATTTTTATTTTTTTTTTTTTGGGAGGGGGGGGGGTCCTTATCCAATCTGGGGGTCTAAGGACAGAGTGTGCCATTGTACAGATGGCAGATATAACATGGTTCTTACATCTTCTAACAGGTAACATTTTAGTTATGTAGTTTATGGTAATCAGGTTTAATTACCTTTTATTTTGTACAATCAGTAATATACTAAGTACCATACCTGCTACATACAGAGTAGTCTGACAGAGCTTCTCTGTTGGTTTGCCTTCTGACATAAAAATAACTTGAACAGTAATCTGGTCATCTTGTAGCGTCAGTTTCTCAATAATGAGAGAAAAGTTTCCTAAAGGTAACTGATCAGGGAAGATTGTAGTCCTGTTATGAAATGACTTGTGTTGGTGATAAAACTCTTCTTGTCCATTTTTGTAAAAATGTAAAACTATGTCAGAATTCTTAAATCCCTGCCAGAATATGGAGCTTTTCTCAGGCTGAAATGGTTCACTGAAGGTGTGATGGCACCGCCACAATATTCTTGCTCCTCTGGTTCCATTGATGATGATGTTTCCAGATGAAACATGCAGCAGTGGGAACACATCAGAAATGCAGTAGAAAACTACAGTGAAAGAGAAAAAAAATCACGTGAACCAAATTTAAAAAAACTCTTTGAGTTAAATAACAAAAAAAGTTGATATATTTTAAGCGACTCAATCCTGTGAAACAAGATGTAAATTAAAAAATCGTGATTGTAGTGCAGGTGAATTTATGATCTGTGTTGCTGCTTTGTTATCAATGGGCATCGATTACAAGACAAAACCCTTAGCTAGTGTGTAATGGTTGCAGTCTCAATCTCGGTTGCAGCACTTTCCATTGCACCAAACTAATAATGATTGTAGGTCAGTATGGAAGCCTGTTTCTGCCACTGGGGGAAAAAAATCATGATCTTATATCTCAATACTTTGACTTACTTACTACTACTACTATAAATAATGACTTACTAAGTCAAAATAATGAGATACTATCTCAAAATAAATACTAAGTATTTTAGGTATTTTGACTTACCAACTCATAATATTGAGAAAATATCTAATTATTTCGACTTAGTAAGTCATTATTTTGAAATAGTATCTCATTATTTTGACTTAGTAATTATTTTGAGATAGTATCTCATTATTTTGACTTAGTAATTATTTTGAGATAGTATCTCATTATTTTTACTTAGTAATTATTTTGAGATAGTATCTCATTATTTTTACTTAGTAAGTCATAATATTGAGACACAAGATTCTTTAAAATCTTCCATATCCGTAGACTGTGGTTTGCCTACTGACATAAAAATAACTTGAAAAGTGATCTGGTCATCTTGTAGATTCAGCTTCTTAATAATGAGTGAAAACACTGTGACATGTCTTATTAAATTATAAGAGAATAAACTGATAAACTAGGGAACCACGAATAAAGCTGATTTCAAGTCAAGTCCTAATTGTATCTACTAAAATAATCTGAGTGCAGTGTTCCCAAAAAACGATCTACAGTATAGAGCAAAGTGAGCCAAACCTTGTGTTCGATGATTTGTTAGGACACACATTTAAAAGAATAATTATATTATGAGTATTATTATCTTTAAACACTGTAAGTTAGTCTCACTGTCTCAAAAATATTTAAAATTTACATATTGAAATACTATAAAATGGAAACACTGTAAATAATGTAAATTAAGGACAAAAAGTGAAGATCACACCTACTATTCAAGAAGACTGACAGAAGTCTCGTTTCCATTCCAACCTAGAGCATAAAACACACACAAAGACGTGGCTGTTTTTATACTTTCATTTAGTTAGTGAACAGTGTGATATTCTTCAACCATTAACCTGAAAAACAACTTTTATATTTACAGTTATTCAATAGTTTACCATAGTATAGAATAAAACTTCTATACTTAGCCCAATGTTTTTTACATTAAGCAGTCAGAGGTCAATGTCACTGCTCTTTGATTGGCTGGAGGAGCAGTGATATGATCGCCTGTTAGGCCAATGGGGAATCCCCCACCCCCCAATCATAGAGGAAAGTCACAAAAAGTTTTAAGAGGATTTACACCCACAGGATGAAAGCCACAAATGCACATCATGAGATCCACAAATGCATAAATGAATATTTAACCCTTCAAAACAATATTTGTACTTGAATCACTTTGTAAATACAAATTTACAAATGTGAAAATCTGATTTATTTTTACAAATTACAGCATGTCTGTCATTGGCTATGTGCTAAGGACAAAAGACAGAAACAGAGAGAGAGAACGATAGAGAATAAAAAGGACGATTGCAATGGGGAGACTGGGAGAGAGATGCTGCAAAAAAAAAAAAAATGAATGCACAAAGAGTCAAATTAAGGTGAATCCTCACTGGAACCACAATAACACGGCTATTAATCATATCAGAACAAATAAGTTAGCTAAGCATAGGGGAACTCTGCTGGAATACCCAGTATGTTCTTTGTTTGATATAAAGGTCTGGAGCATCTAGATCCATTTTGTATCAAAGTCAACCCAAACACAAGTGAGGCTGCTGTGTAGGTGCAGCGAGTGAATTCAACACTAACATTTGTTGTGGCTAATATTTATGAATATTATTACTAATAATATAAAGCAAATATATGTAAATATGTATAAACAACACAGAAACATGACGTTTTAATGAATGTTACCTTCAAAATACAAAAACAAGAAATCATGTGGGAAGTAAATCTAAATTTATTTTAAAGCTTAATTTTGTTAGTTTAAAGATGTCCTTGAAAAGAAAATCAGGTTTTAGGCACTAAAATTCATAAAGTTGCCTTTTCTCAAGTCAGTTCAAAAAGGAAATGAGAGTATGATAATAGTGACGTCACTGCAGCTCTTCTCTGATTGGTCAAACTGACAGCCATACAACTAACCTGCTGTTATAAAATTTCTTGTCTCCACTACTGTTACTAAATGTACTGTAAATCATATAAACATTGAGCAAAATGTAACACTTGGCAGTGATGATTGAAAACAGGCTAAATCAGCACATAAAATGCTATTCACACACATTTCAAATCCCAACTGTGGAAGTGAGAGCAGACAGCCTACCGTCCGGGAAGCAGCGTCTTCAGCTCAATCACTGATGTCATCAGAGGAGGCGAGTCAGTACTTGTACTCCTCGTCTATAATACTTGAAATATTATAGATATAGTGTATGTAAATCAGCATCAGGCATCAGGATGCTGTCAGCTGCTTCTCTGCTGTGCGGCGAGGAGGATCTGGGTGCTAAGCGTCAGCAGACAGAGAGCTATCAAAGTACTAAATGAAGAAGGAGGAGGCTGGAGGGGGCGGTGCTAGCTGGTAAAGAGAAGACACAAAAACCACAAAACGGCAAAGATAACTTCCATATTTTAAAATTGTACTTACTTTTAAATGATCCACCTAAGCACTAAGTACACTTCAAACTAAGCAGGTAACACTGTTTTGCAAATGGTTTGCAATGCCACTCTTATTTCTGTCAGTATGCACATTATGTAGATGTCCACATGCAAAACATCCAAGCACTGCTACAAGCTCTTAAACAAGATCAGACAGAGTCAGAGCAATAACACCTCATAGGAACCTGGTTTTATTGGCAAATGAACTAGTTCTCAGAAACTGGCCACACTGAAGTAACATAATGAAGTAGAAGCAGAATAAAAAACTGAATAAACGCATGTAAAGGTCTGTCTTTTTCACTTCCCTCTAGCAGTCTCGTCATAGATGGACATCAGCTGGTTCATACAGAGGGGAAAATTTGTAGAGTGGGCGATTTGACACTGAAGAAAGCTCACATACTCCAGCAGAGAGGAGAGGGGGATCTCACATGTTTTCTGTGGGTGAAATCAGATAAATTATAGCGTAAAATAGTTATATAGGCTTAAGGTACTGGAGACAACTAACATTTTTTAATAGCCTTTTATTGCCATATAGGTCAATACTTTCATTTGTGTATTTCTTGTGTAGTTCTTACTCTCCGAAGTGCTTACTATGAACAGGAAACCCACCAGAAATGCAAATAATGACGTGAGACAAAGAGAATAACTTTCAGTTCTGTTTATTTCTTTATATATTTAACTTCTTGAGTCAAGCAATAAGCATAAATAAACACTGCTTAGACAAAGTTTGAAAATACTGACACTCTTTTGTAATTTTATTATATGTTGTGGGATTTATTCAGTCAAATAGTTGTAAATTAATATCAGAACACAAAAAAGTACAACTTATTTTTAAGCATTATTAAGCACCAAATAATGTTCAATGAAATATTCATGTTAACCTTTTTTTTTTTTTTGTCCTTTTGGCTTATCCCACGAGTTCAGTGTTGCCACAGCGGATCATTGTCTGCATGTTTATTTGGCACAGTTTGTACGCCGGATGCTCTTCCTGACACAACCCTCCTCAATATCTATCGGGCTTGGACCAGCACTGCACAGCTGGGGAGGGGAATGGGCTGTTAGGGAAGGCATTGTGATGTTCAATGTTGTTAGTGGTTATGCCCCACAGGTAGGATGTGAGTTAGAAGAGAGGGAGAAATTCTGAAGTGAGATAGATGAAGTCATGCATACCATCCACAGAGGTGAGAGAGTGGTGATAAGTGCAGATTTCAATGGACATGTAGGTGAAGGGAACAGAGGGGATGAGAATGTGATGGCAGGTTTGGTCTTCAGGACATGAACACAGAAGGACAGATGGTGGTAGACTTTGCAAAGAGGATGGAAATGGCTGTAGTAAACACTTTCTTCCAGAAGAGGCAGGAACATAGGGTGACGTATAAGAGCGAAGGTAGAAACACTCAGGTGGACGACATCTTGTGTAGACGTTGTAATCTGAAAGAGATCAGTGACTGTAAAGCATTGGTAGGGGAGAGTGTAGCCAGACAACACAAGATGGTGGTGTGTAAAATGATGCTGGTGGTGAGGAAGATGAAGAGGATTAAGGCAGAGCAGAGGACGAAGTGGTGGATGTGGAAAAAGGAAGAATGTTGTGTAGCTATTAGGGAGGAGCTGAGACAGACTCTGGGTGGTCAGGAGGGGCTTCCAGATGACTGGACCACTACACACAGTTATTCAATGTGTAATCGGGAAAAAGGAAAGTGGACAAGGAGACTTGGCGATGGAACCAGGAAGTTCAGGAGTGTTTATAGAGAAAGAGGTTAGCTAAGAAGTGGGACACTGAGAGGACTAAAGAGAGTAGACAGGAGTACAGGGAGATACAGCATAAGGTGAAGGTAGAGGTGGCAAAGGCCAAACAAAGAGCATATGAGGACTTGTATGTTAGGTTGGACACTAAAGAGGGAGAGGTGGATTTGTACAGGTTGGCCAGACAAAGAGATAGAGATGGGAAGGATGTGCAGCAGGTTAGTGTGATTAAAGATTAGGATGGAAATGTATTGACAGGTGCCAGGAGTGTGATGGGAAGATGGAAGGAGAACTTTGAAGAGTTGATGAACGAGGAAAATGAAAGGGAACAAAGAGTAGAAGAGGTGACTGGTGTGGAGCAGGAAGTAGCAAAGATTAGTAAGAGTGAAGAGAGGAGGACATTGAAGAGGATGAAGAGCGGAAAGGGAGTTGGTCCTGATGACATAACTGTGGAGGTATGGAAGTGTCTAGGAGAGGTGGCAGTAGAGTTTGACTAGTTTGTTTAACAAGATCTTGGAGAGTGAGAGGATGCTGAGGACTGGAGGAAAAGTGTACTGGTACCAATTTTTAAGAACAAGGGAGATGTGCAGAGCTGTGGCAACTACAGAGGAATAAAGCTGATGAGCCAAACAATGAAGTTGTGGGAAAGAGTAGTGGAAGCTCGGCTAAGGGCAGAGGTGAGTATTTGTGAGTACAACAGATGCAGTATTTGCTTTGAGGACGCTGATGGAGAAGTACAGAGAGGGTCATAGGGAGTTGCATTGTGTCTTCGTAGATTTGGAAAAAGCGTATGACAGGGTGCCGAGAGAGGAGCTGTGGTATTGTATGAGGACGTCTGGAGCGGCAGAGAAGTATGTTAGAGTGGTGCAGGACATGTATGAGAGCTGTAAGACAGTGGTGAGGTGCTGTAGGTGTGACAGAGGAGTTCAAGGTGGAGGTCGGTCTCCATCAAGGATCAGCTCTGAGCCCCTTCTTGTTTGCTGTGGTGATGGACAGACTGACAGATGAGGTTAGACAGGAATCTCCATGGACATGTTCACATTCAGGCAGGAGGTCTAGAGGAAGACCAAAGGGGAGATTTATGGATGTAGTGAGAGAAGACATGAAGTTAGTTGGTGTGAGAGAAGAGGATGCAGAGGACAGAGTTAGATGGAGGGGACCCCTGAAAGGAACAGCGGAAATGGAAAGAAAGTACGTTTTTTTCTTGGCAACTCTGCCAATAAAGCCAGCTGACACTGCTTTCTCTTAAAGAGAGACGCAGTGAGTAAGGCCCAAATCAACAAGCAATTCAAATAAAAACTCCTTGGTGTAAATTTCAATTTAGCATTCAGTGCATTAAAATGGACTGGAGACTAAAATAAAAGACACAAAATAACAACGAAAAGATGCAAAATAATTTAAAAATGATGATGTGAAACTACCAAAAGAGGCACAAAATGTCCAAAAATGTGAGTAGAGAGGAGAATGAGGGGCTTCGGCTTTCTTGAGGTCCTATACACCACTTTAAACTTCGTATTGAAGCTGCAAAATACATATTGAACTGATTCAGTGAGTGAGTATTGATGTGCTGTGGATGCTTCTCACTTTTATATTATTTTAACTAAAGCACATTTGTTGTGTACCACATAAAACAAAGATTATGTTCACAAATTAAAATTTTCCAACATGTCCATGTATAAAAATACACTATTCACAAAAAGATTTGGATACTCGACTCTGAATATTTCAATATGTGATATTTATCGAAAACATAGAAAGTTTTATGTTACAGTGATGTTGTATGATGAAAGTAGGGCATTTAAGTAGTGCTATGGTAATTTCTTTATCTCCAACAACTTATTGAAAAAAAAGCTAACAACAGTGGTAGTTACCACAACAAAAAATGTCAATGTCTCAATAACTGGTCAATTGTTAGTTGTCGTCTTGGTCTTATGATGTCAAAATGTGAACATCATTATGAAGAGGACTGTTGAATGAGAAATTGTCATTGAATGAGAACATTTAGTCGTTGAATCGTTGATAAGACATAATCCATGAATCACAATATGATTTTTGAGGTAAATCAACTTGTTAGAGAACAACAAACATAAGTACTGAAACACTGAGCAGTTGGACATGTGCATTCAATAGTTTAGAGAAGGTCAAATTAAGTTCACGTGTAAAGGTTGTAGTCCATTTTAGGAGTATTCTGACATTTCAACCCAAAATCGAACATCCCTAACTTTTTGTGAGTAGTGTGTGTTTTGGAGGAGAAACTGAGAGAATCATGAAGAACCACTTTGACGTGCAGACACAGGTCATTTTCTAATGATGGGATAAGATGCATCGACTCTTCGCAATACACAACTTGTTAGACGGGGCAAAAAAGTATCTGCTAACCTACTCTGGCAGCTTTTGTCTCTGTGTTTGAACACTGTATCGGTCCATTGAGAAGTTCCCTGTTTCTAATTGATTATACAGTAAACAGGAGAGTGTGTCGGCTTTTTAGATGCAATGGTTTTACATTTTCTTTCTTCACATTCACTTTCTTTCACATGTATGCATTAATGTGTGATGTAGCTCTTCAGAGCTGTAACAGGTTTACCTTAAACTAGGTGGATCATCGCCTCCTAAAGTAAAAAGCTGACAAATGAACGGTCAGTCATGACCAGTAGATCTCCTGACAGGTGCATCCTTCAGGACAGGGTGATCACAGGTCCCATTTTCTTTGCTCTCTACTGCAAAACCATCATCTGATCACGAAGAAAATGACAGTTAAAGGAAGTGAAATGTGGAAACAAAAGCTGGAGCTTTTGTTTCATTTTTCTGCAGGAACTGGGACTGAGCTGAAATAAGAGCTTTTCTAATGTGAGGAACCTATGTTGACCCTCAACACATATTGTTTAATCTTTGTGTATCTCCATTGGAACTTAAGTTGCTATTCTACACATATCTGTCCTCCATTCTTCTGCACACAGACAACATAGTGGACTTTGATTGAGAAAGTGTTGTTACTGATGTTTGCCACAAGAGGGAGCCATCAAAGGCCACATACCGTCCTGTGCCCAGATACCAAAGGAAGGATATACCAGTGTAAACTCATGCCAATCAACATGCAGAACACATTCCACTATGACAACCCCTGAAGGGACAAGCCAAAGGCTGTTGATCTTTTTTTGTTCGGAGTGTACAGGCAGCAGAGACGAGATGCAAGACAGAAACGTGTCATTGTACTTCTACATCTGTATATTTTTGCATAGTGTGAAATACAATATACATGTGTCGTATAAAGCAGGACTTTGAGTAAGGTGGGAAAGTGGGAAAGCCATTAACTCCCATTAAGTGTGTGTTGGTGTGAGTTTGTTGTTGTGAGCCATGACCAGGTAGCAGGTAAACTAACTTGGCTTAGCTGACCTGTATTGTCTTGCATGTGACTGTAGAGATGTCAGGTTGGAGGGCTGATAGAGTTTTATAGCTCTGAGAAGAGAGGAGACGCAAGAGAGAAACATGCTAACAACAGTGTATTACAATGTCTGTGTATTTTTCAGTTTTGCTAGTAAAGAAAGAACTAACAACATCCTTATATTGAGATATTGTTAGAATGTAAATTACATGAATATGCATCATCAAGCAGCATCTTTTCACCTAGTTGGATTTGGTCATAACACTTCATCCATCTCACAGGGTAATCGCATTGTCACAGTGCAGTAAGGTAACACCTTTCTTCGATGGTGAATATATCCTTGCACAGACACTGCAGGAATTTGTGGCAAATCTTTTATGTGACTTCAGTAAGAGGTAAAATAATAATCTCAGTAGAGTCACGTAATATGTCCATTATCGTCAGTTCAGCTCAGCTATTGAAAGGAAAAGATGTGGAATACAAGAGATACGGTAACTGGAGCAAAGGAACTGACTACAAGGTAGTGGGGACCGCAACAAGGTAGAAGTGAAAGGTTCAGAGTGTAGCTGTGGACGCACCAGTTTCTTACCAAGTTCTGTGGATTCAGTCATACTTTCAGAAACCTGATTAAACTGTTTGTGAACGTGTTAGTCCGTTATCGGCTAAGTTGAGAAGCAAATACAATAAATGTTCAATGTTCATCATTCAACGATCTCGGAGTGAAGTAATTGTTGGACCATCACATTGCCTCCACACACTGAATTGTGCTCAAAGTTAAGCAGTTTGGAGCTTTATCTTTTCTGAATGACGTGCATAGTTCCTATTGCTAAGTCACATTTCCTAAAATGATGCTTTTCTTCAACTCTAAACACAAATGCAAAACTGTACAACCAATTTTTCCAAATTCAAACTTTGAAAACCAAACCCTACACTCCATCATGTAATATTTTAAATCAAAACCAAACTTTGGTTTCAGACATGACACAAAAGTACTCACAATAAAAGTACACACTAGCCATTACATGTTAGTAGGATAGATTTATGACACTACCATTAAAAAATGTTATGTTGAGTAACGAACGGTTTTCATTCATTGGCCAAGACACTAACCCCTATCTTGCTCCTGCTTAGTCAGGTGGGCACCTTACACAGCAGCCACTCCCATCGGGATGTGAATGGGTGAATGAGAAGCAACACTGTAAATTGCTTTGGATAAAAATGCAATATAAGCAGAGCATTTACCAAAATAAGCGAAAATCTAAAAATACAGTAATATTATTTGCATGTGCTTATTTAACAAAGTAAACACAAAGACAATTGGCAGATGCTTTATCCAAAGCTACTTAGAAGTTACAGTTGTACACAACAGAAGCCCCTTTGTATTCGGTGTTTTGTCCAAAAACCCTTCAACATACGGACTAGTGGAGTTGGATATTAGAGCACTGCAATTGGCAGATAACCCCCTCTACCTGCCCCCATACAAAACAAAGAAATCATTCAGTGATTAACAGTAATTCTGATTTCACTTCTGTCTTAAGAAGAGGACAGCCCTACCTACAGTACTTGAAGGCCCTACCTAGCAACGGGCAATGCTTTCTCGGCTCTATGGAACACGACACTTCACATGACCTATGTGTTATCTCTTTACCTCTCTAAGGTTCTGATTGTTGTTTGAACAGGGACTTGTGTGTTGAATTAATGTTATACGGGACATATGATAAATTTATTGATATCCTGTATTGGCCGACTATTGAACAGCCAAAACTTTACCTGTCCCTGAGCTGGCCAACACTCCAGCTGTATCTGCTCCTGAGACTGCTGACAATTTACCTGGTAAATGTTCTGCACTTATATAGCGCTTTTCTACCTATTGGCACTCAAAGCACTTTGAACCAACTTCTGGGGGGTCGGTGGACAACCACTCTTCCTTCCTGCGCAACAGTCGCCAGTACAGTTCCTGTCCATGAATTGGCCAATCTGTCATCTGTTCCTGTTTCAGTCGTCGCTTCCCTCCCTGCTACTGTCCTGGTCCCTGCTCCTGCTCTCCGGGGCATTGCCAAGGTGGCCTCAGCACCTACACTGCATCAGCTCCTGCTGTTCCTGTCCCGGCTCCTCGATGCAGCATTCACAAGGCCACAGCTCCAACACAACAGCCTGCTCCGGCCCCAGAATGCTCCACGGGGCCGAAACTCCTGTTTCTTGGTTGGCCGGGCTACTACCTGCCCCTGTGTCGGTCAGAAACGTGTCTGTCCCTGTCCTCCTGCAAGTTGATGATACTAGCGGTCCAGAGGGGTCCCTCTGTGTCGAAGCCACCACATGTAAACCTGCTATGACTAACCCTGCTGCATCTGCTCCAGTCCCTGTTCTACCCCCTGCCCCAGCCCCTGAACCTCTGCTGGTTCCTGCTCCTGTCCAGGTCCTGACTTTGGTCCCAGCCCCCCAGTGCATCTACCACAAGGTAGGGGAGACGTTTTTTTCTGAATGTTATCAATTGGTATCATTTCTTGGAAGTGTCCTACTTATGTGTATTCGGGGGAAACACACAGAGAGACATGCAAAGACAGACAACCATTCAACCCCTATTCACATCTACAGGCAATTTAGAGTCACCAATTAACCAAACATGCCCATTCCTTTTTTTTGGCACAAACCATTTCTTTTTCCCCTGAGCTGCAGCAATTGATTTTCTTTTCTTTTCTAATTTTGATCACAGTATAGAAAGATTTAATTCTGGATTGTTAGTCACTTAGTTTGCTCCCAAGTATCAAAGATTTAGATTTTGATGCATTTAAATCATATTATTTTTGTCAACCTAATCAAGCAACCTTAACAATTCTTGTCACAATATATTGGTCAATGCAGTCCAATTATTAGAAGAATAAAACATATCAGAATCATCAGCATACATTTCAATTGATTATTTAAATATAAAATCCAAGTATAAGGCTAATCGTTTGCAAAAACTGCATAAAGAAGTGGACCAAGACAGCTACCTTGTGGCACACCACAGTACACTTCACAGCAGTCTGAAAAATAGCAGTTATAATAAACTCTTTGCCTTCAGATTTTCACTGGGTAAGCTAGGACAAGCACCAATCTAGGACAGGATGTATACTGAGCCAGGTTTATATACAAGCTGAAACTTCATAAACAAATTATTTTTAGTAGAGATGAATTTGTTAAACCATTCTCTCCATAACTGGTCTGCTATTTGCACCGTCAGTACTAAAATCAGTATGAATTCAGTGGTGAAATCAGCATGAGATCCGGACAAATATTTTGCCAGACTTCCTGTCTCTCTGCCGTTGTGTACGCACACACACCAGAAGGCTGTGTCACTGTAACAGAGGTACGTTAAGTTTTACAGTCATTTCATGCTGGAGTGGGTTTGTCAAGATTTTATTTCCTGCTTCTACCATCACTGTCATCTGGGTAGAGTTTCCATTTGTGCAGTATTGTCGCTGACTAGATCTCTGCAAAACTGCAATTCCCATCAGCCTCAGTTATAATGTACTGTTTTTTTTTTTTTGCAAACGTAATATGAAACCAACATATGAGCGTTTACGTCAAAGCAACACAATAAGAAGCTTGTTTCAGATCATGTGTCACTCATGTGTTTTGGTTGGTTTAAAGCACAGTATGTTCCAGAGTCACATATTAATACAAATATTAGGATATAAGGATATTAATACAAATTTACTTTATGTTAATTTATCAAATACCATAAAATTTTCTCATTGTGTAAACACTGTACATAAAAGCATAGACAAACCCACACAAACTGTTTGCACGCTCAGAATCTCCCTTTTCCTACTGATGAAATGTTCCTAAACTCTGATATTTTGACTTTTATGTTTTGTATATCAACTAAATAGATTTACTGGGACTGTGGTGCAGGAAGGTAGAGCGGTTTTCTACCAATCTCATAGTTGCTGGTTCAATCCCCGGCTCCTCCAGTCACATGTCAAAGTGTCCTTGAGCAAGACACTAAACCCCAACTTAGTTCCTTAGCTCCCGGTGAGTGTTGGCCAGCTGCATAGCAGCTCCCTCATTGGTGTATGAGTGTGTGTGAATGGGTGAATAAGAAGCAGTGTAAAGCCCTTTGAGTGGCAATAGGTAGAAAAGCGCTATATAAGTGCAGAACATTTACCATTTATTGCACACTTTAATTTCAGATGTTCCAGGGAACACTATCTTGGACAATTCAATTGATTAAACATTTCTGATCCTCACATTTATGTGAGGATATGTGAGTGTTTGAAAAGTGGCATTACAACATTCACCCAAGTTTTAATGTATGTATATCTAAAATGTAAATGCTCTGTTATATAGCACTTTCCAATGTTGCTTCGCGTTCACCCACTCTTACACTCACTCACAGCAATGGGGGTTTCTGCTATGTAAGAAACTCACCTGAACCACTGGGAACAACTTGGGGTTCATCGTCTTGCCCAAGGACACTGTCTTGCCCAAGGACACGCAGCCAGGAAAGACCGGGAATTGAACCACTGTCACTGAGCTACAGTCGGGTGGTATGGTAAATGGTAAATGGTAAATGTTCTGCACTTATATAGCACTTTTCTACCTATTGGCACTTAAAGCACTTTACGCTGCTTCTTATTCACCCATTCACACTCACAATCACACACACCGATGGGGGAGCTGCTATGCAGCTGGCCAACACTCACCGAGAGCAACTAAGTTGGGGTTCAGTTTCTTGTTCAAGGACACTTTGACATGTGACCGGAGGAACCAACAACTGTGAGATTGGTGAATAAACGCTTTACCTTCCTGCACTACAGTCGCCCCTAAATAGACAGTGGATACATGTTTACTGTAGAAATAAATATATTTTGAAACACTACCTCATACATGAAATGATGCCTTTATAACCATCATTCACACTTGCTTTCGTTAAAGTGATCACAGCAGTTAAAATAACTGTTGTCTTACAGGTTAATCCTCGAAGTGTCATTACTCCAGCTTAAATGGTATTGGTGTTTTTTATTAATTCTTAGACTGTGTGACATCATCTCCCATACAGCTCTACTGCTTGTGAGAGGACAAAATAAATGATACAACTGTTGGTCAGAATACAAGGTGCTGCCATTACTACTGATATGTTCAGTAAAGTCCGGATTGTGAAATTAGATCATTTTAAAACAGACTCGGTTACTCTAAATGAGTAATTTTGAACCTGTCTTATATGAGTGTGATGTAAAGAAGCTCCATTTGGGGTGGTCGTATGAACTTTTTATGATGACGCGAGGCTTTGAAACACCTCTGGATTCAATGGGTTGATATGGTTTCTGTTTTGAGCTATGGCTGGACCATGTGTTTTTACTATTTCTATATAAATTTTGATAATGACAGGGACTGTTTTTCTGTAAAATAAGTACTTTTACCTTTTGTAATTTGATGCCATCATACCATAAGTAAAGTGCAAGTTTAAATGCTGCGTGTACAGTAAGGGATTATTAGTACTTTTACTAGATCAGGGTACACTCGCAATTTTTGTCAATCAGGAGACAGTATTTTAACTTTAACCTGATGTTCACGCTTTCTCTCAAAGACAAAATTGATACTGCAGAAGAAATACTTCCTTACTAAAAACATGAATACAACACAGTGAAAAGGACATAGCCTCTTGTTTCTTGGAAGAGGGACAGTGGTTACTAAATTGGTCTGTTGTCTGACTAACCACTGTACACAACTTTTCTGGCTGATTAATATACAGTTTCATTTCCTTATCAAACTATGCGTTTTCTGGATGCAGTAAATCAGTGCTACAGCTACAAGCCAGTGCTGCTGACATGTGCTGTAGATGCCGTAAAGAAGGAAACAATGACTGCTGTGGTCTACATTAACTGTAACTGGCATTTTGTTTGCACCAGTTTCTTTTCAAAGGTAACATGGTGTCATGACATAAGAGGGGAAAACAACCACAGATTGACACGTCTGATCAGTGCAATAAAAATAAAACCATTACTGTGTGTGTATGGGGTCCGGCTGTAGATCCTGTTTGTAAAGGCAGTCATCCACGGACCACAGGGTCAGTGGCTCAATCCCCGGCCCTGGCTCTATGTCAAAGTGTCTCTGGGCAAGACACTTTGACCCCTAACAGTCCATTCCCATCCCCAGCTGTGCAGTGCTGGTAAAAATTGGGGAGGGTTGCGACAGGAAGGGCATCCGTCGTAAAAACTGTGCCAAAATCAACACGCGGACAATGATCTACTGTGGCGACCCTGAAGTCATGGGAAAAGCCGAAAGGACAAAAAAAACTAAAAAAAAACTGTGTTTGTGGGTAGTGGAACTACCCATACATAATTTATCATGTGTAGGCGGGGTATGTGTGAGGGATGACATTTTCAGTTCTGTTTTTCTTTTTACTAAGTTTCTGAAGAATCTTTGACAGTTTCTCCTACGCACACTGGAATAACTCTAGTATTATATCTCAAATGCCTAAAATGTAGCCCCTGAGAAATTCTGACTTCTGGTCTCATTTGGATTCTATGACAGTGGTTCTTAACCCTGGTCCTCATGGCCCACTGTCCCTGCCCCACCCACTAAAGTTTTTCCAGTACGAGCTTTGAAATAGTTCACAGTTTTTCATAGAATTTTAGACTTCCGTCTTCCAAATGAGTCACTTTCAGTGTTTTTTTCCCAAATATACAGCGTTCCCTGTGTTCGTTACTTCCACTGCAGCTCAACAGGGAAACACACAGAGGAAATTGCCAACTCAAAAGACTTGGAAGATATCCAGTTGAGTAAATAAACTCAGACTGCTGAAGCCTCATTTAAACTTTAAATAAATGTTTAAATGCCATTTTTTACAGAACAGAGGCTGACTAAACTCGAGTTTAGTCAAACGAAAGCTCCAAACACTGGAGAATAGAGATCTCTATCAGGGGCCCGTATCACAAAACCAATAAAACAATTTTCCTGGCTTTGGGGTTATCTGACTTCAAGTTAAGCCTGACATTGGTTGTCCAGGCTTGACTGGCAAAGGTATGAACCAGTTCTGTGAAGCCTGGATTTACATGAGACGGGATGCATTTTAGTGAGCCTGGGTGGCTTTTTTGTAATTGTTTTCAATAAGATTGAAGCATTTTGTGCAATGCTTTCTCTCCTCTGATCAACTTAAAAGCATCCAGTTGAAAAAAGTTCAACACAGGTGATTTAAGTACTTTGCTGACCTCTGAAATAGCTGAGGCTATGCAGTTTTTTATTTAGGGCTGAAGGTTTTTTTTTTTTTTTTACACCACATATTATGGTAAATGCTCTGCACTTATATTTCATTAAAGGTCATTTGTTCTCTTATGAGGCAGACATGCGTTGTTTGAAATATTCAATAAAAAATATGAGGATTACAAAAGGAAAAAAAAATCTAGAGCAGCCACCTTAACTTTACTCCTGTACAAGTTGATTATGTCTTCTGCAGCCTCATTACGTATAATACTTGATAATGTTCTGCTCCCATAAACAACCTGTCTGCTAGACCCTATTCCAACAAGGAAGCTTTACCCTTAATAGATACATTCATATTGGATATTATAAATCTATCTTTAGAAACAAGCTTTTCACCACAGGCCTATAAGGTAGCTCTAATCAAACCATTACTTAAAAAACCCTGTCTTGATCCAGGTGTTTAAGCCAATTACAGACTAATATCAAATTGTCCCTTCATTCCTAAAATGCTTGAAAAGGTAGTTGCAAAGCAATAATGCGACCACCTGTACAGGAATAATTTGTTTGAAGACTTTCAGTCAGGATTTAGAGTTCATCATAGTACAGAAACAGGACTGGTAAAAGTCACCACTGATCTACTCTGGCCTTCAGAGAATGGACTCGTCTCTATACTAGTTTTGTTAACCTACACAAGGTTGGTTTAATTCTTATCTTTCAGATAGATTTCAATTTGTTCATGTTAATGATAAAAAAAAGTTAGTTATGGAGTTCCACATGGCTCTATTAGGACTTTTACTGTTTAATTTAATCCTTTAGGCATTTTTAGAAAATGTTTTGAACCAGATGAAAAAAAACAATCAATCTTCAAGCATGTCTAAATGTGTAATAAACTAGTTTTAGGGTTGGACCCAATAAGGCGCTTGACACCACAACTCAGTTTAAATAAGGTTTATTCTAAAATATAATAGTTGGCAAAACAGAATGGAGATGTAGTAAATCCTCTGACTCACTAGATGGTGCTGAACTACAGTCTATGAGAAAGGACACAAAGATCAGTATCTTGACAGTGACTTGTGGGATATGGTGTCTGAACATGAAAATAAAACTTACTAGAGTCAGTAGGTTGTTGAGCGGAGTCTAGAGGAGATGCAAGGTTCTTATGGGGAAGTATGAAGTATGGTCCTGGCAGAGTGGACAAATCTTGATATGCGGTGGGGTTGAGTAACTTGAAGATATGGTAGGGAAATGGTGAGAGGAGGGGACACTGAGGAAGATGTAGTGGTCTGGATCCGTAACTCAGAGGCAGACCTGGTAGTGAGCCTGTGGAACATAGCCGTGGTGAACCCCCAACCCCTGATAGTGAAAAGAACTCCAAAACCCTAATTTGTGATATAATATGCAAACTCCAAAATCACTTTGGTGACTCAGTGCAACAGTCTTATAGTTCTGGATTCCATAAATCCCTTACGTGACACACACATGGTTCTTATCATGAAAATTCTTACAGTGGATATTTACTTGGCGGATTCCTTGATACAGGTAACTTGAACATATGATCGATACTAGTCTGAGTTCTGTATCAGCGTAGTGATAGATAATCACATAACTTGGTAAAAACATAACATGGCATGATCAAAGTGTAGACGTGACGTGGTAAATCTTCACCTTATAATCACGTGGTTAAGGGCTTGTGAAAAACCTGATCCCCCATGTGGAAATAACATTACTCATAATCCTGGTCATTCATTAGGTTGGCAACAGAGAGTCAATAGGGAGCAATTACTCACATGACCAGAGTAGCAGCAGAGTCAGGTCAAAAACGTAGCGTGGTCTGAACCGTGTGGATAGCGAAAAATTATTTAGATAAACGCTGGAAAGCTGCGTTGAGAAAGCAGATGATCTGGCAGCTTTATGAGGGAACTGAGGATGTATATAAACAGAGTGGTGAAACTAATTGCCGATGATTAGTAAAGCAGGGGAAATGTGATGGGAACAGGAAGTGGCTGGAAAATGATGTCCTACACTTTTCTACTTCTAAACTCAGACAAAACTCACATAATAGTATTTGTGCCTAAAAATCTCAGAGATATGATGTCCAGCCATATTGTTACTGTAGATGGCATAAGTCTGGCCTCAGGTATTACTGCAAGGAACCTCTGAGTTATTTTTGACCAGGATTTGTCCTTTACCTCACATATAAAACACATCTCTATAAAAGCCATCTTCCACTTACAGAACATTGCCATATTTAGAAGCATAATGTCTCAATATGATACCAAAAAACATGCACTACCATGCATTTGTCATCATCCCAGTAGACCAATTCAATGTCAGAATGCAGGCCTACTGGTGGTTCCTAGAATTTAGGTAGAATGGGAGGCAGAACATTTAGCTATCAAGCTCCTCTCTTGTCTAGGCTTAAAACCTTCATCTTTAATAAAGCATATAGTTAGTTATAGTTATGCTGCCATAGGCTTAGCCTGCTGGGGGACCCACCCCCCAATGCACTGAGCTCCTTTCCTCCTCTTGTCCCTCTCTCCTCTCCTCTCATCCCACAATTGTCACCACTGTATGTCATTAACTTTGTGCCTTCTTTCTCAAGTAGTTGTCTTTCTCCTTCTCTGTCCCCCTCTCTCTGTCCCTTTCTGCAGGTGTCCCCCGGCTTTGAAGCTGTGTGTCTTCCAGTGTGCAGCTACTGGTCCTACCAACCTGCCCGATGTTTTGTTGTTGCTTTTGTTGCTCTGTTCTTTTCCCTCTTCACTTTCCACTCACCCCAACCGGTCAAGGCAGATGTCCGTCCACCCTGAGCCTGGTTCTGCTGGAGGTTTCTTTATCAGGGGTTTTTCCTCTCCACTGTATCCTAGGGCTTGCTCAAGGGGGAATTGTTGGGTTCTCTCTATACATCTTTATAGTCTCAACTTTATTCTGTAAAGTGCCTTGAGATGCCCCTTTCATTATGGTGATCATATTTATTCTTGTTCATTATTTTTCATAATGTTCGGCAGCTCTAACTGTATAATCCCTTGTAGGTATAACAGCCTAAAAACAGTGTAATTTAGTCTTTGACTTAGTCAAGTCCCAGTTGCATGGTGCTCTGTTGTGTTTTGGTTAGACTGCATCTTTATCTTCATCTTTTCTAGATTGAATGTGAATCTCTCCACCCACATGCACACACACACACAAAACTAGAAAAAACTAGAAAAAAAAACTAGAAAAGACACAGCAGATCTAGAAATGAACCAGTTGTAAGCACTGGCTGGTAGTTGTTCTGTTAGAGTTAGTGGAAACTCAGTGCAGCTAAAATCTGTTGAAATAAGATAAGAGGAGGAAACAAACTCTCTGTTGACTTTTACAGTATTGCTCTGTCATTTTCAGAACTAGCTGCATTCTGACTGGATATGAATATGTTAGTAATGCAGCTGCTTGCTAAAGATCTGAATTCTGGGAATACTGGCTGATTTGGTGTAGCGGCACCACCCCTGGCTGCCATCTTGTCTGTTTTTGCCAACATGGGAAGCCAACAGGAAGTGATCTCACTCCCTCAGAGTAACCAGTGCCAGCTTTTCCATCTACTCACCCTTTCTTCTGGGATGTAGTGGTTACTTTTTTCAGTTTTAGTTGCTACCAACAACAGCTGTTGCTGTGCAAATATGAAGTATCCTGTTCTAATAAAGATAGATACACATATACACACACGCTTGTTTTTACCTTCACAAAATCAAAATGAATTTCTTTCATATGCCTATAAAAAAAACCTGTATTTTACAGTGGTCTTTTGTCTGGATATTAATGTTGGCCATGCCTGAGATAGATTGGCAACCTGTCCAGGGTGTACCCCACCTCTTCCATCCAGTGACAGCTATGAAAAGCTCAAACCTTAATGGATAAGTTATTTATATACTGCATGGAAAATGTTGGCCAAATCACTATTTTCATATATTGTGTATAACAAACAAAAATGTGTCTGACAGTCATTTGTATACCAACATTATTTAAGTGTGTTATTGTGTGTGTGTGTGTGTGTGTGTGAGAGAGAGAGAAGGGGTTAAAACCCTGAAAAAAGAGAGTGCCCTCAAATTAACCTTTTCATGTTTCCTGTATGTTCTTTTCAAATGTCACATATACATTTTAAAATAAAATTTTACATCACTAGCTGTTTATTCTGACACAACATGATGCTATTCTGTGAAAGACAATGGAAAGAGGCATAAGAAGAGTTCATTCAGAAACAGTAGCTGGACACTTTTACTTGTGTTAAAATACAAAAATACAAACATCTGCTGTCAGATTGAAGTGGAATTGAAAGTGTTGTCTACCACCTCAAAGTCCTCTGTTTTGTTGTCAATTCAACTGTCTCATCCTGTTCTATAAGTGGATATTATCTCCCCTATGTCACCAACACTCACTGGGACCACTGGGGGGTATAAGGCCACCTACTGAACCATATTAGGGTGTATTTCAGCAGTGGCAGGTATCACAGTCACTCTCACTTGCTACTGTGTGGGTTAAATTATGTATAATTTTTTTTTTTTTTTTACTGTAGTCTCAAAAGCCATCTGACATACATGCATTACATCTCCCATGAGCGCTACCTGCACACAGAGAAGACGGTGTAGTCTGGGGGAGACATGATGTAGGAGATAGGCCGGTAACAGCATTTAATTCATCAACTGATGGTATGATATAGACATGACTTTGATAGTTTTTGGTGACGTTGATATTGCTTTTAAGATGAATGCTGTGGGATAAACTCTCATCAGTAAGGTAACCAAACAGCTGAGCCTGAAACTTAAACTCTAGTTTTAGTGGACATTTCCTCTCTCACTGCAACTGAACTGCATCATGTCCCTTTGTGCTTGTTTACGTTAAAGAAACACTGTGTAGCATCTACTTCTCTCAAGAGCTGCAAGTCTGCTGGGTTTTGCAGGCGAGGTGCATTCACGGACACTACAACGTCACTGTGTTTTGTCAGAACATTGCTCTCTTCAAGGTTTTCAGGTAGTAGAGGGACAGTACCACCCATTATTATTGTTCTCCACAGAATGTAGGAGGTACAGCGGTGAACTGGTAAATGAGGTCTCTTTTTTGGTTGGGATTTTCTATCCCAGTAATCTCAGTCCAATTTTAAATGATCTCAAAATGGTGCCCAGTGAAAATGGCTAATAACTTATAATAACCACAAAAAATGAACGTGAACACATGAGGGAGTGAGTTATATTCATTCAAATCCCCAGCCTCAGTTTTTATTTGATAATTTATTGGAACATAACTCCCAACAAATGAACCATGCTATATTAAAATTAAAACAGTTGCGTGATGGTTTTATCCCTCCTCCAAACCTTTAGCCTTGACGTTGACATTCCACAGTTGGCATGTTAATTAAGATAAAGGCTGTTTTAAATGTGGAGCATAACTTTTCTGTTCTTTAATGATATACACAAATTAAGCTGAACAAGTCATTTGATATTTGTGTGCAGCTCTGTGCTGTTTGGTCTATCTGAGTCTGTAAGTTTTAAGATTGGGTGTAACATGAATGATATGAACATGTGATGAGCGATTTTCATGTATGCAGAGCTCACTTTGTTGATGATCCAGCTTTACTCTGAACACTCAGCTCAGACATTAGCTTAATTATGATGTATATTTTGGATCTTGCTAAACTATTATTACGGTCATTTAGTCCAAACTGTAAATTGACACTGTGTACTTATATACTTCCTATGCTGCACATGCAGGCACAGGGGAAGCCTGTTGCAGTTGCTCTCCTTTTCTTTACATGTATTATTCCTTTTTTATATTTTTGGTGTAGTCTTTTAGTATAGTAAAGTATCCAGTTTGTTGTGTAAAGCTCTGTGATCATACGGTTGGAGGGAGTTTCTATCTGCCCAGAGAGTTCTCACACGTCATATACATATCCCTCTGCCTGCTGCCTGCCCAGATGGAGCATGTGAAGTCATACACAGCCAGCCAGAGTCCAGATTCGACATCCCGACGCCTTCTTCATGATCTCAGGTGACTTTAATCATGCAACCCTCTCCGAGATTCTCCGAGGAGAATGTTGTCCCAACTCCCTCCCTCCCACCCACTCCACTGCTTGCTTACTCCACAGAATGGCAAAGGAGATTGTTTCTCCCAGTGGCCATTAAACTGTTTAACTCAACCCCCCAAACTCATCCCCAAATGGACAGTTAGTATTGTTTTTATTTTATTTATTCTTTGTATGTCATTTATGTTTAATCTTGTAGCCGGGTTTTTTCTTGCTTATTGATCACTAGTTTGTACTTGTTTATTGTCTTGGTCTGGTGGATGTTCTTTTCCTTTCTTTCTACTTTCATGTGGAGAGCAGCTGTAACAACACAATATCCCTATGGGATCAATAAAGTTGTTTAATCTTGAATCTTCCAGGTTTTCAAGTTGTTTTCCTGTTACTGGTCACTTATGAATGTTGAAGAAATGCAAAACTTTCAATAAAACAATTTAGTCTTCAAATACACAGACAGCTTCCAACTATACAACCTTTATTTGGTTGTGAGATCAATCATTCAGGAAATTCTGAGCCTGGTTTAATAATATATGAGCCACAGGATGGCAGCATACACAGCAGTTCTATAAGGACAAAAAAAAAATCACTTCCTTGGAAAATAAAAGGCATGTCCAGGAATAGACGAGTGGGCTGACGAGTGAGGGAAAGTGAAAGAGATGAGAAGAATGTAGAGAACATGGAGAAAGGGTTTGGTTTGTCTCGTGTGGAGATAGATGTGTCTATGAAGCGTCTCGACGGTAAAACCTCTCTCTCCTTCTGTCTTTCCCTCCCTCTCTCCCTCTATCCTAACAGTCTCTCTTTCTCTCTTTCCTATGCTTTCAGATGGACAGATGAGGTTTTTCAGTCAACCTGCAGACAGATGTGGAGGCTGTAGCTGCTCTCATCACATGTGGAAGCTGGACAGATCATCCAGGAGTCAAATTGCAGCAACATGCCACCTTAACCAGCTCTGACCTGTCCACGTAAGTGCACTACACTCACACATATGTGCTGTTGTGTGTCGTACAATAGAACTTGTTGTTGTGTTGAGATTTTTGTTTTGTTTTATGCATAATCTGTAATTGGCCAATTTTAACAGCTGCTAGACATGAGGTGTGGGGACTTATTCTGTGATGTAATCTGTCAAATACTCCCCCAAATACTCTTCTAAACATCTGCATAAAAACTTTCTAAAAGCCTCAGTAGCTATAAACAGAGCTGAAACAGGTTTTATTTGCTGTAATATTTTTCATACTGGCTGAGACCAATTCCTAAGCTCTGTCAGTGGAAACAATACATACCAACAAGAGCTATGTAAAGCTTTAAACAGTCTTAGCTTACAAAATCAAGTGGATATCAAAGTGTAAAGCATCTTTTGTAGGGTCTGTTTTTAAGAGGAGGAATAATATATTACAAATAAAAGCTCTCTTTTTTATCATGTGAGTACCTGACTGTAGTTTGAAGACACTCCTGAAAAACTGTGAACAAATGGTTATTATAAACATGACAACAAGCCCCCATAATCTAATGAAATTAAAAATGCATTTTGCATTATTGTCCATAACTTATACTTATACAAGTTTACAGCGTAGTTTATAGTGAATATGTGAGACTGTTGTTGTCTCTCCCCAGTCCTCTCTCTCCCTGCTCAGACACTTTCTTTTACTCTGTACACTCGAACACATTGTGCACAGAGCTTCAGGTAGTCGTTTTTATCAAATAACAATAACTCAGAAGCTACAAAACCTACTAATTAAGCAATAGATGTTGCTATTCTCTGATTGGTTACAAAGGTGAGACTCATTTAAGACACTTGGAATTAAATATCTCTGCGCCACTTCCAGTGTTGTTCAATGAGTCTGACTAAGGTATTCTAGATTGTTCTAGATTAATCTAAATAATGTGGTACAGTATGATGTATAATGTAATCCAGTCTAAAGCATTTTAATCTCAACAAACCTCTAAAATTAAATCAAATAAAATTAACATTGCTTATTAATAGCAACAAACTATATTTTCAAACATCATAACACATCTAAAATGACTATAACCATAACTAAAATCTAAAGCAAATTGTTCCAGAATAGAATAGTTTGTTTGTGCTCTGTCTTGTTCTTAATAGAAATGCTGAAAAACCTGATGTCCTACATTATTTCTCCTCTCATTTTGTCCATCTAAGCAGAGAAGGATCTAGATAAGCTGCTTATGAGATGCTAAGATGCTTATGAGACGTTGAGTTTTATTTTACAGCCTGTTAACATGATTCTACCGCACTGCAGTCCATATTGGTAAACTGGCTGCAGTTCTTATACAGGAAAACTGCATGGGTGGGTAGATGGGAGTTTTCAGAAGCTGCCTCTTCATGTAAAGATCTGCACACATGTGTAGTTACAGCCCTGTAAACAGAAAGGAAGTGTTTATGGAGTAAACAGCAAGCACACTATTATGTTTTGTTATTTAGTATATTCCATAAAGAGAAAGTTTGGCATCAATATACATGTGTTTGTTGTTAAGAAATCACGGAGCTAAGATCTGATGTCTTATGTTCCACAGACCTCCACAAACTGTGATTAAAAACAACGGGAAATGACTGGGCCGTTTTTTAAAATCACATTATGTATTTGTGAGGCTTTTTGGAAACAAAACATCAATTGTTAAAGTGGCTGTATTCAGAAGCTTTAAGTCGAACTGTGTTTTATGACTGTGGAAACAATGGGACAGTGTTCAGGTATCAGCTTTATAGATAATTTATTTTATTTATAATTAATTTTTACTCTTCGTACCACAACATTCCTATTCTAAAAGTCACTGTTCACGACCTGCTCAACAGCAAACAGCTTACAGACACAATTAGAGACTAACTGGGGAACATGGTGGCGCATTAAGGAGGAGCTAAAGAGCCTGAAATGTCCACAGCAAAGAGAGAAGAATGAATTGACTTTGATTCACTGGGTGGACAAAAAACAATTCCAAATCCATCAGCATCATGCTCTGTCACTGCTGGATGTGGAAACAACATGTTTTTAGAATGAGTCTGGGGGTGACATGATCCCAGCCCAGTTCAAAACTAGTAAAATACTATAAGTCAAATTACAAAATATTATTACAGCATCAGGAAATCTCACGTTAAGGGCTTTACATTACATTACCTCAGCCCTGTGGGTGGGGTAACTGTAGCACCCTCAGCATCCCCCACATTTACAGCAGTTCATTCATCTGCCCTTCACTTCAGTGTTGCATGTGTGGTTTGTGCTGGCTGTCTGGCAGAGTCTGGGAAGTCCTGGCTGTTGTTAGGCAAGAAATAGTTCCAACGAAATCTTCCTCTAAAAACATACAACATACACAGTTTTGTGTGCAGTTTTAACACATAGTGTAAGATAGAACCTGTTCACATCAATGCACTATGTCTGACCTTTGGAATCAGCCAAGCATTTTCCCTCCGCCAGTTTGCTACAGAACTGTACTCGTTTAACAAACACCAGAGTGGACTTGAGCATCTCAGTTTACTTTCTAGAAGAACACAAAAAAGTGCATGATCCAATATTTTTTCCATTATTGATTTAAAGTGATATAGTTATACATGCAGTATACAATTCTATCAACCTTAGTAATTAATTACAGCAACTACACCAGCTTAGATGTTACTGTGGACTCCTTGATCCTGTTTTTAGTTTTATTTTTTATAATATTTATATTTTTATAAAGCCTCTTTCATGCATATTTGGTCTTTCTGCAGAGAAACTCCTATTTAGTCTCTGTATTTGTTTAGTGAGCTACAGCTGCAGAGAGCGAGAGGGAGTGAGAGACATTGGAAAGAGGTAGAGGAAGAAAACGACTGTAACTGAGAGAGAGAGGTGGGGAAGATTAGGGTGGGTGCCTGCGGTGCAGCATGATGTCAGAGGAATGCGTTGATCCTCTCCTTGAGAAAGCTGGAGCCACTTCGCACACTCAACACACGGCAACAAGCGATTTCACCCTATCTTGTTTGTCACTCGTCTCTCACTCGATTTTCTTCAGCATGCTAATGCACACGCACTCGGATTACAAACACATAGGACCAGTACTTGAAAAAGTGCTTAGTATCCAAAACATCAGAGTAGAAAGGGATCATATCAAACCCATGCTGTCACATAAGTATCATGGAATGTGTTTTCAGTGGTTGACTCTCATCTTTGTTCAACACTCCCTCCCAGCATCCGGCCCTGCAGCTGGAGCCTGTTGCAGGGATTACACAGATGGAAAAGCAAGAGAGAGAGACAGAGAGAGGGAAATAAAAAGGGAGTGGTTGGGAGAGCAAGGACAGACAGATGGAAAGAGAGAGAAAGAAACTGCTATAATGTGTGGGAGAGCCAGATGGTGGGAACAGCTGCGAAGGCTATGACTAATATTAGCAGTGAGGTAAGATGATGGAGGATGGAGAGGACAGGCTGTGTGTCTAGAGGGCAGCTGCTACTGTAAACCAACAACAGTGATGTCACGTTTATTTAAAGCAGCATAGTCATGATACCAGAAATGGGGCTTTAATGCCAAATCATAGTTTTACCCTTCAGCAATCACTTTTCCCGTGTTTTCTCATTGTTACATCTCCTTCTTCCACACAGTTGGACTGTAGAATACAAACTCAATGTCCACTGCTCATTACGGTTACTTGATTATTACTTTGTTACTTTACTAAAGTTCCACAATGTTCCATCTTTGGACGACCTTTGGTTATTACATGCATTTAATGCCATGGTGTAATATACAGTGCATTCAGAAAGTTTTCAGACCCCCTTCCCTTTTTTCAATGCTGTTTTTGTTGTTGCAGCCTGATACAGTTTTCTAAATTCATTGTTTTCCTTGCAGCCACTCTGCACAGAGGGAGACAGGGTTAGAACAACAATAAGTAGAGCACAAAACCCCTAGGCCTCGACAATCTTGTTTTTGTTAATTTATTGTAATAGAATGTTTAAGGGGAAGTGATTGTATGCACTCAGCAGCGTGAGAAAAACAAGGGGAAAAACGAAAGCTGAAGTTCCTTTTTCACTTCGGCTTTTTTTTTCACTGAGAAAATGTAAGAAGAATCAGGTGAGATCTCACTGACGTAAAAAGATGCATAATACAATGCTCCATAGTTTATTTAAAGACAAACAAAAATTTTCAATTTAAATTTTTTTAGTGTAATGAACATCATTTCCCAAAGCATTATAGGTTAACTGGCAGCAAGATGAGGAATGAACATTGACAAAATGTTGGCGGAGATTACAGCTAGAATACTGTAAACACACACACACACAACATAACTGGTTTGTCCAAGCTGTTTTGCAAAGGAAAAGCACATATTGTGAGAAAACAGTGTCCTGTAACTAATTACAGCAACTACACCAGCTTAGATGTTATTGTGGACTCAGTGATCCCGTTTTTAAGGACACTTCAACTTGTAGCTGGGATCGGGGATTGAACCACTGACCCTGTGGTCCATGGTCAGCTGCCTTTCCAAGTGAGCTACAGCCAATCAATGCATTTCCATCCTTATCTTTAATCACACTAACCTGCTGCACATCCTTCCCATCTCTATCTCTTTGTCTGGCCAACCTGTACAAATCCACCTCTCCCTCTTTAGTGTCCAACCTAACATACAAGTCCTCATATGCTCTTTGTTTGGCCTTTGCCACCTCTACCTTCACCTTACGCTGTATCTCCCTGTACTCCTGTCTACTCTCTTCAGTCCTCTCAGTGTCCCACTTCTTCTTAGCTAACCTCTTTCTCTGTATACACTCCTGAACTTCCTCGTTCCACCACCAAGTCTCCTTGTCCGCTTTCCTTTTTCCAGATGACACACCGAGTACCCTCCTACCTGTCTCCCTGATCAAATTAGCTGTAGTAGTCCAGTCATCTGGAAGCACCTCCAAACCACCCAGAGTCTGTCTCAGCTCCTCCCTGAAAACTAAACGACATTCTTCCTTTTTCAACTTCCACCACTTCGTCCTCTTCTCTGCCTTTGTCCCCTTTATTCTTCATCACCACCAGCATCATTTTACACACCACCACCATCCTGTGTTGTCTGGCTACACTCTCCCCTACCAATACTTTACAGTCACTGATCTCTTTCAGATTACAACGTCTACACAAG
Source organism: Channa argus (assembly GCF_033026475.1). Lineage (NCBI taxonomy): Eukaryota > Metazoa > Chordata > Actinopteri > Anabantiformes > Channidae > Channa > Channa argus. Next base: position 27,664,075 of record NC_090205.1, read on the forward strand.
ATGTCGTCCACCTGAGAGCTTCTGATCCGGAAGTCATTGTCACGATTTGCATGTTTAATTTGGCATGTGTTTTACGTCGGATGCCCTTCCTGACACAACCCTCTGCATTTATCCAGACTTGGGACTGACACAAGAAGACACTGGCTTGTTCCCCCTTGCGGATGCATTACTTACAAAAGAATAAATAAACTACACTATCTTGGAAAATAGTTATGGCTTTTCTTCTTGTCGTTGGACCTACTGTATCATTTGCCTTTGTGTTTTACTTTAGACATTAGCCCAACATACAGTAGCATTAGCAGTTTCTCATCACCAGCTTTGGTGGATTGAAGATGTGAGGCGTTCAGTGTCTGTACAGTGTGCAGGTTGAGAAAAAGTTAGAATGATAGGACAAAACGTACGGTCAGGCAGAATTCACAGAAATTGGTTAAAATTTATGTTAACTGTTGTGATCACAACATGACAAATTCTTGAAGGGTCTATTTTATGTTGTAGAAAAAGGTTGTTCTCTACATATAGATTTTCTGAATGAAATTGTCTTGTGAAAACAGAGACCTGCACTGAGGCCTGACAGTTTTTTTATTTGTATTATTATTTCAGATTTTTATCATGGACCTTCTACATATAATACTAATACCTGTCTTGTGAAAGCTGTTCTGCATCTTTACCAAATCATAGTGTTGGCATGCACACGATTTCATTTATTCTAAAAAACTTTGAACTGGTCAGTCCATAATATTAAGTGTATTAAGCTAATATGCAAAAAATAGAAGAAATTCAGTCTTCATGCATCACATGAATCTTTTTGCAGACCTGTAATCCATCAGATTTTGTACTTAACACTGGAAAAACCTCCTCTCTGTCAAAGAAACAGAAGACTGTGGAAAGGTTGAGTCTGGGAGCTTGTTGATTCCATCTTTCCACCATTAGTGAAGGAAGAAAGAAAGAAAGCAGTGTTTCAATATTCCTAAATTCTTAATGTGACAGGTCACTGCCTCTTTCACCACAGCACAGAGTGGCACAAGGACTTTCATAGGCAGCCGTACACTATCCACAGTAGCCTTGGGCCTGGAAGGACCTCTCCCAAGTAAAATTGGATGAAAGGAAATAAGCAGCTCAGTCGTGTGTATGTATCTGTGTGTGCGCGCATGTGTGTGTTTGTGTAAGCCAGGCCAGACTGGAAATAAAGAGCTGAATTCAGCTGGCTGTTGGTCTTAAGCTGGCCTCCACATGTTATAAAAATACAGATGCAAAGCAGGAGCATTACTGCAGGGCACAGAGCGAGAGAGAGAGAGAGAGACTTCCTTTGTGTGCCGGAGTGACTCAGGGAGGGCTGACTAAATCTCTGATGCTGCTGAACTTTAGTCCAAATCAAAACTCTTCTTGTGGCTATTACTGTACTGCCTTCCCCTGTGGTTGTCAGGCAGATTGTCTACATAGTCAACCTTCTTATACATAACTTTTCTCTTTTTATCTCTTTACAGATTGATTCACATCAATACAATTTGCTTTCTCCACTGAGGATGTAGTCTGTTCTTCACTGGTAACACTGTGGAGATGTCTCCGAATGTAGTCTCGGCCTTGTTGCTATGGTCACTGTGGTTGCTGTTCTTTCTGACCCCCATCACTCGGACAACAGACTCTGCTCCCACATCTGAAACTTCTCTGCGGGTCAATACCACATTGTTGTTTGACAGTAGCTCCCCAGGTTACAGCCTGCGGAACTGCAGCTGCTCTACGCCTGTCCGGGACTGTGACGAGGCTCTGGCCAACTCACTGTGCAGATGCCACACTGTTCTGCGCTCCGCTCTGCCCCATACTGGGCTCAGAGAGCCTGGACGACTCATTGTGTGGCTGAAGGAGCTCTGGGTCCTGGAGGAGCTGCTGAATGTAAGCACAGTTGGCCATTTGCAGTTGTCTTTCTGTGGAATAAATCCCATTGATAGTCAGAAGCTGGCTTTGCTTGGCCTACAGACCCTCGGAATCCACAGCGCAGCAGAAAAAGTGCCTTTCCCCAACCAGGAAATTACCATCTCCCCTGCTGCAGGCGTTGAAGTGGAGTTCAACGCCCTCTCCATCGACTTCTCCTCCTTAATCCACATGACCATATTAGATACAGCTTTGCTTAATGGGCTCTCTGAACTGAAGGCCTACACTGTTGTGGGGCCAAGTGCTGTCACTCTCTCCAAGTACTTCCCTCACCTGGGTTTGCACCTTACTCTGCCATCCTCTGTGACTCCAGATGACCCTGTGGACTCCAGTGAGCAGGCTGCAGAGCCACTTCAGAACCTTCTCATTACATTTATCTACTAAATGCAACCAGTTCTCATTCAAAGGTCAGGTCTGCAGGACAAGTGAAAACTGAAGGAATTACATACAACACAGCACAAAGAACATGTGAAATTCTCTGTGGATTACATATTACCTTTTTAAATGACTGGCTGCTGTAATATCATTTGGCTCTAAATGTGACTTTGAACAGCGAGTGATGTCAAGACTGACATCTTGCTTCTTCTAACAGAGGGGAATGACTTCATAATGTTTACATTTCTGTTCCATCCACGCTGCTGTTTTCAACCAATGAAAGGACCTGCAGGAATATTTCTGCACTCTTGATGCATCTAGATACAACATTCACTAATACAGTGTCACTAGCTACAACTTCAGCTTTTACTGCAGTAAAAAACTGACAGAAGTTAAATGATCAACTCCTAACATAGATAATGTTGATTTGCTAACCAATAAGTAAATGACTTGATGCTTGGGTCAACATTGTGTTTACATACCTAACTACTATCTAAGGATTTAAATGTCTTTATACTGAAGAGTGTACTGCATGCACATGCTCACAAATAATGGTACTAAAACAAGCTTTTTGATTTAGTGAGATACTCTTTATAAAAAGGGTTGATACGTTTCTAAATGGCTAACAAATCATCTAATATTGCTCAATAGTAGACCAGGCTTTCACTTCCTCAAAAAGTCAGAAAGGTTTGAGTGATTCTAATCTAACAGATAATTAGTTTGAATCAATTTGAGCATAAAACTTATAGTGTAATGGTTTTGTCTGTACAAACGCAGGCACAGTTATTGTCTCTGGTGACTAAGCTCAGATTAGTTGTGTTATTTATGTTGATTATTTTGGCAGTTTGCTGCACATACTCCCTCTCAGATGCTTTTCTGTTGTGATTATCCAAACTCCATGACTAAATTTGTTTTGTCGGTTTATTTTACTTACTAGAGAAGCAGTAAGTCAAACTGGAAATTACATTTTGAATTTGAAATAGATCGTGTCAGTTTGAACATTAAGTAGTAAGTAAACCACAAGTATCTGCATTTGTGGATACGTTTGGCTTAGCTATGGTCACATGTTCACCATAATTACAATAACGAACAAACACTATTGTATGTGATAACACACAAATCGTTATATTGTACTTGTCCACAACACAATATTCAAACATTCACAGTGTAGGTAAAAAAAAGTGAACTTCTCCGCTAATCTCCCATCAGTGAACTGCAACTAATTTGAAAACAGTCATCATTACAAACATTGTCAGTTTGTCATACACAAGAAGCGTGTGCTGATTGACCCATGTCACGCTGCAAGGAGAAGGGTTATGAAGCAAACAAGTATTTACATAATTGTTAGACCACAGTTGGAGATGATTTATTAATGTGGCCAGCAATGATGAGTCAAAAGACATAACACAGAATGATCAATAAGGTAAAAACGTTATGTGAAGAAGAGTATCTCCTCCTGAACAGTGTGTTTCTAAAGCACACATACACGATGGTCGTTAGATGTAATTACTGCATAAAGTAAGTTCAAACAGGTAAGTCCAAAGGGAAACTGTTTTCCCATCATCACTGGGAATGTAATATATAGAGAACTACTAATTAATAGGATAGTTTACCTCGGTTGCTACCCATCTTTGTGTAGAACTTAACCATTAAACAGTCTAAGTCAAGGACTCCTAAGACTGGTCTGAAATGGAGCCAGCTTTGCTAAACAAACCTTTTAGGTTAAGTTGTGTTTTCTCATGCTGATAAAGACAGACGTTTACGCAGCAGGGGGAATATCTACAGCACAAAAGAACATAGAGTATTATCAACCGCTCTGTTCCTCCGAAGTAGTTTGAGTAAAATGCACTACTAAAGTCCAGCTAAAAGCTTAAATGGTTTGTGCATTATCTTTATATTGTGCACGTCACATGAATTCTTGTTAAATCAAATTATCATGGATCAGTACACAGCAAAGGGTGTGAATGCACCATAGTGGTTCCCCAATGTTTGAAAAGGATCTACTCATTTCAATTACACCCAGGCTGCATATGGTGAAAATGATTTTGTTTTTGTAGCTTTCTGCATTACATAATGGGCTCTTTTAACAGCTTTTCTTGGCTAGATTGCAACATGTGGTAAACTTGTACTACACCTGCTACATGTTGATATATTGTGCAATATAGTCAGAGAGAATGAGATGCTGTGCTGTGGTGAAAAGAAGGGACACATTCCTGCTTCATTGATATTGTAAATAGAGCATTATATAAAAAAACGAAAGATGTACTGTGGCAGTTGACTGCAGCGAACACTGGATGGAGCTGGTCCAGAGCTGGATGCTGTTATTGTGTCTGGAAGAGAGTTGTGAGTGTTACGCTGCTTCATTGAAGATGTTTAAAACAGTAAATTATTGCAAACACTGCCTGTTGTCAAGATATAAGAGGAACTGGCCATGCCAAGAATATAAGAAAAGACAAGATGTAGACAGAATGTGTCAGTCTGCTGTGGTATGAGCAGACAGAGAGGTGCAGTTCGCTCACTATTATGAAGATTATGTTGTACTGCTGCGTTTTTCCAGCTGGTCTTACTGAGTGCAGATGGCCTAATAAAACACGTTGTTTTGGAACAGGTTAAAATGGACAGCCAATGAACAAGAGTCCCATGGTTAGGAGCCTCTTTCACCAGCCAGCAAACCTCACTCTGTTTGGATCAAACAATGACTCTAATTCCATTGATATGCATCAGCTGTGCACCTTAAGCCAAGTTTTTCCACGAGTTCTTCAAAGTGTTTTCAGCCACGTTAACCTTTATTATTTGAAAGCATTTGGAGGACAGTTGGGGAAAAGCTGCATACGAAATAACTCTCTGGTTTCACGCTCTCTTTCCCTTTCTAGTTCCAGCCCATTTTCTGTGAGAGAGTTTTATATCAGCTCTGACAAATACAATCTGTGGCCAACCCTTTTGTTCCGCACATCATTCAAAACCTCTTCTGGGCCTGTGTGTGAGTGCGTGTGTGAGAGACCATACATGCACATGCAAGTTTTCAAGCCTGAGCACATGGGTGTGTCTTTGTATGTGTACGTGTGCTTGCATTTATCACAGTGAGAGTTCCATCATAGCAGATACAATTTGTTGCAGTGCATGTTGTATACACTCCACTTACGCACTGATTTTTAAGAGTAAACTATCAGCAAAAGTCAGTGACAATAAAACATTTTGTAATAGTTCAATTAATAACAAAATTATCCTTGCATATGCAGAACGTTTTTCCCTTCAAAAATTGTTTATTCAGTTTGTACAGAGTTTATATCATGTGTGGTTTGGCATTGGCTTTGTATGCACACTCACACAAAAAACAAATAGGTGCATTGAAAGAGCTGGACAGTGTCAGTCTCCAGAAATGTCACATATTATATGTATATATCATATGTAATATATTTCAGCTTGTTCATGATAATTTGCTAAAATTAGTATAGTGTGCACTATAAAACTGTATATACAGTACATGCATTTATAGTGCTTTATGTGTGAAAAGGGGACCTCAGAGAGTTTACTGTGCAAAACATTTTAAGTCACATTTCAGCATGTTTGTGTCCTGCTTGCCCAACAACTGACATATCACTTGTACTGTCTCCATTACATGGTTGCACGTGGTTCACTACTAGTTTCATTGGCTTTCTTTTAGTCTCTATGCCGATGACGCCTCTATGTTCACAAGCTACAGTAGTTGCTCACTTTTTTCGTCTGTTGTTTGGTGCTGTGCAGGTAGTGTGTAGTGAGTTTATTAGATGTTTTTGTTTCCAAAATTACCTGTGGATATAAATTATGCTATAAAAGCGGTGAAAGTAGTTTGAAAAACAAATACAGTATGTGGGCAGGAAAATCCAAACAGTGCTCTGTAAGATGATCCAAATCTCAGCCGAGCTGAAAGAAACTGGGAACTGTTTGAATAGGTTTTCCATAGATCTTTACTATAACTGAACCCTTTTATATACATTTTTGATCTTTAATTAATCTAAAATAAATAACAATAAACAACAATAATATGTTAGTATACAAAAAACTTTCACAATTCCTGTGAAGTTTTTCAAGTGTATGAATTGTATGTTATTGTAAGTGCCTCATACATGTAATCCACCAACTCATCTTTCCAATTTTTAAATCTGTAAACTCTGCGGCTAATTTTATCAGCGTCATTCAGTCCTTTCAGTATGTGAATCATCACAGTTCACCACTGACCTTATCTCAATCTGTCAATCTGGTGTTGTTTTTTTTATTGAAACTATATTAAAACTTTTAATACATTGCCACATTGCAAAAACCATCATCTTAAAATGGAATTTGTCTTTAACTTAATGCATTAATTCTTTTTCTTGACCACCAATGTGGAATAAAAAGTGCTTTCTATTCAGCACAGCTCTGGCTGTTTAAACTTTCTCTTTTCTACCATAATTTATCCTGGTCTTTTTACTTGTTACACAACTAGATTTTACTGTGCTAATTTGGTCTAAACTACTTTCAAAACTCAAGACAGGCCTGTATGCTGGCATTGAGTGCACTTCCTTACCATGTGTGACACATGAATATGCAAGACTGTAATTAGCTGGTTTTAAGACCAATACCCCTTCTTTGAAACAAGACTTAATTGTGGCTTGTTCTTTGCTGAATGGAAACACATTTCATTATGCAACAGGCTGAACTGAATTTCTGTGAAGCTGGTATGAGTACCATCTGGTTGAGTAAATACAACTAGAGCATGCCGACTTAATTTACTCTGTGTGTATAAAAGAACTGGCATTGAAAGCATTGAAGCTCCTTCAGCTCTCTCTGCACGCCTTAGTTTACCTTTAAGCCAAAGTTATTAACCAATATTTAGCACAGGATCAGTGTGGGAGTTCCTGTCACAAATAAAAGCCATAAGCTGTTCTTACACAACGTTTAGCTCAGCCAAGAGAGTCCTTCTTTATCTGCTCAATGGGGTGATTACTGCAGTGGCCCCTGGGTACAAATTTGTTTTTCTTTCTTCTTTGGACCTTCTCTAAATTAGAGGCGTTTCGTGAAAGCTGTTAACATTTTGGAGACCTTTTTTTTCCTCTCTTTTTTCCTTGAGGTATTGATTTACCTTTTAAAAAGTTGAAAACTATTTTGATGATGATGAAATTGAACACAACTTCCACATGCCACCTTAAAATGTCCTGGGAAAGGATGTTTAGAACACAGTCATTAAAGTCTGTGCTGATGAGACATTAGTCTTAAAATGTGTGGAACATTCCATCACAAAATGGGTGAACATGAGATCACAGTTTGACATCATACTCTTGTGTTACAGCCTCAATTTTCTTTTCTTTCTTTCTTTCCTTCATTACAGCACCTTAAGTATTTGCATCAGGGAATGTAAAGCTAAAAAAAGATTTGTAAGGATTATGTGTAAAGCATCATGTTGTGCCTTCAGATGATTTCTACACATTGTAGATCTGCTTTGATCTGTTGAGTGACTTATATTTGGATCATGTACTGTTTAAGGGACAGATTGTGTATTAGCTAATAGCAGGTTTGATATGTATATACTTTGTCTTATTTAAGCACATTTCTGGAGTGTATTTGTTTATTACTAACCGACGATGTGGACTGATTAGTTTGTCCACAAACATTGTCCTTCTGTTCACCAATAAGTAATAAAAGGTTTTAGCAAAGCGCTTTTGTGTTTCTGTTTTGTTGGGTGACAAAATGCGCTAAAGTTCTGTTCTGGAGTTGCTTGAATTCATTCTTACCATTTTCTTACCATTTAGTTAGTTTGAAGCTATAGATTTTTTGTTCTACACTGACTAACACACAACTTTATCAGTTCTCATACTTGAAATGTTTCCTCACTCTGTGACTGTGAGTCAGTGATGCTCTCGGCTTTACTCTAATATTCCATGAGTCTGTTACTCTGTTACTGTTATGCTGTGTTTTCTTACTCAAAAAGATACAATGTTAAAAGGGCTGCCATAGTAGAAACACTCATATGGGTTATCTTAAAGGTAAGAATGAAAAAAACCTGTTAATATAAATCTAAGTGTAAATACTATTTTGTTATATATATAGTATAGAAAATGTGAAATGGAAATGGCTGGAGGGCCTGTGCCTGCTACAGTGATTAAATACATGAAAGGTTTGCAGAACCTCTGTGCATGACCTGCTAATTCAAGTACCCTCCTACTTACAAAGGGAAGACACCAGTCACCAGTCCCCCAACAGTTAACATGGTGCAATGTGAATTTTACATTCACTAGACATGATTCATACTTGAAATAAACTATTTAAAGTACGCATATTATCCAAAGGCATAGACAAACACATGTTTCCAAAATAAGAGCAAAGTAACATAGGTTCTAGATTGCAGTTTTGAACTTTTTTAAACTGTGAATTCATTGCTTTTAACTATCAAAAACTTTACAGCACCACTACAGGAACACAGCCCAAATTTAATTATGACATAGGCTCTGTGTTAATACCAGATGAGCCAAGTAATTGTGTACATATACACAAGATTAATTCTTTTACGTTACTTTAGTCCAATTCAGAGCAAAGTATTGGAAAAACTATGCTACTTTTGACAGTTTTAGATGTTTGTTACTTTGCAGATGTAGATCAAATAAAGAAAGAAAGAAATGGTAATATTGGATTAACCAGTTGTTGCATTTTGCTCAGGAAGCTAGGGGAAGCAGTCTCCAGCTTTTATTTTATCTTTAGCGCCCTCTAGTGGCCCCCCACCCACTTTGCTGGTTGGGCTGTCACACTCCTGTGACGTTTGGTAAGTAGACAAGATGGCAACGCAATACAAAAAGTTGAATGACTGTCTTCAAATTAAGGGTCTAAACTATTTGGCTTTCTATAGGCTATATATTTTCAATCATTGTGTGAAATATAATAGATACCTGTAGTGAAATGAATTACTTTTATTTGTATATTGAAAGTAGCAATATGTTAAACTTATCTTATGACATGTAAAGACAACTACATGTTTCATAACCTTACATTTGAATAGGTGGATCAGTGACAATGCCTGTGTTATAAAATAAATAATCTGATAAATTAAATTAAAATGTGCTTATAAAACAGCTCCAAATCTAGTCTGATAACATAACAGGGTAAAACAAAACTGCATTGACCATTTTAAACTCGATTACATTTTTTTATCTTTCATAAAGAGACAGTTTGACAAGGCACACCTATCTGTCTTTACTTTTGCACAAGCAGACTGTCAGAGACCTCTGTCATATGAAGACCTTACAGAAAGTTCAGTTTTCTCCCTGTTATGCAAATGTATAGTTAATGCTCAGTTTGCACTCTTGTGTCCCTATGATGCAGAGTTTCTTAAAACGTTTTCCATTCAAGTCGTTTTGGTCACCTGAGTCATTTCATTATTAAGCCAAGTTAATATGATTGTTTCCATACTAACTAATTCTTGTAAAAGGAAAAAGAAATGCATACATTCTTGTTAAAGGGATCTTAGCCATAGTGAAGTTACTGAAGTTACTATTTATGATATCTTGTCTTTGTGTCTTTCACTCAGTGTTTCTGACTCGATTTTCTATGACAAAATAATACCAGCATTAACAAACAGTTTAGATGGACAAGTAATTCATAGGAAGTTGAGGGTCACCATGCCACAGTCCAAATCACAGTAATAATCAACATTTTACACAACAAACACATTCTGGCAACTCTGCTCAGATCTTAATGGGGGTAAAACTATTGGAATTGGCAGGGCAGCTGTTTGTTATGGGGTTTGCTTTATTAATGTTGCCATATTTCCATATATTGCACCTTGTGGTGGAATAAAACCTCCAAGGAAATCCATAGTGTATTCTTTTTTTTATTATTTATTTTTAAATATGCAAATATTTGAAGCTGAAAGGTATAAGGTAAAACCTTTTTTTTTTGTCCTTTCGTTCAGGGTCACCACAGCAGATAATTTGCCCGTATGTTGATTTGGCACAGTTTTTACGCCGGATGTGGTTCTTGACACAACGCTCCCCAATTTATACCAGGCTTGGGACATGGTTTCCAAAATTTTAAATTTGGATTAATCTGACCACAGAACAGTTTTCCATTTTGCCTCAAACCATTTTAAATGAGCTTTTGACCATTCAACACGGCGGCAATTCCGGATCTGGACATTTGGCTTGTACTTTGCATGATACAGCCTTAACTTACATTTGTGTATTGCACAGCACAGTCCCTGAGCCCATGCAGTGATGTCCAGTAAAGAATCATGCCTGTTTTTAATGCAAGAACCTAAGGACCTAAAGCAAGAATCCAGATTGATTCGCGGCAATTACTTTTCCAGCGTTTTGTTGCCCCTCTTCCAACTTTTTTTGAGATGTGTTGCTGCCATCAAACTCTAAATGAGCTAACTGGACTTAACAGCAGTCATAGGTGGTACAAAACCTGGCATGTTTATCAGTTGCTCCTGTATTCTGGAGTCTTACTGTTGTGCGTTACGGACGGTTGGCAGCAGGCGTTTGACAGTAGGACTCTTACTTTGAAGGTGCCACAGGAAGTACCGATGCATTCGCGAGCACGAGCGCCAATGCATCTAGTGCTCCCGATATAATGTTCGGATCCTAAGACGCGATAGCAGGAAAAGTGTGGAGTTGCGGCTCGGTCTCTCTGACTGTTATATCCCCTTTGCTTCTCGGACATGGACACGAATATGGGACACAGTGCGTGTTGGTAAGTTAGTCCACAGTCAGTATCGTGACACAAGCTATACGTTTGAAAAATAGCTGAAGTTAACTAATACAATACTCAGCGCTAACACGTCAGGAACTGTGTCACTTCGGCAGCTTGTCGGGTCGCTTCGTTTAATGATTGTTTTGACTCATTTTTGTAAAAGGAAAAAGAAATGAATACATTCTTATTAAAGTCACTTTAGCCACAGTGAAGTTACAGTGAAGTTGCGATTTATGATATCCGAATGACTTGTCTGTGTGTCTTTTACTCGGTGTTGCTGTGTATGTTGCACAGACTGATGCTGACTAGATTTTTCATGACAAAATAATTCCAGCATTACCAAACAGTTTAGATGGACAAGTTCTACATATTAGCAAGACGCGAAAACCATATATGTTGTTACTAGAGTAGATGAACTTGTGTTCTCTGTTTTCAGACATTAGGAGCGCAGTGTACGTACTTGCTGCTTTCTGACAGTGAAAAGATGAATTGTTTGCATCTCCTTTATTTAATACCACTGCTTCATTCTGGTGAGTAAACAAAGATCACTCTCACAGATTCATGGTGCTTATATAGCAAGTTGAAATATTTTGAATACCTTACATACCATTCTCCTCATCACACATCCACTTGCTTTGACACTGAATGTATGATGGCTCTGCCCTGCAAGGTGTGTACCTTTGTACCTGTTTGCGTCACACTGTATCACGTGTTTACTTGTTTTCCATGCAGGGCTTGGCTCCCTTCCCGCTCCGGTCAATGTGTCTGTCAGTTCTCACAACTTCTATCATGTCCTGCAGTGGAAGCCTCACCCCGGCACCCCAACAGGGACGTTGTACAAGATCTACAATAGGTAATTTTTCTCAGCAGCATCTTGATGGTTGTCTCTGTTCCCATTTCCTTTAGTAAGTTAGAATGTCTTACCCGACTGGATTCTGTAGAATCAATGGTACCCACATGTGCTTCAGTGCTTCCTAGTTTACAATGCATCTGTCGTACCATTTACATTTACATTTACATGTACATTTAGTCATTTAGCAGACGCTTTTATCCAAAGTGACTTACAAGTGAGATACAAGGCAGCAAAAATCTAAGTCAAGTACCAAGTATACTAGGTCCAGTTTTAAAGGTAAACATGGAATTTTGCTCAAATTGATAATCAAATCCTATTTACAAACTAGAGTACATTGAAAACAGAAAAAAACCCCAATAAAATAAACAATGAAAATATCAGTAATAAATAGGCATAATATGCCAAGGGATGGAGGGGAGAGGTGTGTAAGTACAGCGTGAATGACTTCAAGTTGATACTCAGGTGCTTACTGTGATACATTGGGCATTGTGCACGTCCATAGATTTTGAGTCTGTCATTGCACAAGTCCACTTTATGCTTACAGTGTGTGTTTTCTTAAAATTGTATATTAATAGTATTTTATATTTAATGTCTTGTTTTTATCGTATTTTGTTAAATGTAAATATATTCTAGTGCACTGTTTTCATTTTACATTGTGCAATGACAAAAAAATCTATTATTTTCTCTTCTATTCTGTTATATTCTAATCTATCTAAAACCCAAACCCTGAATAAGATAATCATAGTTCTGCAGACAACCATAATAACAGTGCTAACATTTCTAAGACATATCGAGTTCATTTTTTGTGTAACAGCTTAACTTGCCTTTAACTACTGGGAAATTCCAGAACATTTTTTTTCATTAACAGGAAATACACTGTTTTGCATAATAGGCAAAAGATAATAAATTAAAGGTAGCTTCGCTTTGCAGTTGCAGTCATTTTTGTTTGAAATATTAATATAGGTTAAAAATTGTGTATAATTGTGGACACTAGATTTTTTCGTTTAATTAGATTTTAGAACTTAGATTTTAATATTTGATACTTTATTTCACATTTTTTACACTCGCAAATTAAATCTTCTTTTTGCTTGTTTTAATTTAGTTCTGTCTTGTTAAAAGGACTGTTTAGTTTAGTTTACTTTGTTATGTCAGAATTACTGTCTTTTGCATTGTGCCAGACTATATGCACCACACCACAACTTGAAACTTTCCATTGAACAGGGCTTATAACTTGTTTGGAAACAGTATCTCCCAAATAGACAGTAATAGAAGTAATTAATTTTAAGCGTGGGTGCAGTATTTATAAATATGGTGATATGGTGGTAGACACGTATGGTGGTTCCAGTCAAATCCTACAGCACTGGTCCTGTATTTCTGCCTTAACACCCACACAGTCGAGCCTCTAAAATTATTTGCTTTTCAAATCTGGAAGATAAAGTGTCCTTTTTTATTTCTATATATTGCCTTGTTATTCTTTAATGTCATTAAAAGGTTTGTAATTAGAATGAACTTTTAGTCAAACACTTCTGCTGTATCAGCTTTTTTATTATGCGGAAGAATTACTGTTAATTACATTGTTGCAGTTAGTATGATATGACAAAGTCTTAATCTGGAAACATGGAGAGTACATGTGCAAAAAAGAGATAAACCAAACTAATAGCCCAGTTTTTAGGTCTTTCACATCTCTTTGGAAAGTGAAAGTTAAATGAAGTCCTCATAAAGGATAAACTAAAATCTGGCTGTAGAATGTTTTACTTCATAGAGTTCATAATTCCATAATACTAAAATGATTTTGGTGAATAAGCAGACAAACATATTAGGAAGTAACATAAAATTCTGGGTAATCTGCCAGATTACCCAGAATTTTGTTAAATTTGTTTTCACCAGTATGTTTCACTGTCAGCTCATAGATACACTTCCTGCCTTAAGCTACCACTCTCACACATTTACTGTGCAGAGACACATAGTAAAAGTTCAGGTGTGTTCGCTTTCAGTGTTACCACTAAACAAAGTCAGGGCTCATCAATAAAGACTAATTATCTTACTGCTTTTGCCCAATTAGACTTTTTTTTATGTTGCAGTGTTTTGGTTCTCTCACTTGAGAGCAATTCCTCTGGTTAATACAGTTTTGCTGTATCTAATTAAAGCAGGAGCTGTGAACATTAATAAGTCTTAAACAGTTGACGAAAAAATTTCACTCGAAAATACTTCATTTTAACCTCAAAATTGAATGAGTGCAATTGTTGTTAATACAAGTTTTACAAGTAATATGGATAACATTAATTGATTCATAAACAAAAGCATAAAATCTGAGGCATTTATATATTTGATTATTATCAGTGTGATTTCAGCATGCTCATCAGCATTATCAGTTCTCATATATCACTCAGAAGCCAGGATCAACCGCGACCTTTAATTTGGTCAAGCTTTAAGTAAGAATATGATCAGTGTAACAATCTGTGGTTTACTTGAACATCTTTGATGGAATATCTTACTGCAGGGTGCTTTTTGCTTATACACCACTGCTTTCTCTGATGGTAGCTGAAGCGCTGTTTCACAGTGCTGTTTGTTTCCATTTGTTATGGGGTGCATGACTACTTATGCAATACAGCTGTGACCACAGTGGTTGGCTGATGCTTTTCAAGGAACCAGTGATTCTTATTTAAAGAGAGTGGGAGGAAGCTCGAGTGTTCCTCTGTGTTTGTCTCAGTTTTGCATCTAATAATAACAATGAAGGTTCAGCTCTTATCCAACTATACTGGTCTGTATTTACAAAAATAATTATATTATTTCATTGCTGGATTAAACTTGGATTCATTATGGTAATGTGTTTATGGTTGTTAACATATTCCGTGTCCTACACAGCCAAAAGGCAAATTAATTGATAATTTCTCTTTTTGTTTGAGTCACAAAATCCTACATGCAGAGCCAAACTAGTTCTGAATGTCTCCCAAGAATTGTGTTTTATCAACGCGTGATCCACAAATCAAGATTCAAACAACTTTATTAATCGCAGAGGGAAATTGCTTTGTGACAGCTGCTCTCTGCCCCAAAGGGAGAAAGTTTACAATAAACAACTATACAATGAAGTGCACTAAATGAATAAACAGTGATAATAAGATAACATCGCCTGATCCACAGGGACAAAATTTGGGGTTCAGTGTCTTGTCCAAGGACACTTCAACACGTAGTCAGGAGGGAGTGGGAGTCAAAACACTGTACCCCGTGGTCTGTGGTCAGCTGCCTTACCAACTGGCACCACCCCCTACTCAGATTAAATAAGCAAATTCACTCTAGTCCCCCAGTTAGAGGAGTAGACCGCATCCTCTTCTGCAATAACATATAGAAAGGGTCTAGCTAGACCCCCCCAAAATACAGGTAGCCCTCCGGATTATTTGTCTACTGGGAGAGGGACTGATACTAACTCCAATGGAATTAAACTAATCAGATTTATCACAACCACATGTTATTTTGATTTTGTTAA
Source organism: Channa argus (assembly GCF_033026475.1). Taxonomy (NCBI): domain Eukaryota; kingdom Metazoa; phylum Chordata; class Actinopteri; order Anabantiformes; family Channidae; genus Channa; species Channa argus. The sequence continues at coordinate 27,679,416 of NC_090205.1, forward strand.
CAAATTAAGGCTTAATCCTCTATAGAGCTCCATAGTCCATAAACTAACACACAGTATTGAGACACACTTTTTCACTTGGTGACATTGAATGTGTTGAAAACAATGAAACTGTAGCACAATCAGACAGACAATATTATTATTTTTTATTTTATTTTTTTTAATTTTATATATATATTTTTTTTTATTTATTATGTGTGGAATTTTAAAGGATTGTTTAGAACATCTTCCTGCTATTCAGATGATGTTTAAGTTTGTCAAAAATAAGTCAATCAGCAGATGTTGTTGCAGTTGTTTAACTCTGTCGGTTGAGGCTAAAGGTATAATTTTCTTGAAAAGCAGTTAGTTTCATCAAAACAAAAAAAAGAATTTATTGAACAGTTCTAAATGCATTTTATTTAAGAAAAATGTTTGCATTTCATTTGTAATCTCAGTAGTTGATCTGTCTGGGAGCATTAAGTAGATGTTATACACGTTTGGAAACTAGGGTGTCTTGATACGGATGCCAGCATTGGGTCCAATATTGCCCTTGTCTACTCATACTTGTAAATTTTCACTCCTACTACGCTTGAAAATGCATTAACCACACATTAATTGAACAGGTAGTTGGAGGTAGAAAAGTGGTTTGGAGCTGTTTTACGATAAGTGACAGCAAGTAAAGTAAAACTGACTTCAAGCTCTGCTCTGTTAAAGTCTGTTAAGAATACAGTTGCTCACAGTCATCCCCTTACAGATGTTTATGGCTAACATCAGTGGCAGTACTAAGCTATTTTAGCTCCATATTCCTTTGTAGACTCTATAGTCGGTGTTGTCTGCGACCTCAAATCTGTACTTTTATTCTTTTTTTGTTTGTATGTTTTTTTCTTTTTGTTCTCAGTCCTATACTTAATGCTGCCACGTTTTGTGTTCTTGTGGGATTTGCTGATTTGTCTACTTCAGTACCATCAGGTGTGTCCTCCAGCCAGATTGTCAGAGACTAAAAATCTCTGACAGTGAAAACAGAGTTGAAGTGTGACCTGTCTGTTCTTTGAAAGTCTTAACTGGTCTTCAGACCAGCAGTGTCTGTCAGCGTGTTTCACCAGCTTAACTGCGCAGGGGATTGATAAGGGTTTTACTATCCAGCAAGTAAGACTAGAAGCAAAACTGTTTAGTACTTGTATCAGTACGCAGAATTAACAAGTACTTATAGGTAAGTACATGCAAAAGAAGTTTGTATACCTGTTAGAATGATTCTATGTCTGCATAAATGTGATCTAAAACATGATCAGATTTTCAAGCCTAAAACCAGATAAAGAGAATCCAAGTAATTAACTTGGATTACAAAACATTACCCTCATTTATTTATTGTGGAAAATGTTCCAATCCTAAATATTATTGTATATTATATTATAAAGCTTCAGGGGCGCCTACTCTTTAAAAAGAACATTGATGCTCATTGATTTGCTAAAGGCTCTTTGGAAAAGCTGAAAAGCTATTGGATGAATGTTCTCTGGACAGATGTGAGCAAATTTGAACTTCTTGGCCTAAATAAGAATCATTATATTTGGTGAAGATCAAACTCTGCACTCTAGAATAAGAACCTTAACCCATCTGTGAAACCTGGTGGTAGCAGTATCATGTTGATCATGTAGCAAGACAGTGACCCTAAACAAACAAGTGGTTATATCAAAGAATAGTTAAATCAAGACAAAATGAAATGTTGGGTAATAGTTGTGTCACAGTACAGAAATGGAGTGAAAGGACCTGAAGCAGGTGCTTTGTACAAGGAAGCCAACTAACATCTCTGAGTGAAAGCTACAGTCACTGGAAACATTTTGTTGAAGTTATTTTTTCAGAAGGGGTTTATACTAGTTCCTGAAGATGTGGGTACACATGATTTTACAAAAGACAGATATTTAAAAGAAAGGTCTGTGTCTTTTCTCAGTTAATATTTTTACGAATCCCCATTGAGACGCTAGTGTCCCCTAGTTTGCAAAATGGATTAGTTTATCAGTCTGTGCAGTTAACCTTAGTTGTTTTCCAGAAATAATTAAAACACATCAGTCAGAAACCGGACTAATTGGGTGAACTGTATCTTCATTTCAAAACACATGGCTAAGAAACAGTTATCAAAAATCTCCCAAGTGCTACTGTATTACCATAGCTCAACAAGAGACCTTGTGCATGCATTATTGCCTGGATTACTTGGCTGGTAGAGAGCTTTCATGTCATACTTTGTTTGGAAGCTGAACAAGATACACTGGAAGCAGGGAATCAAATGTTTGTGTTTTTCTGAGCAGTGTGAACAAGAGGAGAAGGCTACTCAACTCAACAACAGCATCATCGCTTGAGCTGAAGCTCGACATATTTAAGCAGAGTGACCTGTTTGTCCTGGCATCCTACAATGGAACAGAGTCAAAGTCTAAAACAGTCACCTTCACCCCCTTCAAAGACAGTACGTTAGCATGAACACTGTTACACCAGCACATCTGTTGCCTCGTTACCTTTCCTTGTCTTTAACCCTGTTTCACATTAGATGTTGCCAGTCATTTTTAAAAGGATCAAATCAGACTGAAATCCAACAATTGTTTTAGAAAATTCTGCAATTTAATGAATATGTATTCTTTTTGTGACAAGCAAAAATAGGTCCTGCAGAAGTGTCACTGGCTACATGTGGAAACTGCATCGAAATCAACATTTCATTGCCCAACGATGACGTTTGGTCCGATAAAGATTTCTACAACGATCCTCTGTTCATAATCTATTGGAAAAAAAAAAATGAAATAGAGGTAAGAAATCCATCAGTTCTATTTTAAACTGCAAATATCTTCTATTGATTCTCGGCTGTTGTGTATAGAATGAACATGTTCACGTGAAGTATTAAATTGAATTCCTCTAAGCTTCTATGTATAGAATATGTAGTATAACATGGACACAAGAGGCAGAGCTGCTCTGTGGGAAAAACATTTTCATCAGTTTGATTTAACCTTTAAGTGAACAAGGCAAAGAATACCACCATCAAAACATCAAAACTTTTGAGGCAAATGAAAATCTTGCTAGCTAGGAGTTTTTCATTATTGGGAGTTTAGATGATATCATCTAGGTGAGCTGTGGAAAAGCATTGACCATGAATACAAATAATAAACTTAATTTAAGGTTCCTCCCAGTGATGTTATCTGGAGGCATTTTACTACTAAAAGTTATAGGGAACTCAATGGGATGTTTAATGGCATTGATGTACTTGTACTTCCTAAACTAGAACCATAAGAAGCAAGTTAAAAATCAGTGAAGTTTAATGTTAATGTTATCATTGTAAATGTGCCTGATATAAGTGTCAAAAATGATGGATTACAATGAAACTGTAGTGGGGACAGCAAGATTGTGTGCATGTTTTGAACTTGTTATAGATCACTAAAGAACGAATGTAATACAGTTCAAGGCATTGAAAGCCTCACTGTCTTCCATAACAATTTTGCCACAGTTGCACGTTTTTTGCACTGCTTGACATGTTAAGGGTACAATACAGTATAATATCTTGTAGGCTCAGCTGAGTATAAGCTGAGTGTATGAGGCTAATTCTTATTCAATGTTGTGCAATCAAAAAAAAAAACACACATTTGAGAGCAAAACTTTGCTACGAAAATAAATATTTTTAACCAAAAAACTGTTTTGAATATTTTCTTGCAAGTCAAAATCTTTTGCTTGTGAGTTCAAAAGTTTTCCAATTTCACATTCGGTGTAATGGTGCATCACTATTGGCTATTCAAGCAGCCTATCACAGTGGCTGCAGGTCTCTTACGTCAGAGCCCAATTCATTCATGTTCCAGGGTGCGTGACCAGAACTACACGAAGTCTCCGGCAAACTGACAGAATCAGCAGGATTAAAATATTTACAGGGGAGTTCACACAGAACAACGTCAGTGCTGAGAAAAGAAATCACTCATTGTGTGTATTAGCTATACTTTTAAGGACTCTTTGTGTTTTACACTACTATGCTAGGCTGTCAGTCAGTGACCGCTGTTGTATCCCACAGGTCAGTGTTAGTAGTGTTAGCAGCTACCGGTCAGCTAGTTAGCTAAAGCAGACAGAGATAGTAGACTGTTTGCTTCAGTTTCCAGTAGACTTCATGTCGGTTTGGTCTGGCACCTTGGAACATGAAGGTGGGGAGAGCAAGAGAGAGAATCTCTCGATTCGGTATCTTGTGCTCCAGCATTTTTGCAATTTCTTTCCCAAAAAAGATAAAACAAACAAAAAAAAACCCAAACACAGATGGTACAGTAACCTTCAACTAAACCAAAAGGAAACAATGTGTGTTATATTGTCCAAATATAGACTAATTGTCTCCTCCCCCTTCCAGCTGTACAGTTTGTGCTGTGAACAGGAGCTGTTGTTTACAAATGTGGGGTGGCAAAAGGAATTGAAAAAAATGTGCACTTTCGCAGGTATTTACTCTCATAGTTGTGCATAGTGTTGAGACTGCAAAACAAGAACTGAGTAGCTTGATGAATTTAATCCCACTAAAAAAAGTAGAACAGTAAGGAGATACTGGAAAGGAAAACCAGCACTACTCCCTGCCAGAGTTTGGGAGTTTTAGTTCCTATTTAACTGAAGTCATCACTGTGATTCACAGCTCTCAGGCATGAGACCATTGCCATGGTTGCCAAGGTTACCATGGCCTACCCCACCCTCTGCCCAGCATCTTTGTACAAAAGACTGTTATGGGAGTTTTGCCAGTGGAAACAAACTAGCAACATTAATATCAGTTGTAGAGCACATGATGCACACGTTACTGTTTGCAGCCTTTTGTGCCTCAGTATCAGTTCTAGCAATTTTAGACAACGTTGCCCAGTTTCCATGATAAAATATTTCAGCACATTCACACGTGTGTCGTGCTTCAGTAAACATAATAAGTACATTGACAGCAGTAGGAGTTGGTTAAGATAGTACAGTGAACAGCAGCATTTGCAACTCTGATATTAGCATTTATCTTTGAAAATGTATTACTTCCAAAATATATTTTTTTAAAGCTATGAACTCAAGTTCCTGGAATGTCCTATACTGATGCCAAAGGGTACCTGTGACATCAATATGAGAAGCACAAAAAAGAGCGGTGGTCTTTATCTGACACTGTGAGATGAGAACATGTTGCAAATAAGAATGTTCACCTTGGAGGAATGAAGGTGGACACTCATTCTCATGAGCCGGGTTGAAGACTGCTGAGATTACGCTGGTCTCTCAACTTACAGAGCTAAGAGTTCTACATTGTGAGATCTGGATCAAATTTATAAACCTGGTTAAACTAACCATTTTTCTGAACTATAAACAGGTACTTTCCTGTCTGAATAAACTTTATAAACCAGCAGTCTTCTAACAAAAATTTCAAAAGTTTTGAACCTTGATCAAAGTCTCCACTGCACTGTTAAACTGGCTGTTTCAGAACAGGAGTTGCAATCAATATTAGCACAATACGCTGTTCATCGCTGATCATCGCTAGCAGCATGGCTCTCACAGGGCTGAAAACCTCAGGTCCAATTTAAAGACTTCATTTGGATAAACTGCTTAATTTGAAACCCTTTGCATGTTCAGATCATACCTGCAGTTTTAAAAGTTACATGTGAGCTGTGATGACATCGTGAAGATGTGAAGTTGAGATCTTGAAGTAGAGATGATTTCGTTGCATTGAGAAATCTTTTTAATTGGTGTTGAACTAACAAGATTAACTTTATTGTCTGTCCCAATCAGCGACAGAAATTCATCTTTGACAGGCTCCATAAATCACATGTACTACATACAATAACCAATACAGTTGACAGTTAAAAACAACAACAACAACAACAGCAGCAACATAATAAAAATTTCTTTAATTTTTTACTATTTAGAATAGTTATTGTACTGGCGATGAATGATTTCTTATAGATGTTTTTACAGGCCAATGGGACTTTGTATAACGCCTTCCTGATGGCAGCTGTGTCAGGAAGCCGTGACAAAGTCTTATTGGCCTGTAAAAACAATGGGATGTCCCATTGTTGAGACATTTTACCATTTCATGGAAAATATTAGCAGGAAGGGCATCCAGCATAAAAACTGTGCCAAATCAACATGCGAACAATGATCTGCTATGGCGACCCTGAACTCATAAGCCAAAAGGACGAAAAAAAACACTCCATCCAGACATTTTGACCTCTAGAACAGCTTTGCTGCTGACTTTTCAAATGGATCTAAAACTATCAGATGTTTATGTGGTCTGATTGCATGGAGTAATCAAATGAATGCCTCGAATGAAACCAGAAATCCTGTAACTTTGTCCAAATATTAAAATAATGTATATCGTTTTTGGTTTGGTGATTTTAAAAAAAAAAAAAAATCCCTTTTGACCTGCAGCCACACTCCCTTCAAACAAGAAAGAAGAGTTACACACTTGACAACTTAGAGAAGGGCAGGGAGTACTGTGTGAATGTCGAGATAGAGATCCGCACCAACAAGAACACTCTACCGTCTGAGTCCAAATGCATCTTCACCAGTGTGGAGTCACGCAGAGGTGAGCTGTACTTTCATAACTGATGCTTTTGATGTTTTGTTAGGATGTTAGATTTATTTTGAATAGTTTGTTTCTAGAAATATGTTGCATTATTTATCTAATTGTGATGAAGTGCTGCCTACAGTGATCCAGACTCATTGAAGAGATATGTGCTTGTACTGTAAATGTTTTTGAGCAGTGCTCCCCTTTCTCACCAGAGAAGTATTCCTTATACATTGTAGGTGTAAATAAAAAATAAACAAATACCACCATCTACAATTAATAATAAACATACTGTTAAAAGTAAAATAAAGGTAAAATGGCAACATCATCCAACAATATGCAGCTGACTCGGGTGCTTCTCAGATCAACTTGGACAACATACGTTATCAAAAAAGGAAGAGTCTGGAGCACATTAATATAGTCACTACTTTTACTGGTGCAAACAGTCAATAATAACATTTTAACACACTTGTGTCTTTACTAGAGTCAACCAGTCCAAAGTTATGAGGCAAATCCTTATAGAGTTGATCTAACCAGTTGTAGATTTTATAGGAGTTTCAGTCTACTGGATAAAGTGTAGAAAGGCTGGAGATTGTCAGCTTGACTGATTAGGAACAAGTGTATTGAAATGTTACTTTGATTTTTTTCAACGGTAATACAGCAAATATATGAGTGTCCTCTAATAAATATTTTTGTAAAAACAAATTAATCTAATGTAGAAATAATATTTACCTTATATCTATTTATCTTTCTTCTCTGAACTTGTGTCTGAAAGTTGATTTCCATCAGATTTAAGTATTTTAGACAAAAGATAACAGTTGTCCATTTGATACATAAACTGGCATATGTTGATCCTCGTAGAACAAACAGATGAGCTGACACACACACACACACACACACACACACACACACTGCACTGCACCTACCCAGTGCTTTTGGATGGAGATACAGGGAGAGGATTGGTAGTCCCCCAATTCTAAACCATCAGGTGGGGAAATAATCTCAGTACACTTCAGCACTCATCACATGCCTCCAATAAAGTAAAGCCTGAATGGTTTCACTTTTTGTTACAAGGTACCAACAAGGCACCAACAGTTTAAAACTGAAGGACTTATTAACTGTGTTTATGTGTGTTTGTCTTCAGACACGGCTGTTTTAGGTGCCGTTTCTGCTGTTCTGATTCTAGTTATCGGCTTCCTGATGACCTCCATATATTTCTTGTACTACACTGGGTATCTTTGTAAAGGGCAAACATCACTGCCAAAAGCACTGGTAAGAAATGCATCTTTCCTATCTATCCAGCTATCTACCATGAGTGTCGTATTTACTAAGGGTCATTTCCTGAATATCTTCATGAATAACAAGTCACAGTGACAAGTCAGTGACTGTAATGTGCTTCTTTATTACAATAAATTGAAGCTGGTATCATGTTTATTGTGCAAGATGTCACAAAACCCAGCTTGTCCCACAATTATGTCATCACAGCCATACTTTGCTGTGGGTGGAGCAAGCCCTAAATATTTTTTATCAATCAAGTCTTAAGATCTTTCATCTCAATAACTCCCTTTTCCCCAGCACAATAAAAGTTAATGGAATTTCTATCCAGTTTTACATAGATATGAACATGTGATCTGTATCTGGATCTCTTATTTTCAGGGGTCACTGTCAATGTGTCATTTTAGATTTTTACTTACTCTACTAAAATTCTTTGGTCAATTTACTTTTTGCTCCACAATGTTTATTTGACAGCTGTAGTTACTTGTTATGTGTTACTATATTTAACTAGTTAAAATTAGTCCACCAGGTCCCTATAGTAACACAGATTGTTGGTCTTTGTGTTAATTCATTACTAGGAAGTCTTTCTTTATCCCGTTTATCTCTTCAAAAGTTTATTTGCAGTTTACAGCACAAATGTGAGTTGACAAATATTTTCTCTTTCCTTGGTGTATATCTCCCAACATTTGCTTTTTTTGCCACTAAAAGGCCAATTAATAACCAGAAAAAACAAAATTACGTTGTTGTTTCAAGTTTTTGGAAGTTGTTTTCCTTATGTTTACCTAGTATTATGTGTATAATGTATCAATATACCCGATACATTAAGTACGATTAAGTTCTTAATGGAGTAAGTACAGTGTTTAGTTATTATTTTAAGTAATAGTAAAATATTTCAAGTAGTACTTGGTATTGGAGTACTTTTTAGGCAAGCACTTGCATGTTACATATTGGATTTGTGTACTTCTACCACCCCTGCTTGCCTAATTGAACATGTGACGATATGTAGGATGTGTTGCAGTCAAAATGCCTTCAGATCAGCCAATGGTCTGACATTTTGTATAACTTTCTGAATCAGTTGCAGCAATCTGAAACAGTGGAGTGAAACAGGCCAGACTTAACCCTCTTGCTTTTTTTCTCCGTTGTCATTCTTTAATTAACTACTTCAGAAATTCCTTCAACCTTAGAATCACTTTCTTTTCAAGGAGTAGTAGTGGACCAAAAAGTCATGTGCTGTTATGTCAGCAAACTGTACACTGTATGTTTAGGTTTACCAGCCTGTTCAGCCTGTGAAACTTAATACCAAAGGAAAACAAACAGGGGACCAGGAAATGATCCATTATCAGGTAAATCCAGCTTTCTGTTAATAGAAATCTGTAGCTTCTATTTAGCTTCAGGTTTCACAAGGAATATCTGCTGTCACTTCCAGCAGCATCTTTTTATTTGGGAGAGTAGATGAGACTGTAATGGTTTCCATAACTCTTAATCTTCCTCCCCTCTGCTATGTCTTTGCACTATTGTTTCCTCTAGATGGCTTTGATCCAAGGCTACACCATGACACCAGAGAACATAGACTCGTGCCTGATCTCCATCAGCTCAGAGATGGAGAACCAGAGGGTGCACGGCAATCCCACAGCACAATATCCTGCCATGTGGCAGGCTATATCAGAGGAGGAGGAGGAGGAAGAAGAGGATGATGAAGAGGAAAATGTTTACATGGACAGAAATGCAAATCTTTCTTCATCTGAAAGTTCCTGCAGGGGCTCTTTTAAGCGGCTGGGCACCAGCAAGTTAGGTATTTCAGAAGACTGTGGTAGTTTGACAGAGAGGCCTTCAGCTACGATGGAGGTACCAGCTGCAAAGTTTGACATTGGGGTTGTACATGCTGGGCTGGATCAATGTGAGCCTGAAGCTGAAGAAGCAACAGTTTCTTTCTTATCTGAGAGGATTCAATCTGGAGTCCAGGGACATGTTATAAGTGAGGAGGAGGAGAAGATGAAGGAAAAGGTGGAGGTGTGTGAAAACTCCGGAAATGTTGATCTGTTTTCAGTCACACTCGCCACATTGACAGCAGCCGAGGAAGAGGATCAGAGTAAAACAGACTTTTTAACAGTGACTGATCCAACACATCCCTCTCCCACAGTCTCAGGACTGACTTTGAGCACAACGGAATATGAAACGGAGTCAGACCATGAGATGACTGTGCCAACAATGCAGCCCACACACCAAGATTTTACTGAGACTTGGTATAAAGGGAGACATGCAGAAACACAGTCATCATCATCAGAGGAGGAGGAGGAGGAGGAGGAATTCTCTGGATATATGGCACACATATGATATATTTTTCTACTATGAGCATCATTAATCCTTCTCTTTCTATTCAACTTTATTTATATAGCGCCAAATCACAACAAAGTAAAATATACTTTCTAGAAGCTACATTCATTTTTCATTAAAAGTTAGAGAAACAACATATCACTAGATTTCATGTACAGCTACATCAGTATAGGTGTAACAACCTCCATTTTGACAATTGCTGAAGGCAGCTACCTTAGCTTATCCTTGTAACCATAATATGCAGCTTTAAAAAATGTTTACACCAGCACAGTGCCACAAGTGTGTAATGTTTTTGAACACATTCAATTTTATAATTCATAAGTCTGAATGAATGTAGAAAAAAAATCTAAGTTTACTTTGCAATGCTAATAATGACAGAAATGTCAATTGCTGTCAACAAATGTTACTCGTGTTGAATGTAGATTCACAAGTCATGTGTCCAACTTGAGGCCATTTTGCTCATTTGTTTACCTTTGAAAGATGCTCTGGCTGACAGTATGCTACATTTAATTGCTGGTTCATCCTATCTTAATAGACATGTTAGACATATCATAGCAAGACATCTTCAGCTTTAATTAATAATAGTAATTAAGGTCTTGGTGTAATGTATAACAGCACACTGGAATCATTACCATAGTTAATTACACCTGCACCTTTCAGAAATCCACCAACATTGTATTCATGTAATATTGGAGGTGCTATACTGTATTTTCCAGTTTCTGATGTGAAATTTGTCAAAATCCAAAACTGATGTGTGATTGAGTAAACGAAGGGGCGAGAGCAATAAGGTAGTGTTGGAAAGTTGAGAGTGTAGCTGTGGAGGTACAATATTTCGTACCATGTTTTGTGGAATGTGAAATTCAATAAATGTTTAGTGTTTTATCATACAATGATATCTAAAGTGGATAAGTGTTGGACCACCAGACAGGAGTAAGCCTGTCTATGTTTTAACATTGAATATAGGCTATTTGATTTTCCGCACAATTGTCTAATGTTTTACTACAGTGGTTAAGTTGTTAGACTATCTTGATAAACAGTTCTCCCCGGGTCTCTTTCTCTCTCCAACATCACTGTGGTGCTGAAAGCCCAGCAGATGCAGAGTCCAACTTAAAGGGATTTTATATTTGATTACTTATTCTGAAGTTTTTCATAATCTTAAATCCTGGAACATGTCCATCCAATAGACAGTTTATGTTCTGCCCCCGACAAGCTTTTGATACTTTGGTTCGCTTGGCCCTTACAAAGCGACGTGCTCAGCCCATGCGTCATGCGGATTTGTAGTTGGCCTGGAGTGCACCAAAACATTGCACTGCCACTCCTCTTCCACCAAGATAGAAGATGTGATTGCAGACAGCTTGCATTCCATCCTCTCATTCATCAGCATCCCCAGAACCCATTTTTCACATAGAAATCCATTTTAAAAAATAACTCTGCACCACTAAGTAATTTGTGATAATGTTTATTATTAGGCTACACCAATCCAGCGCTTTAGTAGTCTTCTATTCTCGCATGTTGTTAAACCAAATTGCCAGTACTGTAAATTTTGCTGTAAACCTTTCCTGGGTGGTCAGGAGTACTTTAACAGAAAAGCCATTAGTTGTTATCTACAGAAGCTGGAACATTAATTTGGATTTGGATAAATTACTATGTTTTCACAAGAAGACAAACTGTATGATCCCAAGATATCGAGCGAAAATTTAATTGGCCTTAATAAAAAAAAAACAAGCTAGAGTTACCGAAGGCAACACGATATGTATTAAAACGATAATTGCATCCATTATTTTCTCTGATTCCGTAGGATTCGACAAGGTTGTTTAGGTTCTAGGTGGTTTTCAGATGTGGACTGGACATCAAGCTAAATACTTCTGCACTTATTTATTGTTTTTTTACCTATTGGTACTCAAAGTCCTTTATACAACTTCTCATTCACCCATTTGCTCTCACAATCACAAACTGATAGGGGAGCTGCTATGCAGCTGGCGAACACTCACTAGCTCGGTGTCTTGCTCAGGGCTTCGACATGTGACCAGAGGAGCCGGGGATCGAACCAGGGGGGATTGATGGACGACCTGCTCCACAGTCGCCCAGCTCAGTTATATTATTCTCTGGGGCTACGCAGCTTCATTTGTGTCGGACGGAGTGGTTAAATATACAACTACAAGCGTCTGAGCCTGCAACTTGCTCCTGTTTGGTGTCTCAGCCTCAAATGATTGCAACTTTTTGCCAGCAGAGAATCTTCCAGCTGAACCTGATGTCTGATCTTTATCTGAAAAATATCTTGTAACTACACTTGATGAAGTGTGAATTACAAGTAAAAAAAAAAAAAAAATACACAGCACATACTGGAAATATGTAAAACACACAGTTACACATGGACAGAAAGGAGAAGTAACTATTTAGTCAAGTGACATTACGTCGTGAATCGGTAACCTCAAGCACAGGCTTCCTCCCCTTCTCTTCTATGATTCCTCTAGGTCACATGATTTTCTGTCAGAGACATTTTCGCGTGCTACCTTCAGGATCCACAGAAGAGATTATAATTTGCACAGAAGCCAAATTGAGAGACTAATGCAACCTTGTATCTTTAATACTAATTTTCGTAAATATTGCGTTCTATTATTTTGTCTGCAAAATTATGTTTTCATATAGAATCCTGTCAAGAGTATTTTGTTTTTATGTCGTATATTACCACTGTTACATATACATACACGGAAAGAATATACACAGCAAGCACTTATATGAAATAGCACTATGTACCAGTAATGCAACATATAGCATACAAAATATAATAAATATATTAGTGCTGGTATTTGTTGTTACTTTTTAAGGTGTACTTACTGCACAAATGGTCACGTCGTCAATTTGGAATCTAAATTTTACTGGAGGTCCACAAAAGCAGCAGGGAGAGCAGTTGCTGTGGCTTGTCTGTAGCGTGTTTCCGGGTCTGTGCTATTCCGTTAATATCAATGGAACATGGAAACGGTTCCCAGTGCAGGTAGCTGTATTGTTGTACATACTGTTTTAAAGTTTGTTGTTTGTTGTTTAAGGTTTGTTGTTTGTTGTTTAAGATTTTTTGTTTAAGATTTTTTTCATGCTACCTTGCATGAAAAAAAGAAACATTTGCAGCGAATAGGCGTCTTACGAAGAAGTAATGCTAAGTAACGCTAACATTAGTAGCTTTATTTTATTCTATTTTATTTTACTTTTTGTGGACGATAGTTAGTTTCATCGCACTCTGTTTAAATCAGAGCTTTCTAGCTAGCTAACGTCAATCGTAACGTTCTGTGGGAAATGAGTTTGTAATTTGAAATCTGTTGAAATGCAAGTCGTTGGCAAGGTTAAGCATACTTTACATTAGAAATAAAACGATAAAAGACTTATTATCAGTGGAAATAACTGTTATTTCAATGTCAAGTGAGTATCACAACGCATACAATATTATTCATTTACACATGTCTCCATTTGCTATATGTGAGGAAAATTCCGTGTAATTCCAGTTTGATTCTGACACACGGGGATAATATGGAAGTGAAGGCAGCTGAGTCCAAAGAGATGTGACCGCATGACTGTTTAGCTGTCATGACTGCTCTTATGTGGATGCTCACATGGCTCCTTCAGGTCCTTTCAGGTGAGTTCATAGTCAGTCTTACAGCCCTAAATTACAGTTACACGTAGATGGGAGGATTGAGATATGGTCCAACTTAAATAAAATATGTTTTTTCCCAAAGTCTCAGTCGAGGTGGCAGTTTTGTGACAAAATATCAAAAATCTCATATAATATTGGATAATATTTACAACAGGAAACACAATGTTGTGGCACTTCAGTTTTAGCCATTGTAAGGCACCTTTTAAATAATGAATAGAAGTTGCCAGATGAAGAAGAAGGTAGAGCGGTTGTCCACCAATCTCGCAGTTGTAGGTTCAATCTCCAGCTCCTCCGGTCCAACTTAGTTGCTCCCGGTGAGCGTTGGCCAGCTGCGTAGAAGCGTGTGTGTGTGACTGTGAGTGCGAATAGGTGAATAAGAAGCAGTATAAAGTGCTTTGAGTGCCAATAGGTAGAAAAGCGCAATATAAGTGTCAACCATAATCGTATTTTTTAATAATTAGTCTAAAACATCAGAGTCCAAAGTGAGGTGATTTTATTTTATTTGAGTTTATTTAAGTCAACGTCAAAACATACACAGAAAGAATCAAGATATTATTCAAAATCAATCTGTTAAGCTGATCCTAGTGATAGACACACTGTAAGTGTATAGATGTAGAAACTAAAATTCAACAGTAGCTTTCATCGTGATCCATATTTTTTATTTTATTGTTTAAATAAACAACCTTTTTTTTTTTTTTTCAAATTTTGGAAGGGATGGGACCCCATGATGTGTAAAATGGGTATATATGTGGACAACACTGTGTAGCTTAGTAAATGTGTATATAATATAATAATCCACACTCATAATGTCTGATTGACTGTCTCAACATATATACTTACATTTCTGTATGTCCTGTTTGTTTGTATTCCAGTTATGAGTGAACTGCCCAAGCCTGAAAAACTTAAAATTACATCAAAAGACTTTATCCACATATTAACATGGGAGCCTGGACAAGGGACACCCATTGAAGTCTACTATAATGTCACCATTACTGGAGACAGGTGGGTGTTATCCGTGTTTGTGTTTACACTGACAAGTTCTGGAGAAACTTTATACAATCAGTCAGTTGGAGTTTTCTGTTCGGCACATTTTATTTGCAGTAGTAAGTTTAAACCCTACAGCCTTTTCCTGACCAGTTTCTATGCAACATAATAAGTGCTCACAGTGGCTTTTGGTGCTAATGATTAAGAAAAGACTAATCGTATTCTTTCCCACCATTTTGGTACTCAAGGGATTCATCCTCAAAGTCTGTGGCAGGCTGCCAAGGTGTCCAAAACCCACTAGTTTGCAACCTGACAGAGGCCTTCAAGGACCAAACACAGAACTACTTTACACATGTTACTGCAATTCTGGGACAACAAACCTCACTTCCTGCTAACCTCAAAGGATTTAGACCCATGAGTGACAGTAAGTAGCACTAAAGTAAATCTAATAGATGGTTTGAGTAATGTAGATCGCATCCTGTTAGAGATCTTGCTGTCCTCTTTTAAACAGTCCTGCTAAAGTATCCCTTTCTCTTTTTTTTGGATTGTCTGTTATTATTCCATTGTAACAGAGAATATTCCCTTAATGTAATTTGTCAGTGAATATTCTCAGTCATCAAGGATTGGTTATCCGAAGATTTAATTATGTCAACCGGACTTCTTCCTTCGTTAAAAACGTTTGGTTGCTTGTCCAAACAGCTTCTTCAGTCTGAATAAAAGTTGCTAGGAGCAGTTATATCCCTCATCGTAGGCCTTTGTTCCACCCTGGCCTTCTCATTTCTCAGGCACTCTTGGTCAGCTCGCTCTGCTGAGATTCCGAGCAGACAAGAGCTGGACTTTACTTTGATAGGCAACACCATTCTAGACTAGGATTTTGACCTTTTATATATTTGATTTGTTTGCTGTGGTTCTGTGTTCAGTTGTTCATTTAAAGGTTTCATTAAAACGTTAACAATAGTAACTGTATTTTTTTTGTAACAAAAAAAACATACAAATAAGGCTTTTATCTAAACACTGAATCAAAAATCACTTACCAACACACAAACCATTCATAATTTCTAAATTACACTCAAATATAGAGCTCAAATTCGATCCATTTGAGAGCTATTTTCGAGCGGAAGAACTCACTCTTTTAAGGGAGCCAAGCCTAAAAAGCCGAATCTTTTTGCTGGTGCTCCCCATCAGTGGAGTGCAGTCTTAATCTTTCTGGGGATGGATGAAAGGGCAGCATAAAAAAACTGGAGAGAGGTTGTACCTGAGGCCTCATCCTCCGATAAGACTCGTCCACCCTAAAGACACCACACGTAAGGAGCAACGTCCAGTGCAGTGAAGAGTGTCAGAGCACTACATTGGAGAAACCAAACAGCTTCTACACAAGAGGATGGCCAGACTCAGCAGTGGACCTACATCGGAAGGACAAAGGACACTCGTTTGAGGATTACAATGCATTTTGCACAGGGAAGACAGATAGTATGAGAGAGTAGTATGTAAAGCCGTTCATGCTCACATAGAGAATCTTCCTCTCAGCAGAGGAGGAGGCCTCAGGCACTACCTGTCTCCCCTTTTTCATGCTGCCCTTTTATCCATCTCTAGAAGAGTATTAGTTGGTCGGTTCTGTCATGAACTTAAGTTTATATTGTGTTTGTGATTTTTCATTATAGAGTCCAACATAATAAAGATTTTTCTGGACAAGCGGTGTTAGATTTTTACAAAATTCAAGCTCTTACTGAAGCGTACAAAACCAAAATTCCCTCTGGAGCCAGTGTTTTGCTTGTTCTCTGGGCTACTGTAAAAACACGGTGGTGCAACATGGCAGCCTACATAAATGCGGGGGACACATTCCAATGTAGATATAAAATCCCTATTCTAAGGACATCCAATAATATTTTTTTTCAAGTAATTATATAATAATGAGAATATAATTATAAAAACTGTATTGAATTTCTGAAAATCAGTCCCTGTTAATTTTACATACTGCACCTTGAAAGTGATTCTGTCTTGAGATGGAAGCTTGAATTTGTGTCATTAAAGTATCTCTTCTATTCTTGTGCCTGTCATCCAGCTGAACTAGACACGCCACTGCTGACTGTGACACCATGTGGCAGAAATCTTTGTGTGGAACTTCAGCCTCCCGTTGAACAGCTCAGGGAGATTTATGAAAAAATCACGTACAACCTTCAGATCCAGAGTAAGGGTGAAGACAGAGTCCAGGTACTGTAATCACAGCCCTCATTAGACCACTGTTCAATTTAGCCTAATAAGATATGAAAACTCTGAAGCCAATTGTTGACTTATCATCAGATAAAATACTGTGCAGGCAACTCTGCGCAGGAAGTAAGAGCAGTTGTCCACCGCGCTACCTTCCTGCGCACAGCTCCTCCGGTCACATGTCGAAGTGTCCTTGAATCAAGACTCTGAACCCCAACTTAGTTCCTCCAGGTGAGTGTTGGCCAGCTACCCCATCTGGGTTTTTGTGTGTGTGTGTGTGTGTGTGTGTGAAGGGGTGAATAAGAAACAGTGTAAAGCGCTTTGAGTGCCAATAGGTAGAAAACCGCTATAGAAGTGCATTTACTGGTGTTTGGTGCCCCTAAAGCCCCCCTTTAGTGGCGCCAGGCAACACCAGGCTTCTACCTGAATGTTTTATCCAAAGTATTTTAAAAATAAACGTGAACATGTCATAGCAGTGGCTATGGAAAATTACTTGACAACCAGACACAGACATAATTACAGAATAAGAGATGTAAGGTAGAGGAAGCTGTTGTTGGTAATATTGGCCATTTTTAAATCAACCTTTTTTAAAAAACTGTTTCTCATTCACCTATGGAGAATCACACACACACACTCACACACCGATGGGGGAGCTGGCCTACATTTACTGGGAGCTGCTAAGTTGAGGTTCAGTGACTTGTTCAAGGACATTTTACATTTGACTGGAGGAGCCGGGAATAAAATCAACAACCGCTGTGATTGGATGACTGCTCTATCTTCTGAGTCACAATCGCTGTCAGAACTACAAATTCATCCAGTCCAAACATGTAGCCTCTTCTTATAGAGACATGAAAAGGAATGTTGATATCATATTACAAGAGAACAGGTATGTGTTTCATGGTTGACATACAATTGAGTAACAGATCTAACTCTTCAGATAATTCATAAAGCAATACATGAAAACCGTATCAAATCAACGGCTTTCAGCTTGTCCCATTGGGGTTGAACGTGTTCGGCACATTGATTTGACATGAGTTTTTATGCCGGATGCCTTTCCTGCATCAACCCTCCCATTTTTATCCGGGCTTGGGATCGGCACAAATGAGAGCATAGGTGGCTGGGCAGGGCCACACCCAGTGGGGTAGGATTTAAACCCACAGCCTTCTGCATCCCAACCAAAAGCTCTATCACTAAGCCACCAGACCCCCTACATACATGACAACAGTTTCAAATTGTTACAATTTTTTGACAACACGCATTCTTTTCTTCTGACAGCATTTTCTGAATCCTCATACCTGTTTCTCAAGTATGACAATGTATTCATGGCACGACAAAAGGAAATAGATGCAGCCAATGTCACTATTTTGTCCTTTTTTTTTTTCCTTTCAAAAAGGCATTCAAACCTTTCACTTTTGAAGCAAGCAGTGTAATGATTGCAAACACATGCTGCAATACAAAATTCTCCTTTTCCTCATATTCTTTGTATGAGCTGTCAGGGTCAGTTTTTCAGGGCAGCATCTTCTCATTTTGGTGCAGATTTGCCAATGGAGCCTGAACATGTAGCATGAGACATTATGATAATTTAATGTTACATAAATGGGACATGAATCCGTTACCCAAAATGTACATAACATGCTCAGTAGTCAGCCAACGAAGCAAATGCTTGGTTTTCATCTGAGTTTTTGTAATTTTTTTTTAAAAGCACAAAATACGATTTAAGATGAACCAATGAGCCCCCGAACTGCTTTATAGCCTGTCATTAGCATCAGCCTGTATTACTTCCTAGAAGCCACATTTGAAGAAAAGGGCCCTGCTGTAAAATGATATGAATATAATGAATACCACAACTATGATGCACTTATATCAACAGTCTCAACCTTGGCTTTCTGGAGTTGAATCTATGGGGGCAATGCTGTGTTTGTCATGTTGTTTCCTCTTTAAATCCAGTCTTTTACTAATTAAAAATCGGTCTGTGGTCTCTCTGTGTGTAGGTTAAAGGCATAAGGTCTCTGGAAAAACAGATTGTGGAACATCTGGCCCCTGGCAGACAATACTGTGTCTCAGTCTGCTTCGCAGACACGTTGGAGTCCAGACAGTCCAACTACAGCCAACCTGTATGTGCTTTTACCACTGGCATCATCCCTGCAGGTAAAGGTCATGCCTTGCACACATACCTTATTCTGGGTTACTGTGTGTTTGTTGGGCTCACTCTCCATGTGGGGTCAATTAATAACAATAATTCAAGGGAGGCCACAATTTTCTTATTGTCTCAGACCTGCTGCTGTTTTTTTTGTCTCTTGACTTGAATGTAATGATTTCTTTGCTATCTCAGCACAAAAATAGTTTCCATTATTTCAACTTTTAGTTCTAGTGTTTCTTAAAGGCTCTGTTGGGATTAAAGTAAGTCAGGGTTTCACCCTGAAGCCGCTGTTTTTCTGCTGTGGTTTTGTCAGCTTTGTGGTTTCTGCGTTATTTCTGATGACCCCTCTCTGCTCTCTGCAGACCCATGGATCTCAGCTGGGTTGTGTGTATTGGTGATCTTTCTTGTGGTTGTTGGGGTCTTCCTGTTCTCTACTGGCTTCATCTGTCTAAAAAGGAGGCCACTGCCATTAGTTCTGGTGAGTACAACTTACATTGCGTACATAAATACAGAAGACAATGGTGGGATTTCTTGCAAAGTACAATTTTATTTATTTTTTTTGTCCTTTCGGCTTATCCCGTGAGTTCAGGGTCGCCACAGGGCATGTTGATTTGGCACAGTTTTTTTTTTTTTTACGCCAGATGCCCTTCCTGACACAACCCTCCCCAATTTCTACTGGGCTTGGACCGGCACTGCACAGCTGGGGAGGGGAATGGGCTGTTAGGGGTTCAGTGTCTTGCCCAGGGACAAAGTACAAAATATGACAAATATTCTTAGACCCTGAACTCGAGGGATAAGCTGAAAGGACAAAAAAAAAAATTCTTAGACCTTAAATTAGGTGTAGATTAAGGGATGTCCTTTTGCCCTTTCTGCAGTCATGACTTTAAAAGAGATAATTTTAAGTATCACATGTTTCTCACGTAAAGCAAATGATCAATAGTGGAGAGAGAGTAATTTTGTATTAAAAGTAAATATAAGTATTAAAAGTCTATCTATTTAAATGAGGATGCTGACTTCTATCTGATATAATGCTTTGGACAGATTTAAGATATTGACAACTCCTAAAATTTACAAGATCATTTTAAGATGTCACTTATGTTGTTATTGGAATCTAAGCGACACTCGGAAAAACTGGATGTGACGACTCTAAGCTGAGTGAATAGGCCGTTCACCGTATTGTTTTTAGAAACATAAGTTGGCTTTCTGTGTTTGATATCTATGAATTAGTCTAGTGTGATGTGGTGTTGAACAAAGTGCATAAAAGCCTCAATAATATCTGCCCCCAAAATGGTAAATGTTCTGCACTTTTATATAGCACTTTTCTACCTATTGGCACTCAAAGCACTTTACACTGCTTCTTATTCACCCATTCACACTCACAATCACAATCACACACACACACTGATGGGGGAGCCAACACTCACCGGGAGCAACGAAGTTGGGGTTCGGTGTCTTGCTCAAGGACACTTTTGTTGAACCAACAACTGTGACATTGGTGGACAACCGCTCTACCTTCCTGCGCCACAGTCGCCCAAAATCAAATCAGCATTTTAAAATCCAACAGGAATTGAAAGTAAATCAGAGTGATAGAATTTGCCACTTTTTAACATTATTGATTCATTTTCTAATTTCTACTCTACAGTAAATGCTTTATTTTTAGTTCGACTTCAGGCAGTTCACACTAAACTTTTCTGAGTATAGTAACAGGAAAAAACAGCAGGGGAAAAATATTTGAGCAAGCTACATGCGCGTGCAATCACATGCACACACACACACTTAACACATACAGTTGAGTGAAATCTGTTGTTATTGTGGTCGATCTGTGGTGTAAGAAGAAAGATGAAGGGCCGCAGACAGCCTCGCTTTTTCTGCAACCAGATGGCTGATGTACTTAGTTTTCTTAGATAAGCGATCAGAGCTGAGCTGCCAGTGGTAGTGTCGGGGTTAAACGAAAAATGAAAGGAAGGCAAGTATATCTTTTATACCTCAGTACTAAAATGCTAATGAGAGATGTTCTTTGTGTTTGCATGTATCCAACTCTGGTGTGAACACTGTTTTGGTCCTAAATTTTCGTCAAATTTCAGCTAAATCTTTCCAAATTTTAAAATAAAAAATAAAATGAATAAAATCACACTTTCACGAGACTTCATGGCCTTTGCCGTGAAACTCAGAATTGAGCTTATGTGCATCCTGTTTCCATCTATCAGACGTTTCCGCAAATTGACTGGAGTCCACCTGTGGGAAATACAGTTGATTGGACAGGATTTGGAAGCGCATATACTTATCTATATAGGGCATCACAGAGCACAAACCAAGCCCTGAAGTCCAAGGAATTGTCTGTAGACCTCTGAGACAGGATTGTATCGAGGCACAGATCTCGGGGGAGGTACTGAAAAAGTCTTCTGCATTGAAGGTCCTAATGAGCCCAGTGGCCTCCATCATCCATAAATGTAAGAAATTTGAAACCATCAGGACTCTTCCTAGAGTGGGCTGGCCAGCCAAACTGAGCGATCGATAGACAAGGGCCTTAGTCAAGGAGATGACCAAGATTGTGACGGTCACTGTGAAAGAGCTCCAGAGAATGAGAGAATGGAGAACCTTCCAGAAGAACAACCATCTCTGCAGCATTCCATCAAAAAGGCCTGTATGGTAGAGTGGCCAGACACAAGGGATGACTGTGGCTCAGGAAGGTAGAGCGTTGTCCACCAATCTCACAGTTGTTGGTTCAATCCCCGGCTCCTCCAGTCACATGTCAAAGTGTCCTTGAGCAAGACACTGAACCCCAACTTAGTTGCTCCCGGTGAGTGTTGGCCAGCTGCATAGCAGCTCCCCCATCGGTGTGTGATCGTGAGTGTGAATGGGTGAATAGGAAGCAGTGTAAAGCGCTTTGAGTGGCAATAGGTAGAAAAAGCACTAAATAAGTGCAGAACATTTACCATTTACGAACTGCTTCTCAGTATAAAAAAAATGTTTTTGTAAATGTGTGTATAGATAGATAGATAGATAGATAGATAGATAGATAGATAGATCTATATACACACAGGTTATAAAAAAGATAAAAATCATGTAGTACTATAGAATTATAATAGTGGGAAAAGACTTCAGGACTTAAGTGTGTAAATGTGGTCTCTGGATTTTTTTTTTTAAATTGCATACGTGGTTTTTAAGAAGTAAATTCTTAGGAACGGGTGTTGAATAAGACTCATTCTGTTTCTCTCATAAATGATGCAGTAGTAAAGCCTTTTCTTTGAACGAGTATTAAAGCCTTTATTTTGTTAAAGCATGCTGTGGTATAAGGACCGTTTAAGATGTAGGTGTCGGTTAAGTTAACCTTTTATTATATGTGGCATTAGTCTCATGTGAGGGGGCTGTGAACACGCTGTTCATGACATTGGAAGTGGTTTCATGTTCCATTGTTATTGGCTTAAGTCAGCCTACCAGAGAGAGCTGTAAAGGGGAATTTCCCCTCATTCAAGAATGATATGTTGCCAAGAAATTCATTTGAAACATTGTAATTTTTGTCTTTGGTAATTAAGAAATAACTTTTTTTTTTTTTTTAAAGAAAATGGGGTGTATCAGACCCCCTTACATGACTGTCTCATACGTGAGGGAGAAATGAGTCTAGTGAGAAAGTGAAGGAAACAAAAGTTACAAAAAAAAATAATGTCTGCACCAGTGCTGCAAATCACCAAAGAGCCATACTCACCAAAATTGTGTTTGGAGAAAAAAGGGGAAAAGATGGATGAAATTAACTGTTTTTCAGCTCTAAATCATGGAGGTGTAGAAATTCTCCTTTTTGGTTTGCGTGGCAGCAGGTGGTACAAGAAAAATTACTCTGGATACTATATCCTGATGATCACAGTAAACATGCTCTGAGTTCGAGACACAACACAATATCTCAGAACTAGATGTTATCTGCAGAAAGAGGCTAAAATTTTCGATAAGCCTTTGCTTGTACAGTACAAGGTTTGCAAGTATTTGCGATATTTTGAAGGCCGTGTACTAAACAAAAACTCCTATTCTGTGGGTTTTAAGGGTTGTTTACAACATCAAATGTCTGCTATGTAATACCGATAATGTTTATGTTGATGTTGTCATTCTATTGCATGTATTAAAAGTAATGAGGCCACAGTTCAGTGTATGTAAATAGAAAACAGCTGTTGTGTTAAATTGCAATAGTTTATACAAGTGGATCAGAAAAGCATTAATAATTAATCAGGTAAATTCATAATGAATTCTGAATTTCTGTTTCCCACTTCACAGACGTGGAAATTTGTTAATACTGTAAAAGTGTTATTAATAGTATAATATAAATACTGGGATTTTGGAATTCTGAAATTACCATGTATTTAAAAATGCAATGTGATTTAAAGTTAAGGTGGAGTTTTTCCTCTCCACCGTTGCCTATGGTTTCCTTAATGGGGGTTTGTTGTTGTTTGTTTTTTTTCTCTATACATTTTTAGTCTTCACATTAATCTGTAAATTGCCTTGAGATTACTTTGTTGTGCATTGGCGCTATATCAATTGAATTCAATTGAATTTTAATCATTCAAAAAGCAATACATACAGTATCCTTTTACCCATAATAGTAATAACACCTGATATTGTTGAGTTTAGCATATAATGGAAATCATAGAAATCATACATTTAAGCAGTTAAAATGATTGATTTTATTATATTTTTTCATCGAGTTTGAAAAAATATAAAAAAACAACAAGTTGGACGTCTGTTCACCTGATGCACTGGTTTTAACTCCTCTTGTTTTTTCTCTGCTTTTTCTGTGTCTCTGTCCTAGACATCTATCCATCACACGGATGAGGCTTTGGTTAATGCACTGTTCAGCACGTCTTTGTCTTCCCTTGTAAATGTTAAACCAGCACAGCCCTCTACAGGTGAAAAGAGGCTCAAACAGTCATCGTCTGACGAGAGTGACGAGGAAAGTGAAACAGAGAGGATTAGTGAATCTTACAGACTGTGGGGGGGCGCTAACCGCCTGCCTCCCTCCTCTTCATCTTCATCATCTTTGCCAGCTCTTTTATCCCCTGAGCCTGTACCACAGCTTTTCATCTCTTCAGACCAAACGCCAGACTCAGCAGAGAAACATTCAAGTGTGGTACCCAACAACCTACTGAACAAAGACACAGACAGTAGTAGTAGTAGTAGACAGAGTGTAGCAACAATCAAGCAAAAGGAGGAAAAAGAGCAAATCGAGGAGGCGATGGTGTTGGGAGATGGTGGCAGCCAGAATGTGAACCTACTTACATTAACCTTTGGCAGACAGGAGGAGGAAGAGGAGGAGCAGGACTTAAAACCTAATGTTGCAAAGGTTGAGACAGAGGCTCCTTATTCTTCAGAGGAATGCAGAATCGTTTCGGTACAACCCTCACAAATTGGGGAAAGCAGGAAAATCATCGTAGAAACAAGTTCCTGCTCTACTGATGAGGAGGAGGAGGATGAGGAGGAGGAGGAGGAGGAGGAGGAGGAGGAGGACTCTGGATACATGAAACGTCCATGTACGGATGTCTTACGCACGTTATTATAGAATATTATTTATTAGATTTTGTCAAAATATCACGTTAGAAGCAGTACTGACAAGAAAGACTGAAATTGTCACTGTGTGAAGCTCACACTGAACCATAGATGGACTGTTTACCTGCAGTAATTGCTTTGTATACTTCTACAAAGCAATTACTGCAGGTAAACAAGAATAATAAATAAATAAAGCTACTAAGCTTCATTTTCATTTTTGTGCCGTCCCCCTAGGGAAAGAACACTACCTGTAATGAACAAATTTTTTACTGTTACATTATTAAATTAATAAAACAAAGTAATGATTATTGATCATTATGTTAGTAGCTGTATCATGGGAACAATGTACCATTGCTTGAAATGATGCTGTCTCACACCTTCAGGACTGTGTCTTTCCCTGTGTCAGCCTCCCTGCTATATCCATAACTTCCCTTTATGCTCCATCCGCTCTTACAGAATTGAGTTCTCTTTTGATAAGGAGTTTCTAGTCTTTTTCCACGTGTCGTTTTCTGTGTAAAAACCCTTCTGTTGAGATGCCGTTTGGCAATTATTTTACATGGACATATGTATGTACATATCATAAAGAGTGTTAACCAGTTTAACAAAATTCCTGAGGTTCGTCCTGAAATTGGAGTTGTACTGTATCACTGTTATATCCACACTTTTTTTTTTTATTTTACTTTGACTTTCCTCACGTCTTAACCCTGAATATGCACTGGTGTTTGTTTTTATCTTGTGATGTAAAGTTCTATAAATATGGGTTTTGGACTGCAGGTGGGGCCTATGTTTATTCTCAAGGTGCCGTGCAACAGCATCTGGACTTGCTTGACAGTTTTGTAATTTGACCTTTTATCTGAAAGGCTCAGTTAAATATCCGTCCTCACTGACCAGTTGGGAGTCCTCAGGTAAATTAATCTGTGCAATTATTAATTTATAAACCTACTGAGTTTTCCTCCCAACCCCTGTGGGTTCTTAGGATAAAAAGTAGGAAGGTTTGTGGTGATAAGTTCTCCACAACTTCAGTTATCCTCTTATCCTGGCAGGTATGCACCAGTACACCAGTAAAGAACAAGATCTACTTTCTGTGTTTACTTTTCTGTTCCAGCTTCAGATCAGAGTGAACCAAGACTATTTTCACTTATAATGTAATGATTTGTTTTGCTTGAATTTTTATATGTGCGAAAGAAAACCGAATGAAGTTACTAACTAGTTCACTGATTCATACCAGAGTACAATATTCAAGCTGTTAAACCTTTTGTATTTTGTTATATAATTAATTGATTAATTGTGCATTTGTGTGTGTATTTGTGACATTTTTGTACTTTTATACTGACTGTAAAACACCATTGCTTAGCTAAAAACACATTTCTTCAAAATAAAGCAACATTCTACGGTATGTTCTCTCTTGGATAACTGCAGTAAAAGCAGAAGCAAATCTTCCATGTGCACAAGTGTTAAAGCTTATTTGCTATAGAAACAGTCACCTCAGTACAAACAGGTATATGAGCAGAACAGCATATAAAACATTTTCTGGCTCCTGTGTGAAGTAGGTTGGGTCCAGCGACTGTGACACTAATATAGGAGGATTTGAAGACAATACACAGGGAGGGACTTGTGGGGAAATAGAAACTCAGCCCTGCACTTGATAACAAACTGTTCACTTCCCAACCCCCACACAAAGCCCCTGCTCCCTCCCATCCTTCTCTATAAGTTGTGTGCTCTAACCCAAAACCAAGCCGTGTCATTGCGACCCATAACACAATCCATGGAGGGATGATGGGGCTCTGGCTGCTGCTGCTTCTTCATTTACACCTTGGTAATGCTCCTAGGACTGAAGGTGGGGGGTTTAATGTTGAGTATATCATGTGTGTTATGCTCAAGTGCTGGTGAGCTAGTTAGTGTTGTAAAAGTGTGTGTGTGCATATATATATATATATATAATTTTTTATATTGTATATATATATATATATATGAATATAGATACATGGGCAAGTGTGTGTGTGTTGTGGCAGGACTAGTAATTCTGACTTCACAGCTACTGTTCAGAATGAGCTTAGGTTGTGAGTCATTTCGATGTAGGAAGTTTCTCTTTTATTAGTACAATAGATGCCAAGTTTTAAAATAATAAAGACCATTAGACAGAACAATGTCATTAAAAAACATCAAAGAACCTCTGTCCTTTATCTGTCTCTTTCTATCTGTCCACAGATGTGTGTGTGTCCCTCCCTGCACCTTCCAGCATCTCCATCTCTTCCTTCAACATGGAGCATACGCTTAGCTTCCTGCCAGGCCCTGGGACCCCCCCTGAAACCCACTTTACTGTCCAAATCATCCATCACAGGTATTTAGTCCACAACCTTTACAAATTGAAAGGGGAGATGAAGAAGCAGGTAATTACCATCAGTAAGGACCAGCAACCACAGACAAGCTATAAATAACAGAAATGCTGAATTATCAGATGATCTTCAGTTGATCATTGCGGTGATATATGCTAAGAGGAATGTTCTACAAGTTGATCACTGCATAGTTGTAGCCTCCATGAACTAGTCACGTTGCAGTTTACCTGTGTGTCTGTCCAGAATCATATTCTTATCAGTTCATCCATGAGTCCAAGTTTGTCCAAACATTTTATGCCTCCAACCAAAGGTTTCACCATCAGTGACATCTAAATGGTGGGTGCTAAAAGTCTATTTATGACTTATTTATGACTTTATGAAAACCTTTACTCCATCTTGGTACTTGTAAATGTTACTTACTTGTACTTTTGTAATTTAAAGTTTCATATTATTAAATCATCCATGATTTGTGGTCTTGTACTAGTGAGACATTTTTCCTATACCTAAAGTGGGCCAATGTAACACACATTCAAATTTGAAATAGTTATATTTTTATTTGAGTATTTCCATTTTCTGCTACTTCACGCTTGTACTACGTTTCAGATGTTTTCAGATAATAATACATTTTGCTGAAATACATTTATGTAACACAATAACAATCATCAGGAGGCACTTTTTACAAAGTAAAGAATTCTAGAGACAACCCCATGAAGCCCCCCCAACTCCGGGCATGAAAAACTCCCTTTGACAGAAAAGCCTCCAACAGAAAAGCAACCCAAGGGTGGACAAAATGTAAAAGTAATCAACATGCAACTTAGTCAGAAAAGGGGGCATATATACTGTAGTACTATAAGATTAGTACTATGAGGAGTTTGGATTTTCCTCTCCAAAATCAAAAGTTTGCTCTGCTCTGATTTTGCTTTGCTCTCGTCATAAGTTTCATATGTTTCATTTTTGTTTCTGAAGCAGCTTTAAGCCTTATGACTAAGCACTTTCCTTTTTCTGTAAATGTGAACTTGAAACTGTGTCATAACAAGCATGAATTCCTTTATCAGTTTGAAACATAAAACACAGTAGTTTGCCTTTTCTACCTGTGGAAATGTTACTCAGCACGTTGATATTTTTCCCTCTCGTGCTGTGGTCAGTTATGTTTTAGGATGACACACTAATCCTTCCAGTGTTCTTGGGTCATTCTTTTACACCATCTTTCCGTCCTTCTCTCCAAATTTCCTTTTACTTTGGAGGAAGAACTCGTGGAGACCAGTGACGGGCTGTTTGGAGCTGAGGGCAGGACAGACGTGTAACCTAACCAGAGTGTTCAAGGACCTGTATGACCATTACCGAGCTCGCGTTCAGGCTTATACACCCACGCAGACGTCCAACTGGACCTTATCAGCCTGGTTCCTACCCCTGTCAGACAGTGAGGCACCACTAACAGAATCCCACATAGAAGATTTTAGTTAGAGAAATGCACTAAACATGAATTATTGTTTATTATTGATGGCTGCCCATCTTTGTTTCTAAGAAAAGAAGTTATTTGTTGTGCGATCATTTCTCCCTGCAGCTGTGTTGGGACCTCCTGATGTGACAGTGTCTGGCTGTGGAAACTGTTTGACGGTACAGCTCAGAGTGCCTACGAAGGAGCTCCCCCAGAACCTGCAGTTAAAAGACCTCTACAAAAGAATTATCTTCCGTGTGCAAAGGACCAGGGATGGGGCACAGGTGTGTTTAAACCACCACCTTCACTATTTTTACATTTCTGGATGAATTGCCCGTGTGTAAAGTGAAAAGGCTCACATGTCGTTATATGTGTCAACATCATCTGTGCACAAACTAGAGTGTAGTTCAAACACACTGTCAAGTAGGAGGGTGCTATTACATAACCTACAAGAAAATGATTTTAATGTGAATGTTTAACTTTCAAATTAGGTTTGGTCAATTTGTATCAGCAGAAATCTGGTAAACTGCCCTAAGCTGTTTTTATTCTTCATAAATGAGATGCATGATTAGTGAAATGGAAGAAAGTACACTGGGTAACATAATTTGAAAGTTGTCCTTAGTAACAAATCCACAGAAATTATATCTCAACTCTGCAGTTCCCCTCGGAGAATTTTAGGGTTTTTCAGCTCAGTATTCTAGTTTTTGGTCAGTACCTTTACTGCTTAGTTACTTTTAGTGCCCTACAGGTAAGTAGGTATTTCTCTGTTTCAACATTTAATATGTTGTCTTTGTACTATTTACAATTAAGAATCATTGCACCATTGCATTTTCCAAATTTAAAGAGCTAAAGTATGACAGTCATGATGTTTGCTGCATTGGCCACAGACCAGTTAACTACTATTCTGCAGAAATTTATACCAGCTCCCCTCCAACTTTTTCTGGAGCACTGTGTGTGCATGTGTGTGTGTGTGTGTGTGTGTGTGTGTGTGCATGTTTGTGTGTTTGACATGTCACAACAGGAAAAGGCACAGGTGTACGAGTCCCTAGCTCACTCTAATATTTAAACAGCAACGTCACTGTCAGTAACCTGGTTTTCCTGCTATCTCAATATAAAAATGTGAAAAAATCACTAACCCAAATCTGAGTAGATCTAACCATAAAGTGGAGAGTGAGTGTATATGTGTGTGCAGGTATTTACAAATACTGAGATGAATACGTTTAAAATATGAGCATAATATGCTTAACATGATTACAGCAAATTTCTGCACATCTGCAGGTTTTTGTTGCGTGTTATATGTCAGGTTGCATGTGTTGAGATATGATCTATGATATGACCAAGAAATCAAAACAGCAAACCCATCAGGCCTCACTTCTTGATCTATTTGAAAGACTAATATAAATAGGAATACTGAGCAAAACACAGGCTGCATAAGCTCAGCTTTGGTTTCCTCAGATGGCTGACGTTTTTTAGCAAGTGTGGTTTTACCCACTTCTTCCTTTCACCGGCTCATATTTGCCGGTGTTCGAGGAAATGCTCAACCTGATTAGAAGATCAAAATAATTTTTTACATCTGTAATTTTAATCTTCTCACCCACATTTTTTTAAATGTACAGTATACAGATGTGAAAAGAGCTGATCAGACCAGACAGCAGAGGCTAAAAAGGAGAAAGTGATGTACACAAAAACATAATTCTTGTTCCTGCTTAAGTTCAAATCTTAGAACTTCAGCCTGTTGCTTTGCATTTCCTGAGCTGAACACCTAGTGTGAGGCAGCTCTTTCTGGAGAAAAAAACATTACTTCGACACAGAACGTGTATGCATTTCTAAAGAATAAGCAACATTTTCTTTGAAATTACACGTACCAGGAAGTCATGTGAAAGGTGCGAACAACAACGAAAAAAGACCAGCACATAACACAAAGAAAAATCAGTAAAGTTCCTACTGTACATAAAGAACAAGTGACAGAACAAATAGGTGCTCATCAAAATGAATAACAGAAATGAAACAAAGGCTGTCTTCCCCTTTTTTAAATACAGTTTAGTATATAGTGTTTGCTTTATAATAGTTTGTGAAGCGTGAAATGGTTTGTTTCACCTGATGAGAACAGATAAGTGAGGTTCAAGGCAATTTGTCCCACAGAGGATTCTCATTGGGCCTATTTTCAAAAAAAGTTTATTTGTTCGCTCTGATAATGTATTTATATATGATGATTATACAATAGTTTTCCTAATAAGGATCAGAACAAACTAGCTTTTAATAAGATTTAGATTAAGATCAATTCAACAGGGCTGCTAAAATGGGAAGCTAAAAGCATGTTATGTTCAAATCCACTGGGAAACTGCAATGCAAATGCTATATGACATGGCAATATGATGAACTATATCTCCATTATACAGTCACTTTCATTATACTTAAGTCATTAGAGTGTTCTGAGTATAAATCTCTTGAATTAGTATATATTATTTCGTTTATTTAATTTCAACCTGTCATCAAAACTCAGCCCAAATGTTGTATGGGCTGGTTGGGACCCAAAAGCAGAGGCAAAGCGAGTTAAAGTCTGTCAAGGTTTATAGGTTATGACAAGGTAAGAAACTTTAAGAGGTGACAGAGCCAGATAAGTAACTTCAAAAGATAACAGAGTCTGGTAAGTAAGTTCTCGATAGATAAATTGGTGGTAATGGCATGAAAGCAACAAGAAAGTCTTTGACAATGAGTAGTGAGAGTGACAGAGTGAGTCAGTTACCTTGGGGGGACAGTCTGACTGCAGGAGCCAAAGGTAGTGGTGAGGCTTGGTTGGCAGGTCACCTGAGGGCAGGAATCTTGGGAGACAGAGATGCTTTGGTGGGGCCCTGATTCTTAAGCGTGGATATGGGATGTAGCTGAGAAGAATCTTAGGTGTGCGTGGGGTTTTTTGTCCAGCACACTTAACTTAGAAAATATCCCATCTGTTGTATCTTGCACCTTAACTATTTCATTAAAAGGAGAATCCTACATGTCCTATTTTGCACTTGTGTCGCATGAAAAGGAATAATTTCTTCCCATAACTATGTGCTTTTGTATTTTCTCCCTGTCTTTTAATTGTTTGCTTGTTTTGTTCCTCATATTGTAGGTCACTTTGCTTGTGCCAAAAAAGTGCCAAATAAATAAATGTAAATGCAAATTATTCATAGAGTGAAGCATTTTGAATTTCCATGCTCTTCATCACCTGGTTTGTCTCTTGTATTTCAGTTCACACTGACACTGGATTACGAAGAGGAGAATGTGATTACATACTTGCAGTCAGGGGTTGAGTACTGTGTGAGCGTCTCCGCAACAGGATCAGTCAGCTCCAACCCTGTCTACAGTAAACCTTACTGTGCCTTCACCAGCCCTCCTTCAACCAAGAGCTCATGTACATGTATGTCACTGTTGTTTCACTCTATATGTGCTGTCTACTAGAATCCTGAATTGATTAGGTCAAGCCATCACCAGCTCCCATGGCACCACCACCATTCGTACATTGGTGATAGTTCATGACCTCTACGTTGCTCTCTGCAGAGCTCGTGTAAACATGAAGCATCACACAAAACAATGATTCAAGCGAAACAGTCTCCTCTTTGTGCAGAAATGTGTTCTAAAATTCAGTTCAGCAGTCCACAAATCACAAATACTATCTAAATATTATACTATTTATCTAAATATCACAAATGATCACTTTCCAGAAGATTAGTAATTATTTAGTAATTAATTTCTTATTTGTGATATTTAGATAGTATAAAATATACTTTAATATACAAATAGACAGGTTAAAGTATATACTGTGTTAAAGTAAGACAAACCATTATTGCTGAAAACTTACTGCTGCCTTTTATTCTGATATACTGTGTAGAGGTTTTCTGCTGTCAGCCAATCAGGTACCACGTGCTACAGCCGTGTTTATTGATGTAGGATTTGTTATAACTGGGAGTAGTAGTCTCTGTTGGTGAAGAGGTTTTATATACCAGCGAGACAATGACATATTATCCAGGGATATGTTTGAAACCTTTCAGATGCCAAAACTAATCACAGCAGTTTGAAAAAGTCAAAGACAGGACTGGACAACTCTAGAAAGTTACTTTTGAATCTTTGGTTGTGACAATCTAGACACTCCCCTAATTCAAATGTATGAGCAGCAGGGCTGTGATTTTTCATGCAGTGTGAAAACCTCATGGAACTATATTAGTAATTGGTTTACTAATATATAAGTGTATATTCCAGACACATGTACAGTATGCTGACGTACAATTTGTCACTCTCCCCTTGTTTCACAGTGTATGTGGTCTTAGGCCTGGCGGGTGTATTCTGTATGCTGGGGTTCCTCATCATTGGATTGCTGATTTATGGTGGTCAGATGAGTTTGAAGCTTCCAATACACCTAACCAGAAGACTGGTAACTGGTCCAATCCTGTGTGCCAGGACTCTTAAACACAAAACACACATTGTACATGGAGGGCAAATAAGTAACAAAGATGATGTGTGTGCATGTGCGTGTCTGTGTGCGTGTGTGTGTGTGTGTGTGTGTGTGTGTGTAAGTGTAGGAGGCAATGAGGAGTGACCAAATATAAAAAAAATATAATAAAAAAGTTAATAAGTAAATTGTTATTACGATTATCATCATTGCCACGTCACCATTAATGACAATAATGATAGAAATGCCACTAGACAAAATAACGATAGTAACAACAATGTTGCACTGAGTTGCTCCCAGACCCTAACAGGACAGAGATGACCCATTGTAAAGCTCCTTGCTGAAAGATAGCAGATATCAGAGGTAAACTGAGACACAGTACTGACCCAGTGATGGCACTTAATGAGAAGTCAGCAGATTGCAGTCAGATTCTTTCTCAGAGAACACAGAGGTTCTTATTTTCCCAGCATCACTGTTGTGATCCAAAGTTTCCCAGCAGGCTGACGGCTTTAAGTAGAGCAATGCTGCTTGTTCGGCTTTAACTTTCGAAACATCTGCAACTTATCTCGTGTGACTTGAAGATGTCACCTTAAAGGATGATGTCAAAATTGTCAGACGTATATGTCTGGGAGCGTCTGGTAGTTGAGTGATTGAGGTGCACACCTTATAACTGAAACATCCATATTTTGTCAAATAATAGCACAAGAAGCAGAAACAAGAAGCTACAGACAAGATTGGAAAGTCAGAAATTATGAAGAGACAGACATGTTAATGCTTTGAGTCTTTTTATGATTTGCTGAATGGTTTACAGTACAACCATCTTAACATTTTATGGAATAAATGTTGTTCTAATGTTTTAATTATAACAATAATGAAAACCATTTTGGACATTGTTTTTGCTTGTGCAACAAACATCTTTAATAAACACTATCAATGGTAACACAGGCTTTAAAATATATATACATAATCAAAACTACACATACACTCACTCAGATTAGCAATTCAGTGGTGCTGTAACTTCTGAAATGGCTTTAATTTGCCATGTCGGGCTGCTTAACCCTCTACTGCTGCCAGTGAACATGATTGACTACAGTTGGCTTCTCTTTGCCAACATAAAAAGGGTTTGTTCGGCAGCACTCACTGGGTAAACAAAGATCAAGAGGCTCAGTGCAGATCTGAAAAAGGATGTAGATTTGCACAAGATTCCACTTTTTAGAGTCATTCAAGTTTTACATAGGCTAAGTGTGAATATCTCTGTCACTGTCTCTTATCTCCAGTCATACATCCTCATCCAAGGCCAAAAGCGTGGAAGTACACGGCCTGAACTCTCAGGCCCCTTCTCAGCCTCACAGCTACATGAAACAGGCTCTGCCAGCTGCCTCCTGACTGCCCACAGCCCAGTTGAAGCAGTGAACAGCTCTGAGGTGGAGGAGGAAGATTGTGGACTGGTACCAAATTAAACTGACGGAGAGAGACAGGATCAGAGTGTGCTTAGGTGGAGTTGTTTTGTCTGACCGGTTTTGAGAATTGGAAAAGTTTGACAGTACGTTGTGAGAGTGATTTTGTTTGTTTTTTTTACATTTCTATAATTTAGTCTTGCTCAATATTTCCTTTTTCTGATTTTGCTTTAACTCAGAGAACAACTGAATCATATGAGATGGAACAGGAACTGTGACTGAACACCTTAAATATACCTGAATTTCAACATGAAATGTGTTGTTATATACAGTATTATCAGATATTAACTTGCTTTTCAGGGATGATTAATGTAATTACAGTTATTTGATTTTTAGTTTTTTAAACAAAAATCAAATTAAAATAAACTAACAGGTTGGAGAATTTTTATTAGTCCATCGTCTCTTATTAAAATCTATTTTGAATTTGTAGAACTTTGTTTAGCTCCAACAATTCAATGTGAATATGCCCACACGGACATTTTACCTATGGTGCAGGAGGTAGAGCGGTCGTCCACCAATCCCCCCAGTTGCTGGTTCGATCCCCAGCCACTCCGGTCACATATCAAAGTGTCCTTGAGCAAGACACTGAACCCCAACTTAGTTGCTCCCAATGAAGGCCAGCTGAATGGGTGAACGAGAACCAGTTCAAAGTGCTTTGAGTGCCAATAGGTAGAAAAAGGCTAAATAAGTTCAGACCAATTTACCATTTATTTAAGCACAATGTAATTCATATTTCTCTGAGTCCTGACAGAAAACAATATCTCAGCCCAGCTGTTGGTGGTTTAAATTATCTCTAAAGTCCGTGCTGCTGCTCATTTGCTTATCATTTAATGCATTTTCCTAAGTGATTCAGCACTGCATCTGAATTAATTGCCAACCTGAGAAAACTCTGATTGTATATTTACAGGCTGAGCAGTACAAGGTTGTTTTTATTTAGTGTTATTCCCGAACATACAGTAAAAAAAAAAAAAAAAAGGAAACAAAATGTAGTAATATACTAGAGTCCAGGAGCCAGAGAAGATCTGCACTGCACTGTGTCATCATCTTGTGCTTCATCTTTGTGATTAATTAATTCTCATTTTTGTTTAACATGGGTAGAGTTTATCACCAGTATTACTAGAACCATTCACAAAGGCTCTTGTCCTAGTCCTCTAGATCCCCCATCCTCCAATGTCTTCTATAAAATAGTACCTCAAATTTATTTTTATTTTATTATTCTCTATATTTCAGAGGAATATTTTGAAAAATTAAGACAAAGAATCTCACAGCTGTTCAGGATTTACTACAGTAAATCCTACACAAATTACACAGCAGTAAAAATTATGTTTACATTTTAATGTATTACCAGGCATTTTAATAATTAGTATATAGCAGTGTGAGGGGTCACAGCATAATGAGTTATAAAACAATTTTTTTTTGCTAGGGCTTGTGTGGAATGTACTGCTTTTAGTAAATCACGTAAAATGTTGCATGTCTTTTGTTTTGCTAAAAAGTTGTTTAAATAATTAATTTCATGGAGATGGGAGGAAATAAAGAGAAAATTAAATTGCAATAGCAAACAACAGTATTTGAAAAATCTAATAGGTATAAACACATGAACAGTTTTTATGTGGCTCCGTGGAGGATCTGTTAAATTTAAATACAGTCATACTCCCAAATGTAGTTTCACCACTACTGACCTATGAGAAAAAGTCAACTCAGTCACAGGAAATCTGACAAGATGACAGTTATGTTCACAAACACCTAACTGTCGTGATGCAAACTTCACATTCCCTATTATGTTTTAACCACTGAGCGGTATAAAGGGTCTCTTTGATCCAGGTGCAGATCAGGGCCGACATCTACATGCATCTCAAAAACTGGACTTTGCACAGACTGTCTGCTGTGCCAGTGCATATACAAAGATAGATGGATGATGACAGCTCTTTGGCAGCGGAGATTCATGCAGCTGAACCTGACGTTTGATCTCTATCTGCAAAATAGCCTGTAAATCGCTGAAGAAATGAAGCACAATATGTCCTAACAAAATTTGAAATAAAGCATTAAGCACTCTGGAAATGCGCAAACTGAAAATACTCAATGCACAAAATTCCAACGCAACCAATAATATCATCAACACATCAAAAGTGTAGAAATGTTTTGTCAATGCAAGACGTTCACACATATGGAGTGAGTTGTTTTTTTACTTCATGGATCACTTCGTGAATTTCTTGACTGTACTGGCAGATAATATGAGATATGGCGTCACAAGCTCTTATCAGAACAGAAATGAATGGGTGGTCCTGTGACATGACGTCAGGCCGTCAGTACTCCCAAGATTAGGGCACTAATCTCTGCCTATATACAAAAAAATAAAAACAAACAAACAAAAAAACCCTCTCCCTATATACATATATTTGAGTTTGAAATGATTATTTTTCACTTTGGGAGCTGTGTTTCTTCTTTCTTTCTCTGTCTCCTTCCTTCTCTTCCTGTCACTACAGAAATAGGCGCTGTGTGTTGACACGAGAGCGCGGTCTCTGATAGGCTGATTCCATGAAGCCGTTTCTGCATAAATGAGTTTCGTGTCCGCGGACTTCCCCGCATTTGTGAATACTACCAGGAAATACACTGTTTATTTAAAAAAAAAAAAAAAAAAAGGGTTCATACGCGAACACTAGTCAGTTCACTAACAGAGGAACACTTCAGACAGCATGTCAGCTATTTGTGCCTTTATCCTGACGTTTTCAACACTATGCGCGTCCAGAGGTAATGTGGGTTTACTGTGTTTGAACTGTTTGAGCGGACGGACTGGAACCGGACCTTAGGAGGAACTTTTGTTTTATAAGAACGCTTAATGACGAAACGGCAACGAAACGAAACCGCATTGTTGGTACTTTTATTTAGAGTATACGTAGATTAATGAATGACTTGTCCAGGCTTTATGTAGTGAACTGGAAACGTGGATGATCAGCTGGGCACAGGTGCAACATTCACATAATGTGTTATAGGATTTTTCCGAATCAAGTCCTTCTGATTACTAACTTACTCACAATGACTTCAGCGTTACTTCTGTCATTGTTTCAACACCCAACTATAAGGGGTGAACTCTGACACTGCAGCAATAATCATGAGCGTTGGTATATGTATATTCACATTGTGCATTTACTGTCCTCTCGTTCCCTGAACACACCTGTGATGAAACTGACTTTTTGTCACATTCTTTCACATATGAACTGTGCAGTGGTGTCAGGAGTTCTCAGCGGGCCCACAAAAGTCCACTTTACCTCCTACAACATGAATTTGGTGCTGAGGTGGGATCCACCTCACGGGGCGGCCAGCGGCCTGCTGTACACAGCTGAATACAAGTAAGTCTGCACTAATCTTAGCCATCACAACCCATGTGTTGTAACGCTACAGGTGACTTTCCACGCTGCAACAAAACATAATTGTGATGTACTGTGGCCATGGGCCGGTTAAATACTGTTTTGCATATGAATAGATGTGGCTGCTTCATCTGTTCCTCAGCAGTGCTGTAATCACTATGAGCAGAACTGGTTAAATGTGCATCTTCCCTGCTTATTTGATGTCAGTGACTGTAGCATTCATCGTAATAAGTGGAAAAAGTGGCTGTATCTGACATGTCTCTGAGAACTTGCTAAATGAGAAATGTTTTGCTGTGTATATGGGTTGAAGAGTCCACTCTAACCTCAACCCTGAAAAGGTGACTAGTGACACTTCTCAACTATTTGGGTAGTGTTGTAGAAAAACATCTGCTCTTCTAGGAATGATACACGCATTACGATATGACTGACTGACATTAGTGAGTAAATGCATTGATATGATAAATTTAACTACTGACAGACGTGTAATCTAAAATTTGAGCTCAGTGCTTTCATTGTGTCCACCGTTATGAGGTGTCCTCTGTAGACTGGGTCACTGTAACATCAGTGAGTTGATGATATCTGCGTTTTACTTCTCTAGCAGTTAAACCAGTTAGTAAATGGACAAATGTTATCATGTGTTGGAAATGGACAAATTACATATTGTTCCTGAATTTCCAAAAACACAGAAACTGACATGACCAATTTTTAAAAGCTTTAAGGTGAACTCATCAAATCTTTTGTATAAATCAAAGTTTAGATTAAATATCTAAGTGTGAAAGGTGCTGCTTGTAGTGATGAACTCACAGAAAACTACTACTACTTCTACTCTGTTTTTGCCTCGTTTTGCGGTATGTTTCTCATCGTCTGCATCGTCAAGCCCCCATCGGACCCCTGTCATCAGCTGTTCAGCTGATTTTGCGTGATGAATCGGCATCGATCCATTCAGTGAGACGGAGCACTTTGATTAGCTGTTCAGCTAAGTGAATGTGTGCACGAGAACACATTATTAACAACAGGAGGAGAAATAGACTAGAATCCATTAGAAGTCGAACCATCAGTGGTGAGTGAACATTGGAAGCTTGGTTTACAGTTTGTATAACCGCACTCCCGGTTTTCCACTTTCTCTTGCTACATAAACATGGGCTGTCAACTTTGTGCTGGTGACATGAGCCAATGCAGCAGTTAGTCTTTGTCACAGCTAGTTTGTTGACATTAACTTGATGTGTCATGGCCCTAACAATGACATTCTTAGAAGAGATTTTTGTTTGTACCAACTTAATTTAATATCTTCCATTTTATTAGTGAAATTTCATTTCAGTTAGCTAATTGATTTACGAAGCCCATTTTCCATAAGAATCTTTCACTTTATAATGCATCCAAAGTTTTTAGTGGTTGACAGTTCTGACTGCAAATGAACAGGGCTACAAAACCTTTATATATTTTTCAGCATCAATGGTACCCTCACAGAGGTGCATGGTATTCATGCCATGTGAATTCATAACCACAGTTTTCCACTTCACCTCAGGCTCAGATATCAGCAGCATTTCTGGATCTTGTTTATATATGGTTGTTGCTTTGTATACCAGGGTTTTAACTTGTAATTGTGGATGCTGAGACAAACTGTGACAAAGATTTTCAGAGATGTTCCTGAACCATGTATTGATCTCCAGTATAGGATCGTGAATTTCTGGTGCAGTGCTGCCTGTTAGACTAAAGATCATAACTATTCAATATTATTTTTTGGCCTTGTCCTTTGCTTTGTGCTTGATACAGTCCCTGAATTATTTGCAATTTGATATTACCCAACAGAATTTCCTAAATTAAATTCTATATCAGTCCAGAAATGTTAACCACTGAAAACACTGTTATGAAGTCACAATTGTGGAAAATTTCCAAAAATTCCAACTTTGTTTACAAAGGTACATTACTAATAATTACTTGAAATCTACCAGGGGCGGCTGTAGATCAGTTGGTAAAGGCAGACGTCCACGGACCCGAGGGTCCGGACTGGGACCACAGGGTCAGGGTTGGATCCCCGGTCCCGGCTATCAGTGAAAGTGTCTCTGGGCAAGACACTGAACCCCCAACAGCCCATTCCCATCCCCAGCTCTGCAGTGCTGGTCCAAGCCTGGTAGCAATTTGGGAGAGTTAAAAACTGTGCCAAATCAACAAGCGGACAATGATCTGCTGTGACGAACCTGAACTCACAGGATAAGCAGAAAGAACAAAAAAAAAAAAACATGAAATAGCCAAAGTGACATTTTTATCTATAGTCTACGGCTGTTAGAATGTGGCATAATTTTTAATAAAACACAAGAAACATATTATGCTTAAAATGTACTAGAGTTTCTTCAACGCCATTTTTTTTTTGTATGTTCTCACAAACTCACTGGAAATCGAAATTACTATTGGAGTATTTGCAATACTAATAAAATGTTTCAACCACAGATCTAAGGTCAGCGCTGGCTACAGCATAGGCTGTGTGAATATCTCAACCCTTGAATGTGATCTCACGAGCCTCAATGAGCCCATCTTCGAATATGGAACATATTTTGGCAGAGTGCGGGCGCAATCGGGGTCAGAGACCTCCCCCTGGGTGGAAAGTACTAGCATAACCATGGACAAAGAGAGTGAGTAGACATTCAGTGTTTCATGACTTGTAAAACAACATAGGGACGTATGTTTATTCTGTTGCCAAAACTGCTCATGATCCAGTCATCATAATCCTCTTTATTCCAAACAGTCATTGTTGTACATATGATATTTGAATGGCCAGACAAAAAAATGCAATGACAAAAAGATACACTAATCAGATTTAAATTTAGATTTTTTGTTTAACCTTTATTCAAAAGTTATCATGGAAGAGACGGACATTTACCGTGGAGCGAGAGAGAGGGCGCACGGCGTGCATCCAAGATCCCCAGGCACACACACAATAGGGATGCTGTGACTATGTGGCCTGTGCTGTTACAATATGGCTTCCAAAGACCTTTCACCAATCAGATATTTTTTTTAATTGAACTAATCCATAAATTGTAACCCAACTATGTGGTAACCCACTGAGCATTGCAGTCTGACCTTTCAGCCTGTTATTTTGGGTGTACCACTCATAACTCCTTTCAGCATATAGGATTGTACACTTTGTGCCAAGCACGAAACTAAAGACGGACAATTTTACAAATAGCTGGTGAATATGTTGGACCCACATCATTTTTCCTAGGACTAAAAGAGAGAAAATATTGAAGATGCTACAAAAATAACTCAAAATAGTTGGTTAAGTAGCAATTTCATGGATGTTTTGTTGACATGTCAGCAATGACATTGTTATCCAATGTTTGTGATGTATAACTTTTTATAAAGTGCACACACCCTGCTGTCAGCTCTTAGCTATCCCTGCCTGCATGCTACATCAGTCCAGGTTGTAATCTTGGAGTGAGTCTGCTAAGTGGCTATGAAGAACATTTCCATCCATTCATCATTATCTGAACCACTTATCCTGTTACCCCAGCTGCCATTGGGCAGGGTACAGCCTGGATAGGTTTCCAGTGCAACACAGACATACACAGACAGGCAACCATTCATTCACCTAACATGCATGTCTGTCTTTGGCCTGTGGGAGGAAACAAGAACACCCAGAGGAAACCCGGAAGAAACCCGGAGGATCTAAGACTGTAGATTCTAACCAGGGACCTTCTAACTATGAGCCAGCTGTGCTAACCACTTCATTACCATGCAGCCCCCAAAAGATGTAATTTGCACCATCAAAACATTCAACTACTGCCGTAGTTTTACCAGTTTGTAATCTGCTGATTATGTGTTACAATAAGAAGTCTGACTGAGGTGATAAACACATGTAGACATAGAAGGTTACGTGTTGTGTAGAAACTGTTAAATACTACATCCTGGTCCAGTCAAGGACCACTTTGTCCATTTGCTTTGGTCTTAGCTGTTAGTTCCTTCTTTTTGTTGTGTATGTGGGTTTTTAAAAAATTACATTTACCAATCTTCTTCCTCTCCCTAAGCCGTCATCGGTTCACCCAACATCTATCTCTCTTCCAATCGAGCTACCATTGAAGTCAGCATTGAAGATCCAGTGTTTGCACTCTCATCTCTTCGGAGAGTGTACTCTGACATCACCTACAACGTCACCTACTGGAAGGATGGCCAGGATGAGAAGGTGGGATCCATTTCTATTCGGGAATTGTAGCTCCTCAAACATGTTGTTTTGGGGATCTAATACTATGCTCGGTCACCCCATAACAAACCTCTAATTTGTGAGGGGTTATACAAGCTGTAGCTGTCACTGCTCAAACCGCAGTGAGGTTTAAAGCTGGTGTTTTGGTATTAATGTGCCTTCTTCATAAACATTGCCACTGCGTCACCTGGAAGTGCAAGACTTCTTTATCAGGACAAATCTTACAATATTATACAATAAAATTCAATCATCGTAGGAGGCATTACTGATAATATTAATGATATATATGACATGATATGGCACAGCTGTATTGACGACCCTATGTAGAGATACATAACATTTCAACAGGGTGATTAGAAAAATGTTTTTTAATTGTACAATTAAGTAAATTAAGTAAACAGATTATGATGTTGGATAATTGGTTTACCAATCAGCATTTACATGAAACTTCAGAAACCTTGTTACTGGAAATTCACATATACAGGCAGCAAAGGAGAAATCTCAGTCCTCCTCACCCACACAGTAATTTTGTCTCGATTACAGATTTAAGCCCCATAGTGACAGAAAACGATGCTTTCAGACTTTCTTTCGTTTTATCTTTGTTTTTGTGTGTTGTTTTTTGCTCTGTTCTTGTCACTGCACCTCGGCAACAGAGGGGAAAGAGGAAGAAGAAGAGAGCTAATGATGATAATAAACAGTGCAAACTGTCAGAATAGAGCAACTTTATTTAGACTTCTTTAAAGCTTTCCATCAATTAGCCTTTTGCTGCATGCGGTGTTGGTCAAAGCTGAATAGAAACCTGGTTATGCATATACTCAGCAGAGAAACTGTCTAAGAAAACACCTGGGGAAATCAGGTTTCCCTAATTCCCTACCCAAGCTTTCTCATTTTTATGAAAATTAAGACATCAGCTTTCCTAGGAAAGCTAACTGTAACCTGGCTACTTATGTCCATGTAAACGCAATGAGTGATTGTCTGCTAAATCTAAGGCCTGTTAATTGATATTTTACCACGTTAGCACAAATAGGTATTTTCATTATTAAAAAAAACCCATTACAAACATATAAGTAAGACAATCCTTGGATTTAATCATTACTTGAGCCTCTTTTGCAGCAAATACCTCAAACAAGCTTCCTGTAGCTTTAGATTACAACTGCACTGGTATATTCAGGAGACCTTTCTGAAGGAAATGCTAAACGATCAAGGCCACTACCTGCTTTTGGTCTGACACTTTGTGTCTGTCTTAGATTTACTGAGGTGCCTATAAGGTGCTTATCACCTGTTTTGTAGTGGAGGATAAAACTACACAATGACTATTTGTGGTCAGTTACATTACTGTGTTTTCACATCCCACTTCTCTGTTGCGTCCTACAGGCCATAACTATCAGCAGCATACAACAAAATCGGATTGTTGTGGATAAGTTGGATCCATTGACGAAGTACTGTTTCCAAGTCCGTATCAACAAACAATTGAACCCAACTGAGCCCAGCACATCTGTATGTGAGAGCACTGGCAGTGGTAAGATATTCAAACTACACTGGCTGACATGTAAAGCCAATTCGTGCTTTCAGCTTGCAGTGTCTGCATTAGTCTGCAGGACTTTGTTTGTTTGATTTGTTATCTGCACAAGTCAATTAGAGTCCACACAAACTGCAGATGTTCTTAAGCAGCCTAAGTCTTTCAGTCCCCACCACAAGCATGCAGACAAGCACATACACCAAACAAGCAAACAGGATTCTCTTCTATCCTCGGGCCTTAGACTTTAGACTTTGTTTAACTGCAGGTTTGTTTGTTTGTTTTTTCAAGTTTTCTTCTTATCCAACGAAAAACTACAATAGAACTTTTTTCTTATTTCAGAGGGCACCATGTTTTATTTCTTGTGTAATTTTGAGTTTCATTTATGTAGCTCGTTACTTCAGAGCCTCAGAGAGCTTTAAAATGTCCACAAATGGTTTAGATTCAGATAAGAAAAACCTTCAAAAAAAGCATAAAAAAAATGTATTTAAATGGAAATATTGCTAAAACTAAGACAGTGGTAAAACATATGAGAAAACATGAAAGAAAATAAAGGAAAACACAATCAAAGTCTCTCTCTCGCTTTAATATATTCCATTAAAAGTCAAGCAATAAATGTGTAGCTGCATTCACCACATAATATAAAAGTAATGATTAATTCATAGTGTCTTGATAATTAATAAAATCACACAAAAGTTAACAACTACATTTCAGACATGCTGTAGATTTAATTCAATTCAAACTAAGAACATAATGATTACATCTGTTCTTGTTGTCATTTTTCCGAAGAAGAAGACATTCCGTGGGTGGGAGTCGTGGTAACATTTGTTGTCTTGGGAATAGCAGCAGCTCTGGTGGCAGTCTCAGTGGTTTATAGAAGAAGCATATACCACTTTCTGTGTCCAAAAGATTCCCTCCCTGAGCACTTCAAAGAGGTGTGTATGTAGTGGGTTGTTTGTAATAATTCACATGGAAATCCAGTGGCAAACAACAACATAATTATCTGAAAACTGACACATTTCCCATCATTTTATTGGAGAGGGACATTTAATTTGCTTTCTTCCTGGGTGCAGTACCTGCTTGAGCAACCCAATTCAACCATCTACAAGGCCATGCAAAACCCCCAACCGCCTGAGATCATCGCAGATGTGATTGTGGTGGAAGGAGGCCCTCTGGAGGTGACAGCGCCTACCTGCATCAAACAGCCTGACATTACAGTGGACCAGAGGTAGAAGGAAAAAAGTCTGAACTGAACAGAAGCAGTGA
Source organism: Channa argus (assembly GCF_033026475.1). Lineage (NCBI taxonomy): Eukaryota > Metazoa > Chordata > Actinopteri > Anabantiformes > Channidae > Channa > Channa argus. The sequence goes on from NC_090205.1 coordinate 27,724,030, forward strand.
TGAAGAGGTGATCTGCAGGCTGCAGGGACTGTTAAAAAGAAAGTGTCTGTATGGCTGAGTCATAAACACATTAGGTACATGACTGACACCTGATCCAGTTGATGTAATTTTTGTGCTGTACAGTCCGGATGTTGCCCCACATGCTGTACTTATGTACATGGCACGACAATTGAAACTGCCCACACAAAATAATTTATGCTGCTAAGGTACTGCAGGATGCTCATCCACCACACTCTGTGGATGAATCTGTATTTTCAAAATGTGGATTTAAAATGCTATTTATTGAAACAGATGTAGGTTTATTTGTCTTGTGTTGCCAAACATATGAAGGTGATCAGCAAAGCTAGAACTAACAGTGTGGACACTTGTGTGCCTTGTTTTCTATAACTCGACGCACGGTGACAAATCGATTAAAGCTATATACATCAATGTAGTACCGACTTTAATAAATGCGTAAAGTTGTTCTAAGAAAATGAGCATCAAATGGCTCTAGTGGCTGGGTTTTATTCTAAAACAACTGTTTATACACTACGTGATCTACACTACAAAAATTGTGCACAAATTGAAGTGCAAGCAAAAAATGTGTTACAATGAGTGAGCAAATCATTTTGCTTCTAAACCTGATATGTTTACTCCAGCTGTTTTTCCTCAGAATGAACTTCTGGATTTCAGCCTGTGAACTTACTGTGTACTTGATAGTAACGGTATACCAGAGAGGTACCTATGGATACATATTTGTTACTTGATAACGGTGAGAAAACTTATGGGAATAACAGGGTAACAAGATGAGAATAAGAAAAAATGTATTTTGTAATTATGGGGTACTTGTGAAATATTACATTATAAGTGTGAATATTTATGATGGAACTGTTGTGTATCTACAGATAAGAAAAGGGTGAGAGGACCCACTTTAAATTACAGCCCTCATTTGTTGTACCTACCATATAGCAACAGATGACATAGAATTTAATTTTAATTCCTTCAAAGCATAGAAAACCGATTTAAATCAGCTGAACATAATATTGTAAACAACTTGTTGATAAATAATTAAATATTAAATGATAGGTATGATAGACTTTAAGTGGACCCTCTCACCCTCTTTTTAGCTGTAGTTACACAGTAGTTACACCATAAGAATTTGCACCCATCACGTAACTATTTAATAAGTAGCCCTTAACTACAAAATACTTACACTGTAGGTATTTTTCTTATTCTCATCTTGTTACCTGGTTATTCCCCTAAGTTTGCTTATCGTTACAATAGATAGGTACCGTTTTTACCTACGTGTACGTAGTAAGTTCACTGTATTTACCCTGAAATCCACAGGCTGTAAACTAAAGTGTTAACAAAAAAAATCTGTTGCTTTTGTTTCTGAATTAATTACAGCTAGTGATGATTGAGTTTAATATTGTACTGTGAACCACTTGGATGCCCAGGACATGTTTGCTAATAACAATATTAGTCAACCCAACGAAAGGTAAGTTAACCAATTAGCTGTTCTTTTTAGTTTATCTTAAAAGATGTTTGCTGCTATTTTATTAGATATACCCCCATAGGTCTAATACATGTCCCTGGAATAATTAAAAATGGCAGCATTTCTTATTGCAATCAATCCTATAGCCCTGCAGTAATTTCCATGTTTTTGAGGATTATTCCTTTCTATTTCTTTCTTCCTTTTGTCAACGCCTGCCTAGATCGTCATGTTTCCAGCTCCATGCTTCACTAAGGGTGTTAGGCAGGTAAATCTCTTCATCAGCTCTGCTCTGACTTATGTTCTTTGCTTGTAGCCAAACTCCTCAAACTTTGTTTCAGAGATTTTATGCAAATTTGATTTGACTGTTATCCTATGCTCAAATATGCTTAAAAATACATTTAAAAAAATAATTTTTAATTTTTTGTGTATTTTATATAACCATTTGATGTAGTAAAACCGACAAAAGACAATATGAGTACGTAACAAAATCCAATTTGTTTTAGCTCCTCCTGCGGTAAACATATAGTCTCAATCCTGTTTCTGCATATTGTTGGGTTTCTGCTGAAGGACTGTTCACTGATTAATCGTAGCTCTTACTTACACAAGAATCACTACTTGAGACGGGATATATACTTGTATTACACAACCACTTGCTCTTTTCAAACATATAACTAGCTTCGTAGTTTCTACTGGGCTTGGACTGGCACTGCACAGATTGGGATGGGAATGGGCTGTTGAGGGTTCAGTGTCTTGCCCAGAGACACTTCGACATATACCCAGGACCGGGGATCGAACCACGTGAACAAACCTCCCAAAAGTGTAATGTGGATTATCAAATATCACATCTCTGTCGTCTAAATCTCTGTTAGTAAATGACTTCATAAGCGATCATCAATTCGATTGATTTTGTCTTAGTTGGTTGAATCTTGCTGAAAAGTCCAGTGACACCCGAACCTTTGGACTGCATGAACTCCTGGATCTCACCAAAGAGTGCCAAAAAACGAAGCAAAATTTGTCCCCTGCTCCAATAGTACCTTGAATGCTCTGTGCTGTTTAGGTCTGGGGCAGATGCTGTTGATGATCTTCACGACGTGCCCAAAGGCGATCACCTTTGCACATAACGCCTGCTGGTGAATAATGCAGTGGTAATTCATAAAGTTTGGGAAATCTGTGTAACTCTGTGTCCGCTGGGTTACTCATGTGGGCCTTGTGGGCCTTGCGGGCAACCTGGTCCCGGCGAGCACCATGTTGGTGACCCCTTCTGTAGAGTATTGACTTTATTGTGTAAAGTGCCATGGGATTACTTTGTGGTGACCAATTTGGTGCCCAAGGTGAGTTATTTAGCCAAGGCTCTGATTGCAACATATATCAGCTTTTCTGCTTAGAGTACCAGTGAGTAAAAAAAAGTGCTATATAGGTGCGAGCCATTTACCGTTACTCATTATAATTGCAGTTTAGTTTTTCAGCAAAAGATTTTGTAAAATACAAATAATTCTCCTCTCTCTTCACTTTCCACTCACCCCAACCAGTCAAGGCAAATGGCCGCTCACCCTGAGCCTGGTTCTGCTGGAGGTTTCTTCCGTTAAAGGGAGTTTTTCCTCTCCACTGTTGCCTAGGGCTTGTTCAAGTGGGAATTGTTGGGTTCTCTCTATACATCTTTATTCTGCAAAGTGCCCTGAGATGTATTTGATGTGAATTGGCGCTGTATAAATAAAGTTGAATTGGATTGAATTGAATTCTTTATTTAGATTTGATGATTTAAACATTGTTGTTTCAAACTACAGTAGCTACATTCATTTTATTGTGTAGAATTTACCCACATATTTTAATAACTTCACTCCACACACCACTTCACCCTAATCTCAGTTTTTACAGTGCATCTGACAGAAGCTTTTTCAATTTTGAAACCCAGTGCTAAATAACTGAGTTGGAAAACAACCTTTAATTTGTTGAATTCCTTAGGAACTAACTGCGAAAAATGTTTCCTTTATGCCTTGAGAACCATCTGCCGACCTTTGTCACCAGCTGTGTGCTGAATGAATCCACATAATGTGTGTTTGTATGGGGAAATGCCCCTAAATCAAACACACGGTCATTAGGTACAGTATCTAGGAGTAGGAGGACAATTTAGACTCTTTAGAATCTTGATACATAAATGTAAATCTCTGAGTGCAAATGATAAAAAAGGTAGAATAACCTGTAGCTCACTAACACCTTTTAATATTGAGAATAATAGATACTTAAATACTAATAGGTATTAACAACTGTTTGGGGTTCAATCCCCGACTCCTCTGGTCACATGTCAAAGTGTCCTTGAGCAAGACACTGAACCCCAACTTAGTTGCTCCTGGTGAGTGTTGGCCAGCTGCATAGCAGCTCCCCCATCGGTGTGTGGGATTGAGAGTGTGAATGGGTGAATAAGAAGCAGTAGATAAAGCGGTAGAAAGGTAGAAAGGCGCTATATGAGTGCAGACCATTTACCACATCTACCAGCTGTGCCCCAGCCCCCAAATTACTAGCACATCATGCATATATGGTCAATTTGTATATAGTATGTGTATATACAAGTGTTTTAAGTTCAAATTTTACTGTGTAAACAATAGTAAAAGTGTCTGCCTAAATGTTACAGTTGTAAATAAATTTGTTTTTTGTCCTTTTAGTTGTCAGTGAGTTCAGGGTCGCCACAGCAGATCATTGCTTGTTGATTTGACACAGTTTTTACGACAGATACCCTTCCTGACGCAACCCTCCCATTTTTTTCTGCTTGGTTATGGAGGGGAATGGGCTTTAAGGGGTTGACATAGTCCATCCATTACCATTTACCACTTGTCCATTTCAGGCCTGTGCCTGGGTTGGAGCCTAGCTGTCATTGGGCGAGAGGCAGGGTACCTGCTAAATCCTGGACAGGTTGCCACGATGTGAAAAATACTGAAGTTCAAAATATTTCTGCTTTGTTGAACTGTTTTTATCTTTGGTGCTGTAGGTACCCTGAATATTCAATTATTATTTGAAACATTAGATCTTTAGAGACTAGGTTTTAGGTTAAAAGCTCAACACTGGGAAATAAGTTGGATTTTGGCTTTCAGGCAAGGCTGCTGACACTCCTGTCACTATGAACATGATGGCAGTTAAATTATGAAATCATTAGCAATTCATTTTAAAATTATTTACTCTTGACTATTTGACTATAAATGCATATTATGACATGTTAACATTAGTTATGCTCTGCCCTTAAATACTACACGTAAACAATTTAGAGCTCTTCTGAAAAGGAAAACCTCAATAATGTTTTTGATACTCCACGAATATCCACGGGAAAGTGCCACTGTCTACTGTACAAGCCATGCTTAAATGCTTTGTTCATGTCCACGCTTTGTTTTGAGTAGGTGGGAACTGAAATAAATATTCTCTCGCCAACAGTGAGTCTCTGTCTCAGATAATGACATGGATCAGAATAATGGAACAGATTGTCTTTTCATCGCTCCACAGATGCATCCAGTTGCTGCAGATGTTGCTCACAGTCTCTTCGCTACCTCTCTCTTTATGCTCTCATGCACACAGATGTAGAGAAAAGTGGCATAAAGCAGGCGTTCAAATGCAGAGGTTTTTGTCCTTTAAATTACATTATAAGTGTTTGCTCACAAGGTTTGGGAAGTTAGTGGTAGCCTAAAATGGCTTTAGTTTAATGCCAGGTAGCATTATGCATTTGTTTAGATAGTGACAATGTATGATTGAGTTTGCATTGAAATATGACATTTTATTTTAGGAGACCACTAATAATGTTATACGACTACATCTGTTAAAACTACAATGCCACTAATTCTACTAATGTTACTGAGCATGAGTAAACTGTGCATTTGTATTTTCTGTAATTGTGTCTTCAGTGTTTGAGTAGTTAGAGCAGAACTTGAGGGGATCATAGCCAAGATGGTCATACAGACTGATAGCAGAGATAATGTACATAAAGTAAATATATACATTTATATACAATGTAAACATTGCTGCGGAGTACTAGCATATAGCATGTTATTGTGTTTGTCCATTTCACAATAAATGTGTTAACTAAAGATTTTTTTTTTAATTTCTGGTGAACACTGCTATATTTTATAGATACTAATGTTTGATAACCTCCTCTTACATAGTCTTCTGTTGATATAGGCTTGATGTCACAAATCTGCCCACCAAAGACAATCTAAATTTACAGTCATACACTATGTACTAGCACTTACAGAAATTCTATATTAGTGAACATTTCACATGTAAATGTTCTGCACTTCTATTGCGCTTTTCTACCTATCTGCACTCAAAGCGCCCATTTACAATCACAATCACACACACACTCACACACCGATGGGGGAGCTGCTATGCAGCTGGCCAACACTCAACTAGCAACTAAGTTGGGGTTCAGTGTCTTGCTCAAGGACACTTTGACATGTGACCGGAGGAGCCGGGGATTGAACCAACAACTGTGAGATTGGTGGACAACCGCTCCAGCTTCCTGAGCCACAGTCACCCACGCACTGTGTTAGTGTGTTAAAATGTTCAAAATTACTAAGTAAAAAAAAGAAACTTTTTTAACCAACATTTTAAGCCTTATAATATTGTATAATAAATGTGATAATATGACGCTATTAATATTATTAATAATATTACGTTTACGATTACGTGAAAGTATACACGTATTTTAATTTTATCTCGCTGTTTACACAGTCGGAGCTACGTGCTTCAATGTTGGTTCGACCGGTTTTTTATTTTGAAACCGCAACCGGAACTTCCATAATCACCAAGTTGCGTTCACTCTCAGTCAGCACTCTGCATGGACATATCAGCGGATCCCTGAGTTAAGTCTGTCCTAGCCGACTCTGGACAGGGATGAGCAAATGAAAAACTGTCGGTGTTCACCCGTGAGCCCCTGGCAAACATTTCAACCATGTTTGCTGCTTCATTTGTCTGCCTGCTCATTTGGGGCCTGCAAACCATCGTCGGTAAGCTGCTGTACCTTCCATGCTAATGTTCGTTGGTTTCCTTGTTTCGGACTGCTGTGTGTTCGGTCCGTTCTCTAATGAGGATACACACCAGGCCCACACAGTACACACAACGTTATAGTGCCACACGCTAACCGTGTTTTTAATCAAAGTGTCGTATAATTCCATTTCTCAAATCCCATGTCTTCGAAAAAAAGTGGGGGTGTATTCACGTAGATTGTAGTAATATCGAAGTCCCGCAGGAATGTTAGCTAAACCGCTAACGTCAATACAAAAACACTTTCCACTGCAGAATCCCACGTACAGCTTGGACTTTTATATGAATGACCGAGAATAAAACATTCATTTGCTATCGGGGTATTATCCAAATCTACTTGAGCTGCTACTTGGCTCAAGCTGCCAAAATGGTGTGACGAGGTCAGCAAACATACATAACCTATATAGGTTATAGCAAATATATTTATTTATATTTACATATAGTTTATAGCAAATGCATTTGGTAAACAGCTGTATTGTTGAAGTCATGTCATGTTGGTGTCAGATGTGTTCAGTGACATTCAAATGTAATGTAAGTGGCTCTCTCCAATTAGATTTGTATATCAAAATATTTTCATGCAATCAGATTGAAAATGAATACATTAAAATACAGTAAAAGTATTGTTGTAATGTGACTTGGTAAACAGTGTAGTTATATATTTTTATCACTTCCTGATATACTGTGGAGGGGCGACAGTGGCACTGGTTGTCCACCAATCTCACAGTTGTTGGTTCAATCCCCGGCTAATCCGGTCACATGTCGAATTGTCCTTGAGCAAGACACTGAACCCCAACTTCACTGAACCCCAACTTAGTTGTTCCCGGTGAGTGTTGGCCAGCTGCATAGCAGCTCCCCCATCGGTGTATGAGTGTGTGTGTGTGTGATTGTGTGTGTGAATGGGTGAATAGGAAGCAGTGTAAAGCGCTTTGAGTTCCAATAGGTAGAAAAGCGCTATATAAGTGCAGAACATTTTATACTCCTGATAATATTTCAAAATTCCACAGGATTCCTGTGGAGGCCATACACATGCTCATTTCCGTAGTGATGTTGATTTCAAATTTTGATCACTTTGACACCAGTTATTACGTGTTAGTGCTAGAAGTCAGTCCATACATGGTTTATACGTGCAAATAGAATTACAGCAAGGTGTCAACATAGCATACAGTGTATCTGTTGTAACACAAAGTGTTCATCAAGCTTAACTGGGGTATATTAACACCCAGCTCTTTACTTCCAAGAAAACTTGGGGGGAAAAAAGTTTGTCTTTATGCTCAGTTAATAATAGTTTCTGCCTAGTCTGCGACTTTGTTCCTCTTTCCAACCAGTAAAAACAATATCACCATTTTCCAGCTAATGTTTGACAGAGTTTAGCCATCCTCCTCTAAGGGCCAACAACATCAATTATTATTATAACTAGATACAACATGACATGTTGACTCATATGAAAGTTGCTCAGTGGCACATATACTAAAAAAATCCATTTTTAGGGCCATAAAACATGTGCACCAGAGACCTACACCTACACATGAATTTAAATAAAACTACTGGACCAAATGCACATCTATTAAGAGCTATTCCTCTTTCAGTGATTCTCTATGAGACAAAATCTTTTTGAATAGTGAAGAAACCTGCTTTGGTTGTGTTTTGTTTGTGTACAGCATTCTTTGATGCAACTTAAAGGGAAGTGCTTGGTTTGATGCAGTGCATATCCTTGCTGTTACAAACACAACAGAATTACTGTCATGTAAAAGTTAGATTCCAAAGGGGTTGAAATTGAGTTTGCTGCCTAAAAATGTTTATTCGTGAAGCCGCAGTCCCCTACTCTAGCTTTTCCTTGAAGGGAATAGAGATGCACAAATACCACTGTTTGGTATGAGCTGTTTTTGTTACAAGCTGTTTGGTACAAGTATGAGCAGGTTGACTAATAATATAAATATTACACATTCAGTATTACAGTTCACCACTTCATAACTTTCTGATAGTTATAAAGTGTAAAATTCACAGCAGGATGTGGTTACTGATCCAAAAATAAATGGGAAATGTTCTGTGGAAACTTTGAGATTACCCAACTTACAGTAGGCATCTACTTTACCCACTCTACCTGTTTTATGAGTCACTGAGTCATTTTTGCGGCCATTCTGTTTCATGACATGATTCACAGATGCACTTAGAATGATGTGCCACACCTTCATAACCTGAGGTCCAGTGACAGTAAGTGCTATGGAATCTATCTGCAGTGGCAGAGGGGACTTTTTCTTTATACTAAGGTTTTGAGTATATTCTAATGCTGTTGCCCACAGTTAAAAACACATCAGCGCAGGGAAACATTTAACACATAATTTGTACAATTTGTAATTATGAGTCATAAACACTAAATTGTTAAAATTCCTTGGTGCCTTTATGAGGCATTTTGTCTTTACAACAGTTAACAACTAACGTGTCGGTCTTAGTTGTTGTTGGTGTACTACATGTACAGCCGCATGTCGTCATTCAACCACTGGCTGTCTAGGTGGAGTCCAGCAAGCGATGTGAACTACATGGACAATTAGGAGAGATGAATGACAATCCAGAGTTGAGCCTAGGATGCAGAGATCCAGTCCTACACTCCTCTCTGCCTGTCCTTACAACCATCAGCCCCCCAAAACTCCCACATACCTATAGAGACTGTGTCTGTTCCCCGACCAACTAAATTACATAAAGTAAATATGACAACAAGAGGAGTTAATCATAATAACCTAATAAAAGTTAAGACTACTCCTCTTACAGAACAAAACCCCAAAACTATTAAATGTAGATTATTAAATATCAGATCTCTCTCTTCTAAATCTCTGTTAGTAAATGACTTAATAAATGATCATCAATTCGATTTATTCTGTCTCACTGACACTTGGTTGCAGCAGGAAGAATATGTCAGTTAAAATGAGTCAACACCCCCCAAGTCATATTAATCATCATGTTCCTAGAAGCACAGGCTGAGGTGGAGGAGTAGCAGCAATCTTCCATTGTAGCTTATCAATAAACCCTAGACCTAAACATAGTTATAACTCATTTGAGAGCCTTACTCTTAGCCTTTCACACCCAAACTGGAAAACTCAAAAACCACTATTATTTGTTATCGTGTACCTTCCTCCAGTCCCTTATTCAGAGTTTTTGATTGAATTTTCTGATTTTCTATCGGATTTAGTGCTTTGTACAGATAAAGTACTAAAGTACTTTATCTATTGAATTGAAGCGGAAAAATTAACAGTATTTCCTCACAAGTCTCTTCTGTCTGACCATTTTTTAATAACATTTGAATTTACAATAAAGAACTATACAGCAGTTTGGGAAAAATTCCACTATGCTTAAGTGAAAAAGCTGTAAACAAATCATTTGCCTCACCTTTTGTCAATACAATGGAAAGTAGTCTCCTTAATGTTACTCCTGCACAAGTTGATTATTTTGTTGACAATTCTGAAGCCCCACAATACAATACTTAGTAGTGTCCCCCCTCTGAAAAAGAAGGCAGTAAACCAGCAGAGGTGATCTCCCTGGTATAGTTCACAAACACGCAATTTAAAACAGGCAACACGAAAGTTAGAAAGGAAGTGTTGTTCCAGAAATTTAGAAGAATCTCATTTAGCCTTGAAAAACAGTTTAAAAATGTACAAAAAAGTCTGTGATGCCAGAACAGCATATTATTCATCATTAATAGAAGAAAACAAGAAAAACCCCCGGTTTCTGTTCAGCACTGTAGCCAGGCTACCTAAGAGCCATAGTTCTGTTGAGCCAAGTTTTCCCTTAACTCTGATCAGCAATGACTTCATGAAGTATAATCATCAGGAAGGCCCCAATCCCTCTTAGACTTAAGTCTAGGCGTAAAACCTTCCTCTTTAATAAAGCATATAGTTAGTTATAGTTATGCTGCTATAGGCTTAGACTGCTGGGGGACCCACCCCCCAATGCACTGAGCTCCTTTCCTCCTTGTCTTTGTTGCTCTTTTTCTTTCCTCTCTTCACTTTCCACTCACCCCAACCGGTCAAGGCAGATGGCCGCCCACCCTGAGCCTGGTTCTGCTGGAGCTTTCCACCGTTAAAGGGAGTTTTTCCTCTCCACTGTTGCCTATGGGTTTGCTCAAGGGGAAATTGTTGGGTTCTCTCTATACATCTTTATAGTCTTGACTTTATTCTGTAAAGTGCCTTGAGATGACTTTGTTGTGAATTGGCGCTATATAAATAAAGTTAATTTGAATTGAATGTAAAATTGAGCCGTAGCTGAGAAAATGAGATCACAGAAACCAAAAAAGGAAAATATCGTGTAATCTCTGACTCCACTGAGAATTAACAAACTCAGACATACATACACAACCTTGCACAAATCTGAGACAGGAGGGGAAATAGCCATCTCCCTCCCCAAAGCTTTCTACACAAATATTTCCTTTTGTTATGCTTCTGCTTCTATTTCATGTAGACATTTGAAACACGTTTCTCCCCCCTTTTTTAAGCTGCGGATGTTGTTGAATTACTTGAGGTCACATACTTCCTTTTTAAATTTTCTTTGTCTGCACACAGGTGTCAGCCCCTGAAACAGCCAAACATTTATGGTTTTCTATTCTGACTTGATTAGTTCATCTTTCTTGAGGTCAGATGTTTCATCAAATATTACCCATATCCGCATGAGTTTGTTTTTCTTTTGTTTTCATTTGTAAGCATTCTAAATTTTAATGTTCTTGTTTTATCTTTTTGTATATGTTTCTGTTTCTATTGCTTATCAAGTTCATTCTGACCACCAAAGAAAAGAAAACACAAGAAAAAGACTGGCACAAAATGTTTTAGTGCAGTCTCCTAATTACTCAACAAAAGTTACAAAAACGATTTCCATACAGTTTGAAAGCACTTCTACACTTTTGTAATCTTTTTTTGTAATGCTGTGGGGTAAAATGTTCAGTGGTTTGTAGAACACTTCCTGTTTTGGATGTTTACATGCTGTGCACCCTGCAGCATAACTTTATATTTACATGCAACAAACAAGCTTGTAAATTGATATGGCTGATGATACTGTATATTATTATTGGCAGAATGGTGCCTGAATATTGCGTGTACAGTGCATCAAACTCTGTATACTGTTTATTATTATTCTTCTCTATGTTCAAAAACTATAAACGATGCTAAAAGCATTTCAGTGAGCCACCATTTTAAACTGACTGACATATTCTTTTATTACCATGAACAAACACACTGCAGTTAATTTTGCCTCAATACCACAAATAACATCCAGCTGTCTCAAATACTCATTAGACAACCAATTATGACTTAATCCAACAAATGCTTTTTTTCCTAGAAGAGAGGAAATATCCATCCCACCTTTTATCAAAATAGCTGGCTGTCGCCGTGATTCTGGATGTATGTTGTGATGAACACATTAGCTTTTTACATGCTATGCTCTGCCTTACATTACATAATATGTACACACTGGGTAAATAAGAAACTGCAGCTATCAACTTTTCTTGTGTTTCGTTTAAAATTCATTTGTGTTAAGTAGTAAGCTGACTCTGCTGCATTTCCCACTGGAGTCAACAGGCAGCTCTCAACCAGCTGCCACTGAATTCCGTGACATCGTATTTGCATAAAGCCTTTAAAAAAGTTATTTCTGTCAAGTTATGGACGTCATTTTGTCGCCGTGTCACAGAGCAGGCCATCCTTAGCCTACTGAATTTCTATTGAGGAGGAAAAACCACACAAACTGCAGTCAGCAGCTGTGGCTAAAACAAACACTTTTTGTCTTTAGGTGGAGCAGAGCTGGCCCCACCACAAAATGTGTCCTTGATCACTTTGAATACCAATTACACACTGAGCTGGGACTGGCCCCAGAGTCATGCTGTCACCTTCACCACACAATATGTTGGGTAAGTCTTATACATACATTATCCATTAAGAAGCCAACAAATAATACTGAGGAGATGTGTTAACATACTCAACAGACCATTTTTAATTTTTGTTTCAGTGGCAAACTGAGACAGAAGTTGACTTATAGTCATCAGTTTCTTATGATCAGCCTGTTGAGCATAACAAAATTAACTAAGGGCAGACTGCAGTGTATGATTCATATTTTATTTTAATTGAAAAATAAATGAACATGAAAATGAAAAATAAATGTTTACAGTGTGTTCAAATCTGATTAAGTTAAGCCTGTGCGGTGTTGTAAAATCCAAAATTGCACAAATTGAAATTTGCACCAGTTTGAACCCCTGCAATGACTAAGCTTTCTTTGTACTTTTTGATTCTAATTAAATTTAGTATGTCTGCTTGAAGACTGTATTTTCAGTTAGCATGATACAGTCTGAAGGCCTTTTGTGTTTATTTTATTTTTTTCTCCTCAGGAAGTACAAGCTGAAGTCAAAGAAGATTTTAAAATGGTTTACAGCATGTGAGGAGACATCACGCATGTCATGTGACCTTACACCTCTCCAACTGCACTACCTGGGCATCTACGTCCTCCGTGTACGAGCCAATGCTAACGGGAGTCACTCTAACTGGGAGATGAAGGAATTCTGCCCTGATATAGATGGTAAGAAAGAGAGAGAGAGAGATGACATGAAGATGAGTGTAAGGACAGTGGGATGAGGGACAGAATAACTGTATTCAGACAGTTATAAGAAAGACTGTTGCAGCAGTGGACCAGTGGCTCTCAGATCCCTTTGTACCAACCTGGAACACATAAAAAAGAAGCGGATTGGTCTTGAACGTAACGTCACTAGATACATTTTTTTTGGCTGTTTTGTAGCCATGGTGTGCCGCCATGCTTGCACCAGTGTAGGGGAAACACTGCAGTATATTTCTGTAGTACAAATTTGTAAGTACATAAAATGTGTGTGTGTGTGTGTGTGTGTGTGTGTGTATATATATATATATATATATATATATATATATATATATATATATATATATATATATATATATATATATATATATATATATATATATATATATATATATATATATATATATATATATATATATATATATATATATATATATATATATATATATCAACCTTCACAGATAAAATCACAAAGTGCTTCACAAAATGTAAAAAAAGAGGAAATAGTACAGACAATAAAACTTAAAATACATAAGGGGCCAGTCAGTTAAAAGCTTGTCTGAAGAGGAGTCAGGATAATCAGGTACACACTGTACAGTAAGTCCAAATCTATCCCCCCTTAGATCTCATGTCTTGTTTTTCTTTTGCTCCTGCTAGCTGCTCTGGGTCCTCCAACTGCAGTGCGCCTTGCGCGTGCTGGAGGCGACCTGGATGTTTACATCTCAGACCCTCTGACCAGTACCAACATCAGCATGAAGGACCACATTGCAACGTTGTACTACCACATCCTGTACTGGGAGAACTCTGCAGACATACAGGTACTTAATGTAAAAGCATCACACTGATCCTTTTAACAAACACTAAGCCATTGCATAAAGTATTGTGACAGAATAGCCTTTACATAAATCAAATCAGACAAATCAGACCAGAGATGTCCTCATAGAGATGTTGCAACAGTAGAAAGTACCCAGCAGTTTCTCCCACTCACTTCCTTTTTTGTCTTCAGTCCCTAAAGGCACATAGTGAAGCCCTCTTCTCACAGCACCTGGTTTCTGTTATGTATATTTTGAATAGTGTTCAGTTGTTGACTTTGATATGTGCCCCATGTGCCTTGCAGAGGTGTTTCCTGTCTGTGCTACAAAGTGTCTGAATCTCACGTGAGAATGACTATTTGGTCTTGTGTGGTGCCAGTATTTCCTGGTAGCCGCCTTTATATTATGCATCAGCCAAGTTTGACTGAAAACAGGTTTGACAAGGAAGTTACTTAGTCCACTTCTTAAAAATGGTGCCCAACAAATGCTTTTTTCCTAGATGATCCAACCGGCTACTTTTTTTGTTTGGCTATATGCATCTATCACATCTATTACACAAACATTAATCCAAACATTCAGCTTAAAGTCATACGTAGACAAAATAGCTGGCTGTCACTTAACTGAGGCAATACCGTGATTCTGGTTGTATGTTGTGCATTTGCTTTTTACAAACTATGCTCTGCCTTATATTACATAATATGTACACACTTGGTAAAAAATGAAGAAACTGCAGCTATCAACTTTTCTTCTGTTTCGTTTAAAATTCACCCATGGCTATCAACCAGCTGTCACCGCACTCCGTGACATCATATTTGCATAAAGCTTGCATGAAGTCGCTGTTTCACAGAGCAGGGCATTGTGAGCAACTACTGAATTTCTATTGAGGAAGAAAAAGCCCAGCAACAAGAGACATGCAGCAGAAAAAATAGCTTGACTGAAAACTGGTTTGACAACAAGGGAAGTTACTGGAATATGTCCTAAGATAACCCAGAGCTGATGCACATGGGGCAAGTATGTAGAATTATTTAGTTAAAGGTCACATTAACCCTAATGACAACTAAAGTAACAATCCTCTGTTTTATGATTGGTTTTGTTTAAATGTTGCATAATTCTACTTAGAATTCTACTATAATCTAGTGTTTCCCCCAGGATTTTGCGAGACTGTGGTGGATAAACCTCAGACCCTCTATGGGGATCCAGGGGCCATATTTTTTTACATTTTAAAGGTATATGGAGCAATCAGGTGCACTTTGAGAGAAAAATTAAGAGGCAAGATTTATGGAGAACTATGTGCTCTTCTAAACAAGTTCTTGCCTTAGTAATTATTTAGTCTATACTCTATGTTGATTTTTAGGGATGTTGGTGTTAATAAAGAGAAAATAGGGGCAAAGTTATTTATCTAAGCTGAATCCAGAACTACATTTGTTAATGAATCTAAGTGTATTTAATGTTTGTACAAGAAATGCACAGGATAAACAGAAAAATTTTAAGTTTTCTCTGGAACTACAGAAACGCTCCTCCTTGAAAGTTCAACCAGGGGAATCCAGTTGCAAAAAAGCGTCAGCGTCGTGGCAGCAAATTTTGCAAAGTGGCAGGAGCTGGATCCTGGTTCGTGGGCAATTGCTGTAACAACTGACCCACAGCTGCCACATGTCCTAATAAGATTTACCAGCTGGCATCCAAACTTTGACTCTAACTGTAGTGTGTTTGTTCATAAATATCTGAAATGAAATAATTAAGTTTAAATTATGTCTCTCACTCATTCTTAGGTCCAGAGCTTGAGTAAGAGTGCTAACTTGGTTACTCTGCCAAACCTAAAGCCGTGGACTTGGTACTGTGTAAAGGTCCAGTCACGGTACGACTTCTACAATAAGAGCAGCAGCTTCACTTCACCCCTGTGCATGCAGACCGAAGGTAACATACGTTTTAAGGCACAGACACATAGACAATGATGGAAGAACTTGTATGAACAAGAGCAACTCAGCACGTTTAATGGTGGAGTCATCACTGGGTCCTTAATTATTACCTACATGTTGCTGATTCCTAATTTTTTTTTTGTATATTTAACAGTGAAGCATTTAAATCCTCTATAACAAGGGTGTCAAGCCCTTTTTCCCCTGAGAGCTACTTTTACAAAAGTAAAATGGCTCAGAGCTACTCATGTTTTGCTGATTGACCACTCAAATTTCACTAAATAAGTTTTGAAATTTATGTAGGATTAAAAGCCAGTAATCATTTCAGGCATTTGTTTTCACGAGTTCCGCTCTCCTAAGTATGAAAAAATGTCCCCTGTTTCATTGTGATGTAGAAGGGGCTGTCATTTGATTCATAAAGATCTATTAATCATTAAAGGATCAGTATATTTCAGTAACGCACATTTTGCATTCTACCATTTTTAAAATTTAACATGAAATTTAAACTGCGACTGTGAAGTCAAAATTAGCTCTTTACTTTGAGTAAACCTGCTCCAGTTCTTTCCACAAATGTAAATGTTTATGAACAAACTGGTTATTGAGTGGGTTTACATGGACTTAAGTAACCAAGTTACAGTCAGCTTTTTCGGGTGTCATGTGGTTTTCTTAGGTAGATCTCTTTCAGGAAACGCTGATTGAACTCTCATTACTCTGCCGTGTATATGCGTAACCAGGTTTGTAATCAGCTTTCTCCAACTGCAGATGTGCAGAACCAAAGGCTGCAGACAGTAAGCTGCATGCAGCTGAGTGAAAGAATGAATGAAAGTAGAGATGTTTGACAGGGCAATGCCGCCTCATTTTAAAAAACAAAGTCTGCCTAAGGTTTGACAAAGAATTTAATCTACACAAAGCCTCTCATATAATCACTCAATAAGTCACTTTTCAGATTTTTAACATTTACACTGTTCTGGTAAATGGTAAAAGGTCTGTGCTTATATAGCGCTTTTCTACCTGTCAGCCTGCTGCGACACGAACACACCAATACACACAGTGTCATGGCAAAGTGACAATTTCTGGTCCTAGATACCTCATGTGTAACTAGTAAAGAAGCTTCAACACCCAATATGTATTTTAGGGTTTTATTATCTTGCAAGAGAGAAGAACATCGACAGAGTTTCAATTCTCTGTCAAATACAGTTCTAAACTTCATACATTCACACATAATTTTATAACCTTCTGACCATCCTCCACCCTCAGGACACTGCCCCCGGCCCTTTCCCTCTTTATGGAAACCATTTCCCTTTCCAGCACTTTGATAAGCAAGTTATTATAACTAGGTAAAATGCTAAGGATTAAATGTAATCATCATTTAATAATACATGATTTTCCATCACGGGCACACACACAGAGAGAGAGAGAGAAAGCAGTGTTTTCCATCACTATACAGTTCAAATCTGTAAAATAAGGCTTGTACAATAACTACGAGGTGGAGGAGACTCAGGTTACTATTGTGCTACATGTATACATGGATTTCAGGTAACCAGGTTTTTTGTGCATCTAAACCCCGAGAAAGCTGATTTCTCTGAATACCCCTGTTACTTAAGTCCATGCAAACAGAGTCATTTATTCTTTCACGTAACTGTCCAGTTAATTTGTTTAGACAAGATCACGTGTAGTTTTTGCATTCTATTCACCAAATTGACTAAATAAAAATGCCGCTTCGCAGATCACCGCTCAGCTTATGCAGTTTGCACCCTCACACAGATCAGGCCGATACTTTGAGGACTGATGACACCCTGCACTACACTTCACATGTCACTTTAGACACCAGACACAGATTGTTAAAAGAATACATGGAAACACATTTAACACACATGGACACATGAAAACATTTAACACACCATTAACAGAAAATAACCAATTTCTTCAACAGTACTTTAACTGTGTATGTGTGTTTACACCCCCACAGGTGATACTCCATGGTGGCAGATCTTTTTGATCTTCCTGGGATCTCTGATCTTGTGGTTTCTGGTGATGCTGCTCTCACTCTACAGCTTCTTTTGGTGCTACAAGATCATCAAGAAAACATTCTTCCCCTCCGTCTCACTGCCTTCACCTCTCAAGAAAGTATGCATCTGCAGCTTGATACAGTTTGACATCCAGTGTGCATTTACACAGCTGATATATATGGGAGAAAGGGGTGAAAGACAAGTGCTCAGGTCACTTTTATTTTCACAGTATATATTGTAACTTTTGTTTATCCTCCTAAATTTGATATATTTATATTGTTCCAGGATCTTGACCCTGACTCTGACATTCCTTACCTCCTCCCCCGGGATGCAGAATCAGAGCTGCTGTTTGTTAAAGTGACTGTTTGTGCAGAATCAACAATGCTAGAAATTCACAACCCTTGTCCCGAGACCCTGCTGATGTCCCAATCAGACCTGGAACCAGACAGCAGGTGTGTTATAATTTGCGTCTTCACGCTACCATAACAAGTGCATTTCATAACATAGTCATTACATTTTCAAGGGCTTCAAATGTATTTAATTTGCTGTGTATATGTACTGTATATAGCTTATAAAATAAAACAATGCAGAAGAATTAGCAAATGAAAAAATGTACTTCATCTTGATGTTCCGAGCAGACACAATCGCCAGGACAGCAGCAGCAGTGAAGACTCAGGAGTTTACTCTACAGGGTGCAGTTTGAAGACGCAGCAATCAAATAGCAGTCAGTCCTGCAAAGGTGCCAAGGACTTGCGAGGGGGCTTTTTTAACCTGGAGCACTTAAAGATGGAGGACATTGCTCTGGGGCTTAAGAGTCCATTTATGAGCACAGAAAAGGCCATTGTGGACTGTGTCTGAAGAGAAGAGACAGCTTTTCTTGAGCGCTGAGTGAGGATGATGTTGAGGAAGAGAAAGATGTTTTGGAAAATGTACAGTGTGCCTTTTCTCCACCTGTTGCTGGATGTAGCTCTTAATCCACTCGCTGCACACAAGGGATGTTTGTTTAGCTTTGCTTGTAGCTAAAATAAAAATGGAACATTTCAAGAAAGTTTATGCGTGATGGACCTATGATAAATTCAGGTTTGGTTGTCCAATTGTTTTTGAGGACGACTTTATGATGGTGTGGTGTGTAACATTTGTCCAATGTTCCCAGGGTTTTGGCCCTGCTGGGGAAATCACAATTCCCTTAAGGGGACAGTTACCTCATGGAAGGATTTTAGACGTTATTTTGCGGAAAAGAAAAGTACCGGAAAGTTTGTATGTCTGTCTAAATCAGCAGCGTTTAGGTTGTCTGTGTTTTAAAAGCTCTCAGAACCCATTATGAAATCATTGTTACTTATTTAAACACGGGAAAATTGCGTGTAAATCTTTGCTTTGGTAGACAATTTGGTGTATTAGTGTAGTGCAAGTGACAAGTGGGCTGTGTAGCTTCAGCTGTGGCTTCTGCAGTTTTGATCTCAGCCAGTAAAAGGCTGTAATGATTGTGTGTTAGGGAAAATGTGAGATGTGACTGGACTCTGTGACTGGCTAATGTCTGACAGCCAAACGTTTCGAAACGTCAAGATGCCGAGCTTCTTCGGGGTCTGTGTTAGCAGACTGTCCTTGTTCTGCAGGAAACTAATGGATGTGTCTGACCTGTTGAGAATATTTCATACATCCTAGGCTTTGAGAGTTGTTTGGCATGGAAGAGGTTGGTGTTCTGTCAGGGTGTAGGTGTCAGCACTGGAGTTTACAGCTGAGAATGTCAGGTTGGATGTAACTATCATCATGTAACTATCAAAAGCCTCTTTCACATAGGAAATCTGCAAATGCCTGGAGAATCAGGTCTAGAGTTGTAGTTTCGCACATGTAACAATAAAAGGGAGATTGTCAGAGTCAGAAGTATTCTCACAGGAGAAACGCCACCTAATTTCAGTGAAAGTACAGACGACACGAGGCACAATGTCATAGAAAAGGTTTGCTGTGGGAAACAGTGCTGTTGACAGCACATCAAAGCCGATTGCCAAAACGAAAAGAAAGATGCTGATACAGTGGCTGTCTGATAGAAACAATTCATAACAGAGTAGTGTGTTCAATGCACATAATCCAGACTTTGTACTGGGGGGCTTGCAGGATGAGGTCTGGGTACTCTCTGGACTGTCTCACTCGAACATTTGCGTTCTCACATACACAACATCCCGGTAAAGTCTGGAGAATGTCAGGAGTCTATGGCAGGTGTGAAAGTGGCTGAAGACACAAAGTAGACATTACCTGCTGGTGTGTTGTTTCCATGGTCTTACCACATTATACCTGCCTCCACCGTTTGTACTATGTCCCGACAGAGAACAGGTGGAGCCGGTGAAAGGGAATGACACAGGTGTTCACTTCAAACGTGAAGAGTACTGTAAATATTCTGTAGTGGCTCAGGTAGCCCTGGTGACTGGCAGGTACATGTAAAATCTATTGGAATTTTTTTTCCTCTTCATTAACTCATTGACATTCGATTTGAATTATTGGTAGAGAGGTAGTAACTTATAAAAACAACATATGCCTTTTTGTATAACTGATAACTGCTTCATTCTCATTAATTGTTTTGTTCTACCACAATCATTTTAATCCTTGGTTTTTGAATTTTTGATTCTTATAGAATCTTTGTGCCATTTTACCTGTGTTTGTTTAATATTTGTATCAAAAACCTTTTTTTTTTTTTGTTGGATCTGGAGGATGGGTCTGGACTGAAAGTCAGTGATTCTTGTCAAAGTTTTACCTCATTTATTCATGTTAAATACAGATTGTGACTTCATGTTTAACTTACAATGAACCTTTTTTTTGTAAAGGTATAGAAAATGTGAAGGGTTGTCTCTGCTCATTGTACCTGTTAAAGTTTATTAAACAGCCTCATTATTGTTCTATTATTATTATTATTGCTCTATAACTACCAACACCAGCGATGCTTTCCTGACTCTCTAATAACAGTGTACGTGGATGACATTTGAAGGCAACAAGTGTTGGAAGGACACAAGTGGATCCACTAAAATTTAACAAGCTTTTAGATCTTTCAGAGCTTGTAGAAAAAAAAACTAGCTTGGTTTGCTTTGAAAGGTGCTACATAAATAAAATATTAAAACTTTGCATTGCTTCAACATGTTACCCCATCACTCGTCGGATGAAACCTTGTTTAAACATGTTGTGAATGAAATGAAAAGCAAAGCATCGCTGAGGTTGTAATATCCATACCTTGTACAGTATTTAATGGACATTCATGAATACACAATAAATCACCTCTAATGCCAAACCTTGGTGTCTACGTAAGTTACTTTTTGGGGACTGTCCTACACACAGACTGTTCACGGTTTAATTGTGGTCATACGGTCAAATATTGATTTATGGCCAGTTTATTGATTGATTAATCATTTTGTTACATGGCCGCAGTTTTTTTTTTTTTTTTTTTAATCCGGTTCCTACAAATAGCATTAGACTTGAGAAAACTGGTTAAGTAGTTTCAGAGGAATGTGTGCCACACCTTGCCTGCTCTTCCTGACACTGTAAATGATCTATCCCATTAAGTTATAACTACAGGAGTCACTTAAGTACATGACAGTTCAATGGTAAAAATACACTCACTGGCCACTTTATTAGGTACCTGTACAATACAGCAGCTCTTCCATTAATTCTACTTTTACAATATTATAATTTTTTTTTCATGCTGAAAATGTTTAGTTTATCACATAGGATAAAGTCATGTTTACAATTTGGAATAATTGATTTCTGGTTGAAAATAATGATCAAATATAGGTTTTAATTATATCTGCAATTAGCTAATGAACTAATTCATGTGTTTTTTTGTTAGTTCAGTTTTTTTGGGGGGGGGTTGTTATGGTCTAAGTATGTACTTACTACTCACTAATTTCCTGTGAGGCTATGAATTCAATTTATGTTTTAATTTCACATATTTTTTTAATTTTCACTAAAATGTGAGGTTCACATTTTCTAAGTCTTCAAGGATAACATCTTTTTTTCTAAAATAATCCTATTTCCAATAACAAATTTTCCAAAGCCTAGATGACCTTGTTAGTGCTTCACATTAGCCAGACACACTGCTCCACTAGGATTACATGTGTCTTTTTTCCACAGCACTTACTTGAGTAGTTGTTAAAAAGATTTCCAAATCCCCATCATATTTTATAGCAGTCTGAAGTACTGTGAGTCACCGCAGCTGCACATGTTGACTGAAGTTATCCTTTAACAAATCAAGATGGTTTACCTTTCAGTTCATCTGGTGGTATCTTTTACTGAGCCTCAGACTGCTCTGAGGTGTTATTGCTCATCCTCAAGTATCCACCTCACCGATTTTTGCCCTTTATCACCACAACAGAGGTGAGCTGATTTTTGTATGTGCTGCTCACTGCATTCAAACTTTAGTGGTGGTAGCAGAAATCAAAGCTATAGAATTTGCATGGCCACATAATACTCCACCGCAATATTTAAGTACAAAAAGTAGCTTTTAGTGTAACTGCTCACCAGTTCTCCATGTAGCACAGAGGCATAGTGGCAGTTTTCTCAAACTTTCTGTTATACTTTACTACCACCATCAAGAGCAGGCAGAGGAAACAGGGAAACAGCTGATTAAAACCAAGTGTGGGCAGCTGATTGGTCAGTTACATCAGTTAGGCTGGTGATGTCACAAGTCTACACAACATAAATTAGTAATCAGTTTTGTTGTTGTTAAATGTAACACACTGTACAAACTGTTTTAAAGTGGCCCTATTGGCTCCCATAAGATGTTTTTGTCCATAATAAATAATACCAAAGTGCAAAGACACTGAATAAATGTGAAAAAAATTAGGCAGAAAAAATGTTTTGTGTCTCTGTATGTTCTGTTACCAGTCAGACTTTCCAGCAGCTTGTTGAGATTTTTCTCTGCAACCTCCCCAAATGTTTCCCACAAGTACTGATGAACATCATCAGTCCTTAACATTAATATAGCTTTGTTCTTTGGGTTTGCTCTATGGGTCACTGCTCTGCTCAGCCCACTGACAAGCTGGCAAATCACAGCAGAGCGAACCTGAGGTGGAGGGTCCTTAAGAAAGAGACAGCAGTTAAGTAACTGTTTCACACACAGCTTAAAGAGAGGTAATACATTGGAGTTGTAAATCATCTTAAATTATTTCAGTAGAGCCCAAGAATTAAATAATAAATATTTCAAATAATAAATCAAAAGGTATGCATAATATGCCCTCTCTAACTTTAGATTATGCGTATTAAATAATAGTTTATAGGATTTGCTCGTTTGACTTCACAGGTCAGAGAGCGTTTCTTAAGACTCGTCTGCCACTGCAGAGCCTGTACTGCCCTGCATTGGTTGCATTTCCTGAAAGTCATCACAAAACAAAAAGAATAGCTCAGAATGGGTAGTGAAAGGCGTGAAGAAAAACTAGATAGTGGGTGGACAGATTGTATCGATCCCACTAGGTGGGTGTCCACTGCAGGCAAATCACACCACCAGGTGAACAGTTACCTGGTGAAAGCAAATCAATATAGTCCCCACTCACACACTTTGCACATTTTGTCCAAGGACATGAATTTTAGGTTAACTGATGAGTCTCAAATTGACTGTAGGTCAATGATCATTTTCTGGACAAGTGTCAAGTCAGCACTCTTCCCCATAATTATGGTTATGTGAATGGAAATAAATGGAGAGATACACAGTATCAAACTTGAAATGAAATATTCAAACATTTTGAGATACTACATTTTTCATTTCATGTTTATTTTAATGAGATATTCTGCAAGCTAAATAAATGAACAAAAGCCAAAGGTATATTACTGTAAATAGAGGTGCGTGGCTCAAAATGTCAAGGTGTATATGGACACAAACAAATTAGCCAGGTGAGATTACAGTAAAAATAAAGCACGGACTGCCAGACACTCGTGTTTACCAAAGAGGAAGTGAAGTGTGGCACTGTTACTGAACTTCCTCAGTGAGTTCTATTGCAGAGAAATGTCACCCTCTGCTGATGAAATCGTCTCTGAATTTGTTTTTGACATGAGATATTTGGAGGTAAATAATAATAATAACAATAACAATCATAATAATCTTTTCATGCTGAGATGTGCTAGTCAGCACAGTGGCAGGTTTGCAAATTGGACTTGGACTTGATTCTGTTTCAGATTGTTTTTGTCAAGACATTCACCTTAATTATGTCTGTATGTTATAGCTACAAATCTTACAATACATAATGAAGTTCTGAATTGCTAGTCTATGTCTCACTAGCATTATCACTAATAATATATAAAACGAAGAGTTTTCAATCTAGAAACCTGTCTATTGCAGCGCAATATATATCATAAGATTATTATTATTTGGGCTTTAATTTAAAGTTTAATTTAAAACTATGGTTTTACTGTTGTAGTTGGATGAGGTCCCTATTTGTTTTTATCTAACTGCAAAAAAAATATTTCAATTATGGATCAATCTGCTTATTATTTTCTTCATTATTGCAATGACAGGTTTGTTGAAATTCTTGATTTTTTTTTTTAATTATAATATTATAATTTATAGCCAGACTGATCCCATCTGCACCTTTCAGTCATCACAACACACTCTCTGGTGTCAAGACCTCAAGTCGAGAAATGGGGATGGAGATTACTGAGATCTGCCTCAGTTCTCTGCCTTCTCATCAACTGCATGTGTGCACGATTCTCTCTTCGGCTTCATTTTTTTTTTTTTTGAAGAGTCACAAGTCCAAGTTGAGTCTCAAGTCTTTTGAGGACAAATCTGTAGTCAAGTCTTGAGTCTTAAGTTTGCGTGATTTAAGGGAGACTTGAGTCCTTATCTCTGCCTGGCAGCAGCAGAACAGCTCATGAGATGCCACCATGAGAAAATGGAGGAGAACGTGTTGGGAATGTTTTCAGCAAATTTCTGATGCCACCATGGATTCGGGCTGTTCTTGAAGATATAAGTGGTAAATGTTCTGCACTTATATAGCACTTTTCTACCTATTGGCACTCAAAGCGCTTTACACTGCTTCTCATTCACACACACTCACACACCGATGAGGGAGCTGCTATGCAGCGCATGTGTGTGTGGCCAACGCTCAGGTCAATTCAGTTGGGGTTCAGTGTCTTGCTCAAGGACACTTCGCCGTGTGACCGGAGGAGCCGGGGATTGAACCGACAACTGTGAGATTGGTGGACAACCGCTCTACCTTCCGGCGCCACATAGAGATGCAAAGAAGTGACTACTGAGTGTGTAATAAATGCATAGAGAGCGTATTTAGCAGAGTTGAAAACCTGTCTAATTATTATTAATGATGTTTTCTTTAAGGGGCGTTTCAGGAAGTTGCTGTTAGAAAAAAGAAACCCACAGAGACAAATTGTCTTCCCATACTTTTCGGTACACAGGACACATGACGGTTCCTCGGACGTTTTTGTTTGGGACTCAACGCAGCCAATGAAATGATGCGGTCTCTGGTCATTTTCTTGTGCGTTCAACTCATCGTCCAAGGTAATTAGTCAGAAATCAGTATTTATAAGTTTGATATAACATTAAGCTAACGTTGGTTAATAGATGAATGGACGTGCGGAACCTAACCTGACAGAAACCAAGACGTTTTCATTGTGCAAACTTAGCGTAACCGGCCACACACGTCAAAACTTATTTCCTTTGTACATTTTAAACTGTCTCCTTTTAGTGTCTTATTTATTACCGAGATTCAGCTTTAAATATCGCTGTTTGTGACGTCAGTTGAAAAGCGAAAGGAACCGTGGACAGGTTCCCAGACAGACGGTGAGACTCACACTGGGGTCGCGGCTGCTAGCTGCTAGTACAAAACTAATTAAAAAAAAATACATCTACAGTGGAAATAATGAGACATTTTTAGGAGTTAGACATATAAGACGCTATGACATCTTCGATTCTGCTGTGTAATGATTGACCAACCATAATGAATTCATTTGTCCAAAACTAGTTTCTCATTGTCAGATGACTGTAGCTGGACAATTAGCTTTAGCTGTCCATAAGTTTAATGTCACTTCTGCTCCTGGTTACACTGGTGAAGTACTAACAGACACACACTGTAATACACGTGGTATTATTCAATTCAATTCAACTTTATTTATATAGCGCCAATTCACAACAAAGTCATCTCAGGGCACTTTACAGAATAAAGTCAAGATTATAAAGATATATAAAGAGAACCCAACAATTCCCCCTTTAGCAAGCCCTAGGATACAGTGGAGAGGAAAAACCCCCGATAAAGAAACCTCCAGCAGAACCAGGCTCATAGTGGACGGACATCTGCCTCGACCGGTTGGGGTGAGTGGAAAGGGGAGAGAGAAAAGAACAGAGCAACAAAAAGCAACAACAAAACATCGGGCAGATTGGTAGGACCAGTAGCTGCACGGTGGAAGACACACAGCTTCAAAGCTGGGGGACACCTGCAGAAAGGGACAGAGAGAGGGGGACAGAGGAGGACAAAGACAACTACGGGAGAGAACACACAGAGTTAATGACATACAGTGGTGACAATTGCTGGATGAGAGGAGAGGAGAGATGGTCAAGAGGAGGAAAGGAGCTCAGTGCATTGGGGGGTGGGTCCCCCAGCAGTCTAAGCCTATGGCAGCATAACTATAACTAACTATATGCTTTATTAAAGAGGAAGGTTTTAAGCCTAGACTTAAAAGTTATTAAATTATACACTGTGGGATAAATTTGATTTTCATCAACTTGTTCAGCCTTATTGCTGTGCATACAGTACAACTGTAGCGGACTTGTTTGACGTGTTTTCTACCAGAACCTCTTGTTTTAGTGTTTTCTGTGTTTCAGAGTGGGACTTTTTATCCTGGTTGTTCCTCAAGTTTGACCAAATATTACGCTAAATTCCTCTTTTACTCTACCAGGAAATCCTCGCTGAGATTAAAATGTTCATTCAAGCATGTGCTGCACAAAGTAAAGGTTTAGAAAGAAACAAAAATAAAACTAGCACAAGTCCTTTTGGTTTCTATATTAGCATTATTAATATTTATGTGTCTTCTTTTCGTGCGTGTCAGTGTCTTTGGGGAGGGATTACCTTCTGATTACTGGAGCCAATTCACATGCAACATGTGTATTTTTAAATTATTGCTTTAAAAAAATGTATTTGACATAAAATATCTTTATCCACTCTGCCGTGTATACAGTAAAAGGTAACTTGTAAGAATCACATCTCCTAATGTAGTCACATTATTATTGATAATGATTCCTTTAAAGGGTGTTTCAGGGGGTAACTGCTGTGTGCAGCCATTACTTTAACTTCTAACATAAGAACTTGTTAGATGTGGTCGAATAGTCGTGCTGATATTGTGTATTTTAATTATTGAAAGCATGGTCCATAATTGTTGTGTTGAAAAACTGATGTATTCTATTCCTTCGTTTGTCATAGAGTTCAGCCGTGATGTTAATGTTGTAGTAGACCGGAAAAATGTAATGCTGATCTTTTTTACCAGAGTGTGGTTTATCGCTGGTTTTACACATTTTCCCATACTTGATAGTGATGGTGGTCCATGTGGTAGAACTATTGAGGTTCAATACCCTGCTCCAGTAGCCTTTTAAAATTCAAGATGGCTTTTTATTGTCGTACCACTATGTTTAAAATGGTGGTAGATGGAAGATGGCACTTCTCCTGCAGGAGTGTCTACATATTAGGGTGAGACACAGCAAGCTGGTGGGTGATGGTTGCCATTGAGTGTTCGTTGCACTAGTTTTTGCAGTGTGTCCCACATTGCTGGCAGTAGTTGGCAGCTTTTTATTTTGATGATTGTGTGCTGAGGGGGGAGTGGGGGAAGTTATATTACGATGCGGATGCATTTGATTGTATTTGATTCGCATTGAGAATTATTATTTATGTTGTTGACAAATGTAAAAACTATATTTTATAATAATTACAAATCTTTTTAATTCTGACGAAATTAAAACTTAACCACAATGATGTGTTGCAACTGAGACAGCGTGCACATGCTATGCTTAGCTCGAAATTCTTAACCTCCTTTGGACCAAACAGTTAAGCAGTTTAACAGCTTAATTATGACTTTTGCAAAGTGATGGTGGGAAATTTTGTACAGACTAACGTTAGTAAAGCAGACCCCGGAAGAAGGGGCTGAACAACACACACTGCAGCACTATACAAAACTTTATTCAAATGTGGTTGTGCAAATACCGTATTTCCAAATACCTGCATCCATTTAGCATTTTTGGTTAAATGGGGAGTCATAATGCTTCAGAAGAGACTGTTCTCTACTGCTGTAGATGTAACCTTAGCAACACAGCACAGTTTTTCGTCAACTTCAGTTTTTTACATTTACCGTAGAAAGGTTTTTCCTCACACTGCTGAAAAATGGCACCTAGGACCTAGTTCTAGGGACTAATGGTGTTGTATTGTTTTATGTATGCAAAAAAGTCACTTATTTGGGGATATTTATGGTAATTTATAGTCAGTTTAATGATTATTTTCTTGATTTAACTGGTTACTTGTTTAGACTGTCAAATGTGTAAAGAATAGTGACATTTACAAATTTTTTTGTCCAAATCCATTAGATTTGTCATTTTATTTTCACGTGACAAAATGTTCACATTTTAGAAACAAGCACATTTATAAACTCTTACTTTTCTAATTCTACCTTTAAAATATTTTGAGTACTCGCATTTTGTAGTCGCAAAAAAAAAAACTAATGGCACTGTTTGCAAATGCCTGTTTTTCTGCATAAATTGGTCATGAAATGTGATCAGATCTTTATCAAAGTCACACAGATCAACAAACACAATATTTCTAAGCTGATAAAACATAAACAGTCATAATATTTTATGTCTTTATTGAACACACTGCCACCACTAAGCACAGCCCAAAACGACACTGGGAAAATTTGTTTGAGAAAACCACAGAGAACTACGTGCCACCTGAAAACGTCATGATTTGGGGCAGCTTTGCTATCCTCTTAACTTCGATCACTTGCCATTGTGCATGAGAAAATAATTAAATAGAGTGACAATGTCACCGTGGCTGATCCACAAGCTGAAGCTCAGAAGAAGCTGGGTGATGCAGCAAGACAATGAACTTAAACATCCAAGTAAATCTACTACGGAATAGGTGCATACAATCTACATTTTCCAGTCACCAAAATGTAGATTGGTTCCAGAAGCAAAATTGTAACTTCTGTAGAGATCAGATCACATTTAATGATCAATTCATTTAGAAAACCAGGAATTTGTAAATAGTGCCATTACTTTTTATTCTTACAGGTCAGTTGATCTATAAATCAACTGGAAGTTATCACGTCTTGTTTGTTTCAGCTGGAGCAGCGCTGGAAGCACCGCAAAACTTGACTTTGATCACCCTAAACACCAATTACACATTGAGCTGGAACTGGCACCAGAGTCCTGCAGAAAGTCAGGATGTAACCTTTACCACACAATATATCGGGTAAGTCTCACTTACTTGTACGTCACAAATATGGAAGGCAGACAAACAATGCTAACACCTGGGGTCAAGTGACTTAGATGAGAAGCTTTAGGTAAATTTATTCTGCTCTTAATTAAGTACTAATCTCCTTTTAAAACTAACATTATGATTAAGTTGACAATTTACAAAACAGTTTGATTAGGTTCATCTAATTTTATATCAGAATATTTTTGCAGCTCTAGTGTTTTGCCTTAAACAAGAGTCACTGTTTTGCAGTCCACCACTTTGGTCTAAAGTGAATAAAATGCTATGATATTTTGCATAAACACCTGTTTGCCACAGGAGAAAGTGTGATTACTTTTGCAATGATATCTTGAATTTCACAACATTTAAAGAACCACAGCTAGAAGTCCTGTTGCTGGCAGCAGCCTTTGTGTGTGAACTTTTCTTCTGGCATTCTGGTTCACTCCCTGTCTTAAGTCACAGTGAATTGTCAGTGGATTATAGTACTTGAGTTTGTTTAGATCGGATGAAATGTCTGTTTACAAAGCTACATAAAATTTCCAAGTACAATAGTTTTTACTAAATAATGAGTAAGTGTTCGGTGCACTTCTTTACTTTGACGTTTTGGATGTCTGCTTGAAGACTTGGTATTTTCAGTTACTGTCAATAATGTCCCAATCTTATCAAAAATATCTTTTTTTTCTAATTTCCCCAGGACATACAAGCTAAAAAACTACAAAAAGATTCCAAACTGGTCTACAGTGTGCGAGGAGACGTCACACAGGTCATGTGACTTTACACGACTTAATCTGCACTACCAGGCCCAATACACACTTCGTGTACGAGCCAATGCAAACGGTCTTCACTCTGACTGGGTGGAGACGGAGTTTTGTCCTGAGAAACAGGGTGAGAGAAAGGAGGGAAAACTACGTACTATCGATGCTTAGGTAGACAGAAGATAAGGGAGCACACTACAGAGATGTCGACACAGCAATTTATTACAATGCTAGTAAAAGCACCTTTGTTTGTGTTTTGAGAATCACTGAGATATCAAAACTACAAATGATGAACCTCAGTCAAAATCATAGAACCATGAATAACTTGTCACTAATTTAAATAAAGTCAGTTTCACCAAGACTAGAAAATCAAAAAAGCAGGTGTAGCAGAGTTCTTTGCCTCAGCAACATTTTGATTCATTTGTTCATTTTTGTAAAAAGTCAGTTTAAATGTTTAAATATCTTTCATTACATTCTAGACTTTATCAACCAACACAGTAACATACTCACATCTGTTATTGTTACTGTGTGCATTGTGTGTTTTTAGGAACGTTTTGGTCATCACTGATTTTCACAAGTGACTGTGCTCATTCCTTTTTATGCATCTACCATTTTATTATCTCAAATGCCAGGTTGTCTCAAAACACTTGGTGGTCTGAAATTCTTGACATTTCCTTTTAACTTATTTTTCAGTCCCGCCACCTTTAGATAGTGGCAGGGATTTTATGAACTGGATGAGAAGCTTTATACATCAATAGCTTTTTCTGTCATAAGTCATCTGTCCACCCCTGGACCTCAAGCCTTGATTTTCTGTTGCTCCTGCTAGCTGTTCTGGGACCTCCAACAGTGCACCTTGCTCCTGCAGGAAATGACCTGGATGTTTTCATCTTAGACCCGCTGACCAGCACTAACACCAGTATGAAGGAACACATTCCCAAATTGTATTACAACATCCTGTACTGGGATAAATCGGCAGACACAAAGGTAGGAAACACACCCAGCAACTGGATCTGTCTACAAACACTAAGCCCCTTCACAGTATTGTGTTAGACTAACTTTCATGTGGTAGCATTTTATTGGTGCTGACTTTGACATAAATGACCCTGTTTCCATTTGTAGAGAAAGACATTTGTTTGTTGAGACCATTCATGTTCATTTGGCTACAAATGTTTAGTAGCCAACTTAGTAGCCCCTTATTTTGAAATGTGAAAAAGAAAACAAAGATTTTGTTCACATATTTATTGTACTTTGAGTTTAATTTTCTATGACACTGAATTAATTTATCAAAGGGGGAAGCAAATTCTTTGCACCAATTTAATTGTCATTTTTTCTTATAACTTTTTTAACCCTTTAGCAGTCAAACATAGTTTTTGAAAACTTTTGATTTTACCATAATGTACCACATTAAAAGATGTTCACCATCAAACCAATCATGTGACTTGATCATAACGGTGTGATCACAGAGTCCTAAGGATTTTATTTTTTTCTGTACGTATGTTCAGGAAAGTATTCTGTTACTGGTTTTGACGTGTGCACTATACACCCAGCAGATGTGTTTCCTGTCTGTATTACAAAGTAACTGCGTTTCACAGGTTGAACAGTACACGATTTTCTGCCAGCTGTTTTGTTTTTATCAGACAACAAATGGTCTGTGTTAAAATTCATTTGACTCGGAGGAAAGAGTTAACTCTTTTCTTCCTTATGAAAGACTCAGCTTATTTACGATGCTCTTTATATACTCTATTGTATAGAAAGATATATGAGAGAATAATATAAGAGAATATAAGAGAATTAACCTCATTTGTAGTGAAATGTTTTATTTACATTTTACACAGCGTCCAGACATTTTTTAAACAGGGTTGTAAAACTGGAAAATAGAATAGTGGCTGCTCCTCTCATTTAAGAGTTGGAACTGATGTTCCTTAATGTATTTGTGCTTGACCACCTTCATTCCTTTCAGGTTAAGTTGATCAAATTGACAATAGTAACATTTTTAAGGGACTGCACATAGGCCAGCCCATCCTATTGTGGTAACACTCTAATGTACGGGACATCTGAGGAGAAGTGATCACTAACATATCATTTAGTATACTTTATTTATGAATACTGATTTATGTCAAAAGAAATCTTCAGAATTCCGTTAGGTTTATCAGATCCTAACAGACATCAGTCATCCCAACTTTGAGTCTTAATTGTAGTGTGTTGGTTTATAAATATGTGAAATAAAGTATTTAAGTTTAAATTACTTCTCTCACATTTTCTCAGACCAAGACATTGAACAACAGTGTCAACCAGGTGACTCTGCCAAACCTTAAGTCCTGGACTTGGTACTGTGTGAAGGTCCAGTCATGCTACGAGACCAAGAGCAGCACCTTCACTTCACCCCTGTGTACGCAGACTAAAGGTACCATAGATAGATTACACACTGAACTAAAATCTACATTGTTTGTGCTACATTGTACAAGTTTCTATTCATCGACTGCCATGGCTTTTCGTTTATGCATGTATTTGCTTTTATATATTATATATATATATATATATATTTGTATTTTTTGTATTTATATATTTAATTTAACACTTAAACAGGTAAAACTCCATGGTGGATTATCTTTTTGTCCTTCCTGGGCTCTCTGGTGGTGCTGCTCTCACTCTACAGCTGCTTTTTGTGCTGCAAGACCATCAAAGCAACATTCTACCCCTCCAATCAGCTGCCTACACACCTCAAGAAGGTATGTAGCCACAGGCTGGCACAGTCAAATGGGCCATTGCCAGACATAGACACATACAGTGTATGTGTGTCTCTCTAGGGTTTAAATACTTTTGCATTTGAGTACTTGCCAACACAATATGAGTACTTAACTGTGACTTGCCAGAGAGTAAAATTCTTATCAATCCGCTGTACAGTTAAGCTGATGAGAGACACTGGGCAGACACTACTATTCCCAACAGCAGTAGTGTAGCTAAAAGTTGGGGACACCCTGCTAAACCATATGTTTACAAGTGATCAGGCTACTTCTATTCTTATAATACAAACGATCAAACAATCCCTTTTTTTCCACTTGTTATTTTATGTTCAGTTCTACAACAGTTTCTCATCTCAGTCTCTCTTTTGTCCCTTGTTCCAGTATCTTTGTCACATTCCTGGGTCCGACATTCCTCATCTCCTCACCTTAGATCCAGAATCAGAGCTGGTCAGTGATAATGTGACGGTTTGTGCGAAACCAACAATCCTCGAATTCTCCAACTCTCCTCTCGAAACCCTGCTGTTTGGGCCCCCATCAGGCCTGGAGTCAGACAGCAGGTGCTTTATAATTTTACCCTTTGTGTTTACATTCAATAAAAACATACTCATTCCATTTTCCAGAAAATTTGGGAAGCTGTGTGAAATGTTTTTAACTGTATATAGAACATGGACAACATGACAAATGGTAAAATTGAGAAATGTTATGGTTTTAAAAAAACATTCGCTTAGTTTGAATTTGTTGCCACCAACACGTCTCAAAGAGGTTAGGACAGAAGTTTACCAGCGTGTTGCATTATCTGTTCTTTAATCACCAGTCAGTTTGAAAGTGAAAGCTTTTCCCAAGCTTGCTTGATATAAAATTTTGGCCACTTAACAGTTCAGGACCCCCGTGATATTTTTCACCTTATAACCTTATGACACTTTCCACAGGACAGTTTTCTACTTCATTTCAGTCTATTTTAAATAAGCTCAGGCCCACGGAAGGCAGCAGCATTTCTGGGTCTTGTTCATAAATGGTTGTTTCTTTAGATGGTAGAGTTTTAACTTCCAGTGCAGTGATTTCCACAGCGTCATGTCTGTCTTTATTGCAGTGCTGCCTGAGGGCCTGAAGGTTATGGCCATTTCATATTGGGTTTTGGCCTTGTTCCTCAATTTTAACCTTTGATGTGTACTGTTGCATGCAATCAAATAAAAGCATTCTGTTTTAACCGTGCAGAAAAATCAGTAAATAAATAAATGTACTTCTTCTTGATGTTCCCAGCAGATATAGTTGTGAGGACAGCAGCAGCAGTGGAGACTCGGGAGTTTACTCTACAGGTGGTGGACTTGTGTGTCTTGAAAGAAAAGACACGTCTCTTCATTTAACAAGCTTTCAGGTCTTTCAGAGCTTGTAGAAAACAAACTAGCTTGGGTGCTTTGGAAGATGCTATATGTATAAATGTATAAATGTATTATTAAAAATGTCAGTCGACAGGATTTCCCAAAAAAGTGCAGAAATACTGTGCAGCATTGCCTCAACATGTTTCCCATCACTCATGGTTGTCGGATGAAACTTTACGTAAACATGTTGTGAAGCAGTGTACTGGTGAAATTAAATGTGCAAAGCATCACTGATGTGACAGCTTCTACAGCAGGGGTCACCAACATGGTGCCCGTGGGCCTGTTCTAAAAATAGCTCACCATAGCGCCACTTACCAATGAGCTGCATCTAATTTTTTTGTTGCTATTCTTTTTTAAATCACTTTTGAAAGTTATTGTGAGAAATCATTAACATGATCCGTGTCTTCACATAATAGATAATTATCATTCATTTAATGAATTATTAATAACAACATGTAATTAGCGGTAAATTGAGCAAATTTGTTATTTCAAAAGTGCGTATTAAAATGGTCGCCCTTCGCATTAATCGGTACCTAAGAAGTAGCTCTCAGTTTCGAAAAGGGTGGTGACCCCTGACCTACAGTATTTCATGAATACACATAAATCACATCTAATGCCAAACCTTGGTGTCTACGTAAGTTACTTTTTGGGGCCTGTCCTACACACAGACTGTTCACGGTTTAACTGTGGTCATGCTGCAAATATTGATTTATTGGCAGGTTATTTATTGATTAATTATTTTGTTTATAACATGCCCTCAGTTTTTTAGAAATCTCATCCGAATAGCATTAGACTTGAGAAAACTGGTTAAGTAGTGTGTGCCACACTTTGCCTGCTCTTCCTGACACTGTAAATTATCTATCCCATTAAGTTATAACTACAGGAGTCATGTAAGCCCAACTAACTACATGACAGTTCAATTGTAAAAATACACTCACTGGCCACTTTATTAGGTACACCTGTATCTTATAATAACAATATTTTAATCTTATCTAATGCAATCCAATACAGCAGCTCTTCCATGAATTCTACTTTTACGATGTTATAATTTCTTTGTTTTTAAATGAAAAGCATCAGAAAGGTGATAATTCTACTCTCTGTTCATTATTGAGGTCATAGTGGATAGTGGAGTTGTACAGGACTGAATTGTAAGAAGAGGTGGTTCTAAAGTTTTGGCCACCTTATTTATAATGAATGAGGGGGCCAAAACTTTAGAACCACCTGTTCTTATATTTCTATATATACATCTAACCACATTAATTGTTCAAAACAATTACAGTTAAATTTTCTGCACTTGTTCAATTCAATTCAACTTTATTTATATAGCACCAATTAACATCAAAGTCATCTCAGGGCACTTTACAGAATAAAGTTAAGATTATAAAGATATATAAAGAGAACCCAACAATTCCCCCTTGAACAAGCCATAGGCAACAGTGGGGAGGAAAAACTCCCTTTAACGGAAGAAACCTCCAGCAGAACCAGGCTCAGGGTGGACGACCATCTGCCTCGACCGGTTGGGGTGAGTGGAAAGTGGAGAGAGAAAAGAACAGAGCAACAAAAAGCAACAACAAAACATCGGGCAGATTGGTAGGAACAGTAGCTTCACGCTGGAAGACACACAGCTTCAAAGCCGGGGGACACCTGCAGAAAGGGACAGAGAGAGGGAGACAGAGGAGGACAAAGACAACTACAGGAGAGAACACACAGAGTTAATGACATACAGTGGTGACAATTGCGGGGTGAGAGGAGAGGAGAGATGGTCAAGAGGAGGAAAGGAGCTCAGTGCATTGGGGGGTGGGTCCCCCAGCAGTCTAAGCCTATGGCAGCATAACTATAACTAACTACATGTAGAGCGGATGTCTGCTTCCCGAATCTGAACTGGGAGCTGGTTCCACAGCAGAGGAGCTTGATAGCTAAAGGCTCTACCTCCCTTTCTACCTTTGGAAATTCTGGGAACCACAACTAGGCCTGGATTCTGAGATCGAAGTGGTCTATTGGGATGATATGGTGCTATGAGGTCTTCTATATATGATGGAGCCTGACCATTCAGAGCTTTATATGTAAGAAGCAGGGTTTTAAATTCTATTCTAGATTTAATGGGAAGCCAATGGAGAGAAGCTAGTGAAGGTGAAATATGATCTCTCTTGCTAGTTCCAGTCAGCACTCTTGCTGCAGCATTTTGGATTAATTGCAGGCTCTTTAGTGAGTTACTGGGGCATCCTGAAAGTAGGGAATTACAGTAGTCCAACCTAGAGGTAACAAATGGATGGACCAGTTTTTCGGCATCACTTAGAGACAGGATGCTCCTAATTTTGGCAATGTTCCGTAGGTGGAAGAAGGCTGTTCTAGAGATTTGTTTTATATGTGAGTTAAAAGACAGATCCTGATCAAAAATAACTCCAAGGTTCCTTGCAGTAGTACTGGAGGCCAGACTTATGCCATCTAGTGTAACAATATGGTTGGACATCATATCTCTGAGATTTTTGGGCCCAAATACTATGACTTCAGTTTTGTCTGAGTTTAAAAGTAAAAAATTGTGGGACATCCAGGCCTTTATGTCTTGTAGGCTTGAAGCTTTATTTACTGATTATTTTCATCTGGTTCCATAGATAAATATAGCTGGTATCATCAGCATAACAGTGGAAATTTATGGAGTGTTTTCTAATAATGTTGCCTAAAGGAGACATGTATAAAGTAAAAAGTATTGGTCCTAACACAGAGCCTTGTGGAACTCCATAGCTAACCTTTGTGTGCATGGAGGATTCATCATTAACATGAACAAATTGAAATCTATCAGATAGATGAGATTTAAACCAACCTAGTGCAGTTCCTGTAATTCCAATTTCATGTTCCAGTCTCTGTAATAAAATGTTATGATCAATGGTATCAAATGCAGGACTAAGATCTAACAGAACAAGTATAGAGATGAGTCCAGTATCTGAGGCCATGAGAAGATCATTGGTGACTTTTACCAGTGCTGTTTCTGTACTATGATGAAATCTAAATCCTGACTGAAAGTCTTCATACAAATTATTCCTATGAAGGTGATCACATAATTGTTTTGCAACTACTTTCTCAATTATTTTAGAAATAAAGGGGAGATTAGATATTGGTCTGTAATTGGCTAAAACACCTGGGTCAAGACAGGGTTTTTTAAGTAATGGTTTAATTACAGCTACCTTATAGGCCTGTGGTACATAGCCTGTTTCTAAAGATAGATTTTTGATATCTAATATGAATGTATCTATTAAGGGTAAAGCTTCCTTGAGCAGCTTAGTTGGAATAGGGTCTAGCAGACAGGTTGTTGGTTTAGATGAGGTAATAATTGAAGTTAGCTCAGAGAGATCTATGGGTAAAAAGCAGTCTAACAGGGAGTGGGGCCTTATCGATGACTCTAGCACTGTTGTACGTGAAGATCTATCTGTAATTTTTGGGGGGAGGATCTGGTGAATTCGTTCTCTAATAGCTACAATTTTATTCATAAAAAAAAAAACAATCATGAAGTCATTGCTGCTCAGAGTTAAGGGAAAACTAGGCTCAACAGAACTATGGCTCTTAGTCAGCCTGGCTACAGTGCTGAACAGAAACCGGGGGTTGTTCTTGTTTTCTTCTATTAATGATGAATAATATGATGTTCTGGCATCACAGAGAGCTTTTTTGTACATTTTTAAACTATTTTTCCAGGCTAAATGAGATTCTTCTAAATTTCTGGAACGTCACTTCCTTTCTAACTTTCGTGTTTCCTGTTTTAAGTTGCGTGTTTGTGAACTATACCATGGAGATCGCCTCTGCTGGTTTACTGCCTTCTTTTTTAGAGGGGCAACAGTATCGAGTATTGTACGTAGTGAGGTTGCAGAATTGTCAACAAGATAATCTACTTGTGCAGGAGTAACATTAAGGAGACTACTTTCCATTGTATTAACATATGGTGAAGCAAATGACGAAGAAATAATTTCTTTAAATTTGTTGACAGCTTTTTCACTTAAGTACCTGCTATAGTGGAATTTTTCCCTAACTGCTATATAGTCCGTTATTGTAAATTCAAATGTTATTAAAAAAATAGTCAGACAGAAGAGAATTGTGAGGAAATATGGTTAAATTATCAGTTTCAATTCCATACGTAAGGACAAGGTCTAACGTGTGACTAAAACAGTGAGTGGGTTTATTTACATTTTGGGAAAAACCAATTGAATCTAATAATGAATTAAACGCAGTGCTCAGGCAGTTACTGTCAGCATCTACATGGATGTTAAAGTCACCAACTATAATGACTTTATCTGTACTAAGCACTAAATCAGATAGAAAATCAGAAAATTCAATCAAAAACTCTGAATAAGGGACTGGAGGACGGTACACGATAACAAATTATAGTGGTTTTTGAGTTTTCCAGTTTGGGTGTGAAAGGCTAAGAGTAAGACTCTCAAATGAGTTATAACTATGTTTAGGTCTAGGAATTATTGATAAGCTAGAATGGAAGATTGCTGCAACTCCTCCACCTCGGCCTGTGCTTCTAGGAACATGATAATTAATATGACTTGGGGGGTGCTTATACAGCACTTGTACAATTGATCTGTCATCGGCTAAGATGAGAAGCAATTACAGTAAATGTTCAATGTTTATCATAAAAACGATCTCCGGAGTGAAGTATTCGCTGGAATGTCAGATTAGAATAAGCCTCTACACTAGTATACATTTGGAACCACATCCCAGAAGAAGCCACAGCACACCATGATTGTTCCACACTAAACCATACAGAGTATCAGGTGTGAGGTGGCTGAAAATCCATGGCAACACGATGCTCTGTGACTGAGTTTTTTGAATCAGCAGTGGAATTTCCTATGTGATTTTGTGCTGCTATGACATATGTATTTTTTGGATATGCTGTTTTTACGGTTACGTTTTTTTGTATAAACATTGATGTACATTTCCTGTAATACTCAGTCCTGTGCCAAAGCTCAGTATTTCTCTGTGTTTACCAGTATTATCCAGTGGATTACAGTGTCAAGTTAATGTATTGAAGGAAAAGAATGTTTTCACACATCTAAAAATATCAGGGCTTTACAGTATAACAGTTGACCTTTGATGAACTGAGCCAAAACACATGAGAAAAACTGAACTGAGGAAGATTCAGGAAACTGAAATTCCTCTTCTGGTGAGAAATATTACCCTTTGCTGACAAACCTTTTTCCTGTGTTTGGTGATGGATTTGGATTTATTCATTTCTTCTGATCATAGAGCACACACACAATAAAACTCAACAATACTCATGTCGTCGTCCATGTTCTGTATTCTCTTTAGCAGGAAGTAGGGGGAACCTAAAGAAAGGAGCCTCACTGAGCAGGAAACAAGGTGATCACACTCAGGTATCCGCTATCATATCATTTAAAGCCCATTTGCACAGAAAACATCAATTAACCTTCAATATGCGTTGATTAGTGTTGAAATATTTTGAGAATTGCTACTTTGAAATTTGGTGGGGGGTTGGGATTAAAAACTGAATTTATCATTGTCCAATGGACCACCCACTGATTTCATTGTAATATCCCAATCCACTGAATCAAAGGACAAAATAAGCGCTGGTTTAGTTAAAACGTTCCCACAACCAAAAACCACACATTTACATTTGTTCATTTTTTTCTAATTTTTCAGGGGAAAGTCTTTACAAACCTACCGGAGCATCTTTTACCTCATGGGGACAGGCTGACTCCAATGCTGCTTTAGTAACCAGAATGAAACTCAATCTGGAAACAACTGTCCTTGACTGAGAAATTAACATTCTAATCTCTCCTGTAAACCAGCTGACATTGTCCCCAACCTGCACCAGTCCTTGTGGGGACAGCACTCTACTCAGACTCAAACACAGTCTTCCCACAACAGTCTTGTGCAACTGTCTTGCGTAAGTAAAGCACAGGAAGGGGTTAGATCATGCTTAGCTGCTAACTGTAGCTTTATTTCAGTAGAAACACGTCTCCACAGAAATTTGCCAACGGAAATGTTCAGAAAAACACCATAAAGGAAAAACCCTTATCTGGAACGTTTTCCTACATTTTCTAACATGCAATCATGGAAGAAGATACAATTCTTCCAACTTAATTTATTTATTTTTTACTATTTTCTTTTTCTCTTCTTCTTCTTCTGACAGAACCTCAAAGGATATTTTATTTACACCATTACACAGTGTTTCTTTTATTCATTTTGTCTTTATTGTATTTATATCGTTTTTTAATTCTAGTTTTTGAGAAATCCAAAGTAAATCTAAATAGACCTCTATTGTTGTTCAGAAACATTTAACAACATCAGACAGACACACTACAGCACTGGGTGACATTTCTGTATTGCAAAACCTATGATTAATATCTTTACTTTAGAAAATGACCAAAGGCTTTTTATGTAGAAACAAAGGCATCCAGACTGTAGCTAATGTTGGAAAGTCAGTGCATGCTGATGATTCATATCTGCCTTGCTCCACATTGACTGAATAAGAGGACGCAAAAGGCAAAGAACAGGCAAAAAAGACATGTGACAACCAAACATCAGAAAAGGGGAAGAAATGTGATCGAACTCATCTCGAGCTGATTCCTTCACAGCACAGAGCCTTCTGCTGCTGCTTTGGTCCCCATCCAACATTCACCACATTCTGGCTGTGGTGAATGTTTCCAGCCTTTTTTTTAAATGCTCATAGGACGTTTCTTAGCAGTATTATTAGGCCTGGAACATCAAGATAGCAATAATTTTCACCCTATTATTGGTAACGTTTCCTTTAAGAGGCGTTTCAGGAAGTTGCAGCAAGAAATCCAACAAAAAAAAAAAAAAAAAAAAAAAAACACAAGGAGAAGTAGCGTAAGTTCCCAGACTTGTCGTCCTATGGTTTGAGGAAGTGACAAACACTGAACGTGATCTTCTGGCGAAAAACTAGATACATTATGGCTCCAATCCGGAGGATTGTGTTCGGGGACTGAATGATATGACTCTGTCACAATGCGTCTGATTTTCCTCTGCATCCAACTTGTTCAAGGTAATTAACGATTATTAGCTAAGCAGTTTTAATTGTAGCTAACGTTAACTCGCCGTTTAGCCGTCGGCGCTGTGAGGGAAGTTAGCTTGCTGGCTAACACGTACAGGCTCCACTATTAACGTGAGGTGAGCGTTAACCCCGCTGCGTCCTTTTATCGGAAGGAAATGTGTTAACGTTTAGCTAGTCAGTCCACTCAGCTGGATGCTCCGTAATCTGCAGGTTTTCCTTTTGTTATTTAGGTTTAGTAGCGTTACCAACACTAATAGTTTTACCTATTAGTTATAGTTATCACTGAGAGCTGTCGTCTTTTAATCTGATGAAATATTCCAACGTTTTTTACTAAGTGCTTTGGGGTCTGTTGGGTCACACGGCTCCAAACTTCACCAAAAGTAAAGGGACATTGTCATAAACGTTACAACGAAATTGTACTTACACTTTCAAGTCTAGGTAATTTTTCTATTTTTTGATTTTATTGTTTTAAATAAAACCAGCCATAGGTCATATTTACACCGAGCAGTAAACTTGCAGTCAGTTATGGGGCTTCAATTTTATTTGAATAGATTTTAAAGTTAGATTTAACACTGATTTTTATCAGTGTTTTTAAAGTTAAATGCGCACAGTATCACCACCCTGCATACTTGCCTGAACGTCTGCCTAAAGTGTCAAAGATATTGTTCTCATTCACTTGTCTGTTGGTTGATTTCCGTTCTAGTGCTGTCTGAAGCACTGCTGGCACCACCACAGAACGTCCATGTCCAGGGGGATCTGGTGACATGGACCCCTGCCATCAAGGACAGTGACGTCATCTACACTGTTCAGTACAAACGGTGAGGTCTAGCAGTTTTGCAGATTTGCAGTTCAGGCAAAACATGACATAGAAAAAAAACTTTTTCACCTGTAGTAACCTAATAAGAGGCATTCAGTTTTTTTACAGGGACATTTCATGAACATAGCGATTAAATGAGAAAATAATCACACAGGTTAATCAGTGGTGAAACTAATTGTTAGTTCAGCCCAAATATGTTGTTATATTGTTGAAAACAAAAGTTGTCAACATTACCACAGATTCTGGACTCATGTAAATCCCTGGGTTCTGTTCCTCATCCTCAGCTTTGACCAAGCGTGGAAAGATTTACCATCCTGCATCGGCACAATTTTGAATTACTGTAACGTCTCTTTCACCAAACCGAAGAACAGCTGCATTAGACTGCGTGTGCAAGCCAAGAAACATAAGCTGAATTCAAAACCAGTTGAAGCCTGTAGCAGAAACGGTAAGAAACAAGACTGGGAGATGTGTTTCACTGTGATTATGGTTTATAACCTTACGTTGGCAGTTGATGCATTGGTCTCAGAGTTTTACCTGCATAAAGTATTACAAATCAGATGCCTGTCGTGGCAAAAACTGTAAGGCAAGTTAGGAGGCAAAAGGCAACTTACAAGTGAATGATAACGGTGAATTTAATCAGCAAAATGGAGAAACATGCAAAGCAGAACAGAGCTACACTCTAGAGTGGCTCAAGCTGATTGACCCGGATGTGTAGGTTGTTCAGCCTTTTATACATACAACTCAACAGCTGGGTTCACACAAAGAACAAAGGGACGAGTCAATGCAAATCAACCATCATACAATGTGGTCAGGAGTCGTAATTAACAAGTTCATGTTACTTTGTCCTTTTGTCTTCATTGTCTTTTAAGTCCTTGAGATTGATGATTTGTGCTGGTTCCCGTGGGCTCCCTTCTGGGAAGCAAAAGTTCAGGTGTAGGTAGGTTTATAGTAGATATCTAACTAAGACACGTCTTTGTGTGGCCAGAGACAGGATGTCTTGGTGGGGAGCAAAAGGTGAGGAGGCACTGGTGTAAGCAGGTTTGATACTGAGTCTGCCAGAAGTGTGAAACAGTGTTACCCAGATTATGAAATTTCCCTCACAATGCCTACTTCAAATTTCATGGTGCCTCCACCTCATCAAGACTTTGCTGGGTAGATGAAATAAGTGAAGACGATCTGGGCTACGGTTATGTTTGGTTGATATTCACCGCTATTAAAAGCTGTGATGCTGTGAACTGTGGCTATACTGTCACTTTTAAAAAACTATAAAATGTGAATTTATTTACTTTGAATAAATAGGGGTAACTGTGGCTCAAGGCATAGAGCAGTCATCCATCAATCACAGGCTTGTTGGTTCAATTCCCAATTTCTCCTGTCACATATCAAAGTGTCCTTGAGAAAGACACTGAACCCCAACTTAGTTGCTCCAAGTAAGTGCAGGTCATCTG
This sequence comes from Channa argus, assembly GCF_033026475.1. Classification (NCBI taxonomy): domain Eukaryota; kingdom Metazoa; phylum Chordata; class Actinopteri; order Anabantiformes; family Channidae; genus Channa; species Channa argus. The sequence continues at coordinate 27,767,447 of NC_090205.1, forward strand.
CATAGCAGCTCCGGTATCTATGTGTGAGTGTGTGTGAATGTGTAAATGAGAGTGCTATAGGTAAAGATGAAGTAGAAAAATGTTTTATAAATGCCGCCAATTTACTATTACATTTTCTTATGTTGTTTGTAGGGATGAGTGTATCAAATTAATGCACTTTAATTAGTCTTTGAATGGTGTTTAAAAAAAAAAAAAAACAAGAATTCAAATGAGTTTTTCCTCTGCTATCATTCAAATAGCACCCACAGCAGCAGCATCTCTCTGGAGTTATGACAGTAATGATCATTATTTACTTGGTGTTGATTTTGCTCATCAACCAGCTGGAGTAATGGAGGCTGAAATTAAAGCAAGGTCATTTTATGTCAGTCTTTCTTTAGCTTCTCTTTGTTCATGGGCTTCATATAAAAAAAACAAAAATAAAACAACAAAATGACCAATATAGACCTAGTTACTGAGGAATTGCATATACAGTCATGGCAAAAAAATATCAGCACCGTTCCAATTCCCTTTTTTTTCCCTCAGTTGTTCCAAATGCAAATGTTTTGGTATTCACATGCTTATTGTTTTTGTTTGCAATACAAACAACAAAAAGAAAAAGTCAAACTTCACAAAAATTAACGTAGAACTCAAAAAAAAAAAATCAATGGACAAATCTATTGGCACCCTCAAAATATTTGGTAGCACCCCCTTTGGAAAAAATAACTGAATTCAATCGGCTCTTGTAACCATGATTGAGTTTCTTCCACCTCTCTACTGGAATTTTGGACCACTCTTCTTTTGTAAACTGCTCCACATCGTTCAGATTTGAAGGAAGCCTTCTACCAACTGCTGTTTTGAGATCTCGCCACAGATGTTCTATGGGATTCAGATCTGGACTCATTGCTGGCCATTTCAGAACTCTCCAGTATTTTGGAACTATTTCTGAAAGTGTGTTTCGGGTCATTGTCCTGCTGGAAGACGCATGACCTCTGGTGGAGACGCGTAGCTTTCTGACACCGGAAGCAGCAAAGCAACCCCAAAACCTCTTTGAACTTCTGACACTGTTCTACCCTGTGTTTGCAGATCAGCTTGAATTTGTTTGGAAGTTGCAGTGTTCTTTATCCACCTGATTCGATCCATCCTTTTTTTGGAATGTTTAATTAATTTGCTCTCCACGTCCAGGGAGGTTAGCTACAGTGCCATGGGCTGTAAACCTCTTGATGATATTGTGGACAGAGGAACATTAAGATTTCTGGAGATGTTTTCCATGTTTTTTCAAACTGTTTTCTCTTAAATCCAGTCACCTCTGTAGAATTCTTCTTTCTCCATGCTCATTGTGACAGACAACACAAAGGTTGAGTCAACTTTTCTCCATTTTAGCTGGTTGCAAGTGTGATTACTACATCGCCCACACTTGTTACTTGCCACAGGTGTCTAAATACAAATTACAGGAGCATCACATGCTTGAAAAACAACTATTTCTTTCAATTTTGACAAGGTTCCAATAATTTTGTCCAGTCCATTTTTGAGTTCTATGTGAATTTTTATCATTTTTTTTTGTGTTCCAGTGCAAACAAAAACAATATGCACGTATAAATACCAAAACATTTGCAATTGGAACAATTTTCTGACAGATGGGTCGCATTTTCTGATAGAATTGCAAGGGTGCCGATATTTTTGGCCATGACTGTAGTATTATTAAATCTGTTTTTGAATCCTGTTTTGTCTTGAGTTAATGAGCAGTTGTCTACCAACCTAACAGTTCTTGGTTTAATCCCCTCACATGTCGAAGTTCCTTTACCAAGGAACTGAACCCCATCTTGGTTTCTCCTGGTGATTGTTGGCCAGCTGCATAGGAGCTCCCTACTACTGTGAATCATCCAGAACATGTTAGCACCTCTGCCTCAGTTCGAGTCAGGAAAAACCCTGATTTTGTTCTCCTTTGGTGTGTTTTCGTATGAAGACTGAATGTCTTTGTCATATAGTGAATATAGTACTAAAAAAAAAAGTGCAGAAAATGTTTAATTATGAAAATGATAAAGGTGTGTGTGTGTGTGGGTGAGAGATCTGAATGTTCTACCACCAAGACAGGAAATGACTCATTTCAATCCTAGTGGCTTCCATACTTTGTGCAAACTCATTCAGACCTGTACATATATTGGTTGTCAAAGTCAAATCAGAGTTATGATCTTTCTGTATGATGTGTGGTTCAAGGTGTTAACCATCCTAACCATTGTGTGAACCACATGGTGTGAAGTGTCAGAAACCCACAGCAAGACTTTAATTACAGACTTTATTACATCGTGCTAGAGGGATTTTTAGATTATGGAAGTATTTTTCTTTTTTTGACAAGAGGGCAGGTGGTGTAGATTGTTCCTGGGGCCTCATTTATTAAACCATATGTAGAAAAGGTTCTAAATGTGTAGGATACTGTATGTGTGTACGAACAAGGGAAGTAGTTTTTTAATTTATTCAATTTTTTAAAGTACATAAACACATGCTCTAATTATTTATCGATTCATCACAGACATATCACATCATTCATTTTAAATAGGGGGCCAAAACTTCAGAACCACCTCCTATAATGTGCGAAAGTGCTGCTACCCACTTTGACCTAAATAATACATAGTATAACACATTCTCAAAGTATAATTGATGGCAGAGCCACTGTATTGGATTGCATTACACTGCACAAGTGGTCATAATGTTCCGCCAGATAAATGTCAATGTTATGTTGATGAAAACACACACATAATCCACATAAATAAATAAAATCAACATGTCTGGATGATTCATCAGGATAACATGTTGGTGGAGAGGAGTTGGTTTGCACAAAGTTGGTATTTGAAAAACAACAAACTGACTGGTTAAAGTAAGGTGTCGGTGCTGAAAGATATTTATGGAAAGAGGAAGTGAAAGCATGGTAGCTGTGTGTGTGTGTGTGTGAGCGAAAGTGGGTGAATGTGAAGCAACATTGCAAAGCTCTTTGGATAAAACAAGCCCTATATATCTTATATATAAGAAATAAATACCAATGATATAATTTTTCTCTGAGAGATTAAAAAAAAAAAAAACACGTGCACATCTTCAGGAACAAGAGTTTGCAGTGTGTCCATTATGACGTGGTTGACCGTTTTCTGCCCATTTCTAATACTAGGTGTTTGTTTGAAGCTAAAGAATAAATGTTTTCACCAGATTCCATGCATAGAACAAACTACATGTTTCAGGCACAAAACTTTGCAAAGTTGCTGATTATAGAATGGACATCTAATTTTGTGCCTGTATTTTTTTTTTCTCTTCCAGGAGACACCTGCACCCCTGAAGTCAGTTTGACTGTACGGCCTGGCTCCCTGACTGTAAATTTGAGTAGGAACCATAGTTTGGCTCTGGAACATGGAGGCCATGCACAACACAGGGTTTACTATGCAAAGGAGGGAGAGCTACTGACGGTGAGAGTCCTTATTAGTTTAGCTACAGGATACAGAATGGTGCTGCTTGTTTTGTGGAAGCTGTACTAAGAAGCTGCAGCAATGCTGGCAACGTGAAAATAACGTGCCTCACATCCGCATTTTATCAAGTTCTTTTACACTGGAAAAAAAAAAAGCTAAATTACTTATTTCCATGTTTTGGTTGCCAAGCAAAAAAGCAGTTGACCAGTCATGTGACAGGATGAAGTTTTTATTTAGACATTAGCGTAAAACTAAGACACAAAGATAATATTTCTACACATCTGGCTCAGTGTATAGATATAATCATTGTTCCTAATGTGAGTTTAATTTCTATTGCATTATCCCCCTGTTACAGCCTAATGTGTACACTGTGCTTATCAAAACAATTCTAATTAACTTGCTTCTTGTACAATGTGTAATAATATATATCTGCTCTTTGACAGAAATATGAAAACATTGCTTCCTCTGTATCGTTCAGTGACCTGGAGCCTGGACAGCGTTACTGTGTAAAAATTGAGTATATTCTCTACCATATTGCTGTTGGACCAGAAAGTTGCGTCGAATGTGTGGTCATCCTTGAGTCAGGTAAGACCATGTCAACAGGTCCTGCTGGTGCTAGGACAATTTCAGCTATTTAATAAAATATGATTATTTTTATATAACAGAGTTTTTTACTGTTTTTTTTTTTTTTTTTCAAGCACGTCTTAGTAGAAACTTGAAGGATATTTATATATCAGACAATGGTTCTCATTCATTAAACTTTCCCACTTTTCCAATGTATTCCAGAATGTGAATACAGTGTAGAAATCAAGTGTGTAGAGCTCTTGTTTTCTTGTGGCTAAAATGCACGTCCACTTGTCCACCTGAGACTCATATGAATGCATGTGCACTGAGCTCAAACAATCCTTTTTATTTCCCTGAGCTTCAGCAGAGGGCTATGATCTCACACCTTTTTACTCATGTTACAGAGTGAATGAGAAAAGCAGTACAGACTAATAGCTGTGTCATACACTGAATTTGAGGCTCAGATCTACCTTTTCTCTACGTGCCCCTCATCAACTGTTGTCACTTGGTAATGTTACAACCTTTTGGACTTTTTTCCTCTCAGAAATTTTCTGTGAAAATAAGGCTTCACATACTTGTAATGGTCTGCAAACTGTATTTGTGTCCTTTATGGCTACTGCCTGCTCCTTTCAGGATCTTTGAGGGAATCTCTGGAACTCTTTCACTTGCTGCTTTTTTCTTTTCTCAAAATGGCGCAAATTAAAAACAATTATGATCCATGTTGGCAAGAACAAATCCACATAGTCTGAATAACAACCAAAGAAATACTGTAGTGAACCACACATGCACAAACATAATCTAAACACAGAGAGAAAGCAAGTTTTATCAAATTATCAAACTGTGAAACTACCTCTGCTGTCGAACCTGCCAAAATATTAATTTCCAAGTTAAACTCTATTCACAATCTTTTGAGGGAAGCGGTAAGTAAAAATGTTATTGGGAATAGATTCAATTCAATTCAACTTTTATATATATATATATATATATATATATATATATATATATATATATATATATATATATATATATATATATATATATAGACACACACACACACACACACACACACACACACAGTAGTGCTAATTCACAACAAATTCATCTCAAGGTGCTTTACATAATAAAGTCAACACTAAATTAAGATGTATAGAGAAAACCAAACATATCCACGTTAAGCAAGCGATAGGCAACTCCCTTTAACTGAAGTATACTCCATCAAAACCAGGCTCAGGGTGGGTGTCTATCTGCCTTGACTAGTTAGGTTGAGTGGAAAATAGAGCAAGCAAAGAAAACATTGGGCAGGTTGGTAGAACCAGTAGCTGCACAATAGAAAATGGACAGCACCAAAGCTAGGGACACCTGCAGAAAGGGCCAGAGAGGGAGACCGAGAAGGAGAAAGAAGATTAGAGTCAGGTAGAGTTGAAATTGACTTAAAAAGACTTTTAGGTATATTTTTGCAGGAAACAAGGGACTATGAAATAAGACTAGTTGGCATGAATCAACTGGCACAACCCTCAGCAATATTCTGTTTATACTGTGTTGTTTACCTTCCATTTCCCAGGACAAAGGCCAAAACTAACCGAGGCAATAGCAGTTGTGGTGGCAATCATTGTCCTGATCTCTCTAATAACTGTGATGGCGTACATCACCATCTTCCATAAAAGGAGAGTCAAACAGTGGCTGCAACCTCCATGTGAAATCCCAAACCATGTGAGCATTAACATCTTTAAACACACCACACACCACTTAGTCACATCACTGTGTCAGATAGCAAGGTCTACTGTAAGAAAGGATTAATTGACTGCAAATAGATCAGGATGTATCATATAATTAAGAAACAAGTCATAGAAACTGTTCATTTACTTGAGTCAGAATATTTGTAAAGTTGGACTGAAAAGTAGGTGGGATCACAAAAGCAGATGATTTTTGATTTGTTCAGCAATCTGGCTTAAAAACATAAATGAGCACATTTAATAATGTTTTTGATATAATTACCTTGTGTATCACCCACAGCAGTTAAGTTTACACTGTTTTCATTCATGTTTTTGAAATGTTACAAAATGTATGTTGATTGCCCATTACAAGAGTCACCTATTAACAAAATTATTATTATTTTTTTCCTCCCTCTAGTTTATGATCTGGTCAGGTCCTGGTCAGTACCTACCCTCCTCCTCCAGCACTGCAGAATTCTGTCATATCCCATCTGTCGTGGAAACTACAGCGCAATGAATGCAGCTGCACTGCCACCTCTTCTTGGGTGTTTTGGGGCTTGACCTCTTTGAGACACTCTGTTACCTGCTGCCCCCACTCCCCCATATTCAGACATGCTTTGCTTTTCCCTCGAAGCCCGGCTTTCTGCTGAGATGGAGTAAGATAAGTAAAGATTTTAAACTGCTGTGCTCGTATTAGAGCATTAATAACCCTCAAAATGTGTGCATGCGTGTTTGCTTTAATATGGCAGGGGAAATTGCCATAGCAGATATTAAATATAAACCCTGAGGTCCACAGGAGGGTTAACAAATAGGCTGGTAGTATTTTTTGCACTTTAAATAAGAATTCACATCATTTTTAGGAGGACAACTTGTAAGAAGACTAGTGTATCCTACTAAAATAAAAACACTGCACTTTGCCCTATAGACCTGGTACAGAGCCACAGTCAACATGAATCAACTAATCACAGACGGTTTAAACTCACACAGGCACACAGGATCCAAGACACCTAACCACACCAACTGCTGCTAGATACTAGTTTTAGAATACTGTAGGTCCCTCTTTTGAGCAGCTGTTCAAATGCCATTGGCATAAAGCGCATCACAGCCGTGGATCGAATCAACAACTGTGGGATTAGCGCACAGTCAGCCGTTTCATTTCCTTAAACTGCAGTCATAGCATTAGTGCTTTATATGCAGCGACAAACAGAAACTTATAGCATTAACAACTTTTGATTGTATAAATTAACCTACGCATATATTATAAATTTGTTTGTTCATAAAAACCGAACCCTGATAGAATCCTGTAGGGGCAAAAAACATTTTAATGACAGGATCAAAAACCTCCACATCTGTAAATGTGCTTCGTCTTTTGTATGAACTTCACCTATGAACTTGGAGGAACCACTGTGTAATATTTCAACACCTGTGAATCAAGTCAAACTCGACTTCAAACCATCCCGTGAGACAAACACGATATTGAGGATAAAGGCTGACAACTGATCTTTCATGTAGGTCTCAACATTTGAGGTTTAAGTACTAGTGTGTGCTGTTATTACCCAGTGTTAGGGTTTCCTAAGCACACGCTTTACTTCTGCCTTGTCAGCTTTTGTGACATTTTTAAAAACCAGAAAATAGGGAACACTGCTACTAGGGCTGCAGCTAATGTTAGCTGTAACGTTTTCAATATTGAGAAATTGGAAGATGCTTATTTCCCTTTTTGTCTTTAAAACATTAAGTGCTTGAAGAATATCCGGCACAATTCATCGGAGCTTAAGGTTACGTCTTCAGAAGCAATTCTTTTTCTTTTTTTTAATAATAAGTTGATATCTGTTTTAAAAATATCTTCAAAACAATTAGATTTTTGTGTGAATAACCGAAATGTTGCAGCTATTGTTGACACTCTGCAGTGTTACTCTAATAGTAAACTACACCATTTCATATATTTTTATGAACACCAGCTGTATTACCTGTGTCCAGCCAGTCTGTCGATGCCAAGATATTTTTTGTAAACAGTTTTTTTTTTAAAACTGGGTTTCATACTATGTTCCAATAAATGTGATAGTAATAGACAAATTCATTAGCTTGGTCAATAGCAGTGTTTTGTTCTTTGTACAGAATTAAAATGTCAAATGGTGATTTAACATAAGTCTCAGTTCTACATTCATTTTTAAAAGCTTGTTTATTAAAAGACCTTCATAAATACCTAATTAAGACTCACTTCCTGGTACTTAAGGACATTAACCTGGTAACCCTTTAGAAGGGTACGTTAGCATTAGTTGTTACTTGGTTGTTAGTAAAGTTTAATTACTGTAAGTGTTTATTCTAACTAAGAGCCTTGGAGATATAATACAAATATGAGTTTAACTTTAATTGCTAACCACTTCCCTCTTCATCCAACTCTTTTTGTTTTTGGTTGGGGTTGAGATCAGTGAAAACACTCCAAAGTCTTTATGAAGAGTTTTTTGCTTGTTCTTTATCTTCATCTTACCATCAGTAATGCCTAAGAAGTTAGCCATGATTAATGATGTATTAATGTTCTTTTTAAACGTATGTGGCAAACATCTCTTAAATATTTCACATTATAACAGAAATGTGCTCCAACATGTAAATGTGCAGAAGTGCAGTAGAAGCCTGTGGGCAAACATGAGCAACAGTGTAGATTCTCTGCTGTAAGGGTGTTTTGAGTGAGGCTCGCCTTTCCCACAATCCTGGGGATTGTGGAAGCCAAATCATTAAAGTAAAGCTGTAACTGTGTTGCTCTCTGGATCTAACTCTGTGTGAGCAGATGTCATTTTGCCAGGTCTCCACCGTGAACACTGCATGGCAATGACCTGCTTCACTGTGCCACTACACTGTGATTATGAATGCACCAGTTTGGGAGAATGTGGGCTCTAGTAACCAATGCTTTGTGTAGACCAGTGGATGCTCAGTCACCATTTGCCTTTCATAGGAGGCCTAAATGTTAGTTAAAACAACATGGCTAAGTGGAAATAGTCCGACAAGTGCAGAACAAGTCCTTTAATACTGTTAGTACACCAGTCTGATTGCTTCACAAGATTTTCTAATTAAAATGCTACTGAAAACATCCCATGCAACTGAATACTTACATCTGGCTTTACAGGACATTTACTGGTATAAACAAATATAAAGTACAAGAAGATCGAATAGGACGTTTAAAAAAAAAAACACACCTGGGGCAGAGTGACAGTGTCATACAGTATCTGTCAAGAGGAAACCGACCTGATTATGAATCAGACCCTCAGAGAAACACTAATCTTTCATTTTAAAAAAACATAACCCAGTACATGTACTGAATCAGATTTCTGTGCAGCTTGAGACAGCAGAAAGGTATTTGTTCTATTGTGGCATGTTTCCTTTCACAAGCTCCCCATAGTATATTTATACCCGACAATGCTGTAACGCTGTAACCCTCAACACATTACCTCATGTTTGATAAGATACCATTAAAGTAGACGACAGTGTATTTCTGTGAAAAACAGTCAGCAGTAAGTCAGACTAACCCCATAAATCTTCAGTGCGGCCAAACTTGTAGATCAGAGTGCTACAGAGAGAAAGAAAGCCTGTGTTAGTTTTGCACGTCAAGAGGACAAGTGACATGAGAGAGAACCATTCTTTGAGTTAACAGCCTTATGTGTCATCTGTGATTCAGCACAGAATGTTTTTGCTGTCATGTCACAACCCTGGATTTATTGTGTGAAGTAGACACCAGATGGAAACATGCCAAGCAACTTTCCTAGGAAATGAATATTCCTAGGAAAGTTGCTCAGAGGCGCATATGATGAAAACGGTCTTTTGGATAAGGCCTATAGGGTTTTCACACTGACCTCCTTCAGTTGCAACTCGTATCGTAAAGCTCTCCTGGACTTTCCAGTAAATATTGGACCACTTCTTTTCCTTTTGGCTGTTCCCTTTCTGGGGTCACCACAGCAAATCAATCTTGATAAACAAAGTAGTCAGAAACTCTACTGCCACCTCTCCTAGACACTTCCATACCTCCACAGGTTTCCACTCTTCATCCTCTTCAACGTCCTCCTCACTTCACTCTTACTAATCTTTGCTACTTCCTGCTCCACACCAGTCACCTACTTTTGATACTTTTTTTCACCTCTAGAACAATCCGACCCATGGTAAAACAACTTGAACCCTTCTCCTAAGCTTCGAGCCTTGCTACTCTTCCACCTGGAAGTTTAAACACACTCTTGGCTTTCCTCTTCTCTCTCTGCCTACAAGCGTTGCTTCCTCCTGTCCTTCTTTGACCAGGGATTAGACGCTGAGGGACAAGCAGGTCTCAAAGACATGGGGCAGAGACTATCCAGACAGGATAAAAGTTTATTGCAAAGGCCGGCCGTGGCTGCACGGACTGCCTTTGCAATCGGTTCAGGTTGAGAGACCAGAGGTTATGACGGATTGTTACAAGTGTGGTGGGAGAATGACATCACGATACAGAATTTTCAGTTAAAATTACTTAAGTTGCAACTATTACTGGAAATAACATGGAGTTGCAATGCATCCCCGGGCATACTGTGCTCTTTATGATACATCTGTTTAAATGATGAACACTGAGAAGCTCTTAGAGCTCAATGACCAAACCTTTTCATATTCGCTAGACTGAAATCTTTCTAAAAAGTATGACAGTGCACAATCATCATTTGGCCAGTAATTCTAACAAAAAATACAATTCTATACAGCATAGTGGAGCTGCTTTAATATGTTTTCTAAAAAGAGCAGCATGTTAGCATGGATTTGAGTCCAATTCTAGTGTTATGAAGTTGCTAAATATGCTAAAGGTAGTTTGTCATGTCATGTTGTTCTCACCTAAAGAAAATGAAAGCATTCTGAAAGAAAACAGCCAGACCAGGTGCCACTTCTTTCTCTGAAAAATGAAGAAAACAAAAATCAGTCATCAAGGCATCTAGGGGGCGGCTGTGGCTCAGTTGGTAAGGTCGTCCTTAGTCGTCCACGGACCACAAGGTCAGTGGTTCTGTGTGTCTCTGGGCGAGACACTGGACCCCTAACAGCCCATTCCCTTCCCCAGCTGTGCAGTGCCGGTCCAAGCCCGTTGTGTCAGGAAGGGCATCCGGCGTAAAAACTTAACCAAATCAACATGCGGACAATGATCTGCTGTGGCAACACTGAACTCACAGGATAAGCTGGAAGGGGAATTAAAAAGTCAATAAGGCATTTTATCGATGCTTATGTGTCTTTAAAAAGAGTGAAGATGGAACCATTTTATGAGGATGACTGAATCATAATCATGAGTTTGAGTTTGAACAGACGGAGTACATCTTATTAAGAAAAGTGACTCACTTGATGGTAACCACTAGGAAACACTTTCCAGTGCATCCAGGCAGTTTTCCCAGCACCTCATTTTTTGTTATGTTACCACCTTATTTCCTAATGGATTCAATTCATTATTTTCCTCAAAGTTCTACATACAATACCCAATTATGACAACGTGAAAGAAGTTTGTTAGAAATCTCTGCAAATTTATTAAAAAGAAAATAATCACATAATCAAATAATCGCACCTTTAGCACCAATTACAGCCTCAAGTCTTTTTGAGTATCATACTAAAAACCTATTTTTAGGCAGTTTCTCCCATTCTTCTTTGCTGTACCTCTCAAGCTCCATCAAGTTGGATGGGGAGCGGACAGTGGACAGTCATTTTCAGATCTCTCCAGAGATCAAGGACATTCAGTGAGTTGTCCCATAGCCACTTCTTTGTTATCTTGGTGCTTAGGGTGGTTGTTCTATTGAAAGATGACCTCAGCCCCAGTCTGAGGTCCAGTCTCTCTGGAACTGGTTTTCATCAAGGATGTCTCTGTACGTTGCTGCATTCATCTTTCCCTTGATCCTGACTATTCTCCCAGTTCCTGCCACTGAAAAACATTCACACAGCATGATGCTGCCACCACTATGCTTTACTGTAGTGATGAGGTGGTAAGCGGTGCCTTGTTTCCTCCAGACATGACACTTTCACATGCCATTCATGTGAAACACCAGTCACCAGTCATTGACTCTCACCAGTCATTTCAGCTGAAGTTTACCTGCTGACCTATTTCGTTTATGTTCAGTACACCAGTGGCTTCTTTCTTAACAGGACATTTCAATAGTGTTTCTGCAATGCGTTTATTTCCCTCTTTCCTCAGTTTCGAAAAAGCTGTTTTGTTTGTTTGTTTAGTATCAGATATTGGTCATCTGATAGAAAATGTGCTATGTTGATCTGCTATGTTTATGTTTAATGTGCTGGGATGTCTACTCCAAGGGAGCAAATACTTTTTACAAAGTGGAGTAAAGAAGGAATATTATAAGATATGAACACAATAGGATGTTCAAGTAGAGGGATACTCACTTGGAACCACAAAGCCACCAAAGAGAATCCAGATGGAGGCGATGAGTGAACCAAACATCATCAGGAAGCCAGTGAACAGCCAGAGACGAGCTCCTGCAAAGACGAAGTCATGCTAATCACTTTCATTAGCCTAAAAGTCAGTTGTGTCAGCTGTTTGACTATGAGCCAGTCAAGGTGAAGAAGGTTATCTGTGCCTATATTACAGCCTGTATAGGCTTCTATAAAATAAAAACAGCAGGGCTTGACATTAAGGTTTTTTAGAACTTGGCTGATAGCTAAACCTACTTCTCCAAAATAGAAAATGTAGGATGATTACAAGAAAACCAAATAAATGGGGATTTGGACAATCATCATATTTTGTTACCTTACAAAACTTACATTTGAGAGGCAATAAGATGCTAAAAATGTTGCAGTTATGGAATGGAAAATGGTATTAGAGACGATGAACTAAACTGCAGTGGCCTCTTTTAATCATGGTATGACTAGGACTTAAAATGGATACAATAAATTGTTTTAGAATGGCTATGGACACAATTACAGTATTTCATTTATGCAGTCATCTGGTAACTGGATAATTATCTTGTTACCTCGGGGACAAAGTTCGTTTTGTCATGATAATAAGATAATTTATCAAGAATTTGCCAAAATTTGTTCAGCAGTGCCACTGCCTGTCTCTCACACATCGCTGTGTTTCTGTCTGTTTTCTTATTTTGACATTTTTCTTTTTCTCAACTTCTAGAATATCACATTCATACTTTGTTTTGCTTTGCACCTGTACCATTCTCTCACACCATGTGTGGTTGTGCTGGAGTGCAGCAAAATAATACACTACCACTTTTTAATCTTCTATCCCAGTAGTCCAATGGTAAATGGTCTGCACTCATGGAGCTTTTCTACCTATTGGTGCTTAAAATGCTTTACACTGCTTCTCATTCACCCATTCGCACTCACACACCGGATGGGGAGCTGCTATGCAGCTGGCCAAAAGTCACTGAGAGCAATTAAGTTGGGGTTCACTGTCTTGCTCAAGGACAGTTAAACTATAAAAAGACATGGCACTATTTTATGTCATGTCTTTTTAAAGCTTACATCCATTTTTAAAATGAATTTCTTAGTTTTTACTGTTTCTGTACAGTCATGCATATATTATATTTTATATTTTACAAATAAGCATACACACATTTAGAGAACACACCTGTCCTGCCAAGACAGCCTTCTCCATTAGTGTCTCCTCTCACCTGGCCATTCGATACAGCATTGATCCTGAAATCAAAAATAAAAGGCTCTCAGCTTTTATTTTCATGAATGGCATCTGGTGGCTAGGTGGGGCCACATCTGGAGGGGTTGGATTCGATCCTGCGGCCTTCTGTATCCCAACCTTTCAATTACAGAAAGTCCTTACATCTATACACCAAGATGACCACAAAAGTGGGAGCATATTGTCTGGGAGCATACTCCCTCTTTCTGTGCCTTTCTGCAGATATCTCTGGCTTTGAAACTGTATTTTAAATGTATAGCTATCAACCTGTCCAGCAGTGGTGTTTGTTACTTTTTGTTTCTCTTCTTTTCTGACCTCTCTCCACTGTCCACTCACCCCATCCATTCTAAGCTTGGTTCCACTGGAGGTTTCTTCCATTTAAAGGACAGTTAGGTTTTTCGTCTCCGCTGTCACCTGGTGTTTGCTCAAGAGGGATTTGTTGCAATCTAAACTAACTATATGGTAATAAAATAACTTTAGTTTTGTTTCACGTGGATGAAACTGAAATTAGAGGATTTAAAAAAAAGACACTCATAACATCATTGTGGCAGAGTTAAAGAAAACGTAGGATCTGTTGTCATATCTCATACTATATCACACACTTCACCCATGGCCCCTCCTTTCACTGTCTTTCTGTTTGACACTGTTTTAGTTATAATTTTAGTTGGACTTGGAGGCTGTTCTGATGTGTGAACAGGGCAGTTCATTCATTCAGCCTTTTTGTCTGGTGCAAATGGTTGTTTAGACTCCTGACACATGAAAGACAAATTAGTGCTCCTTAAGAGAAATTAAGGCAAACCAGTTTCCCTAATACTGTAGGTCGACTGCAAAAAAGAAGTTTCCTTTATACATGACAGTTAAGTAAACGGCTTACATGAGAAAGCTGATTGTAAATTTGTTACGTCCATATAAATGAAATGACTGTGTGAGCACACTGGCTAACCAACATTAAACCATAGCTGGTGACATATTTGGGTTCAAACTCTCTGTTTAAGCCCTTTAGGAAACAGGTCTACAACACAGGTTGTTTTGCACTTACATGAAAAATGCTATGGTGGAGAAAACACCACATGTGTGGAAGGCATGGTTCATTTTCTCCTGGGCTGGATAGGTCACTGCTGCATCAATCATAATCCACCAGCCTGTGAAGAACTGTAAGGGGACATAATTGAGATGAGATGCAGTTATACATTAGCTGACTTGCCTTCTTTGTAACGGGGAGGTAGCAGAAAGACAGAATAGAGGAAATATACAGATATATATTGATTGATGGTTTTTATTACGGCTGAATCATATAGGAAAATAACTGAAGTGGATTTTCTTCAGAGCAATGCTGTGATGGCAATTTAACATTTGATATTTTCAAATGCTCCTCTGTATTATTCAGTGCAAACAAGCTATAAAAGCTAAGAATAACAAACTTCACACATAATATATATTTTTGCTGTTGGCCATACATATACAATCATTCTCTGTCTCCTTAACAATTTTGTTTTTCAAGGTTCAATTCAATTCAACTTTACTCATATAGCACCAATTCACAACAAAGTCATCTCAAGGCACTTTACAATATAACATAAAAGTCTATAAGCTGGAGGATATAACTGCAATATACTTTTTTCTATAATCTTTCCTTTGTGTGTTATTAGTTTCAGCCACTAAAGAAATAAAACTATCTGTAATTACAGCATAGTCAATCACATTTTAGACCAACAGTTTAAATTAAGGCTGAAAGTCCACACACATCCTGATTATCTAATTTCAAATCCACTTCATTTGTGTAAAGAGCCAACATGATGGAAACTGTGTCACTGTTTAAATATAGACAGATCTGATTACATTAGTGTGTCAATGTGGGTTTACTTTTCTACAGAGCTAGAGTTGGTTAAACACAGACTCTGCAATGTAAATTTAGAATGCTCAGCCTAAACTTTCAGATTTTACTTCCTTATTCTTCATAAAGCATCTGATTATTTTATGTTATGCAGTCAGTGGACCTCTAAGATCACTAACCAGAACTCCAGCCACGAAAGAAGCCAGAACATTCCTCCGCTCCCCCCAGTCGATACAGTCACACTCTGGCCAGCGGACGTTATCCAGAAAGCCAGCCATCTGCAACCCCCTGTCCCTGATCCTTGTCGTCACAGGAGGGTCAGTTCTCCTTTTCTGTGTTGCTGTTCTTCCGCAAGATCAGTAACGCTCTCTAAGCTGCCTATTAAAGATACAAACATAAAATTAGTTTTCTACCATACACATAGAGCTAGATATTGTTAAAAAAAATTTTAATACTAGTACCAATACCTTGACTTTGATGCTGGTTTGGAACCAACGTTTTTCCAATACCAATTTTATAAAATATATATATTCACTGAACAAATCCTGAACACCTTTCCTTTCATTCTCGCTGATACTCTTTTTATTCCTCTGTAGTTGCCACAGCTCTGCTCATCTCCCTTGTTCTTAGAAATTGGTACCAGTACATTTGTCCTCCAGTCCTCAGCATCCTCTCACTCTCCAAGATCTTGTTAAACTAGTCAGAAACTCTACTGCCACCTCTCCTAGACACTTCCATACCTCCACAGGTTTGTCATCAGGACCAACTGCCTTTCCACTCTTCATCCTCTTCAACGTCCTCCTCACTTCACTCTTACTAATCTTTGCTGCTTCTTGCTCCAGTCAACTATTCTACTATTCCTCTCTTTCATTCAGTTAACAAAGTACAAATACTTTCAATGTACTATGAACACGTCAGTGTTGAATGCTGCCTGCTTATTGGCTCAGTGATGCTGAGGACACATTATATGATGAGGCATTTTTTGATTCTCAACAGTATTGAAGCAATTCGGTAAGTGCCATATAATTATTAAAGGTTTTTTTTAGACAAGAAGACGCAGCTCATATTCCAACAAATTTAAAAGCGTTATTACAGGCTGACAAGTCAACAGTGAAAGAAACATAAGCTAAGTAGGTAACAGTTTCAACAGTGAGATTGAATAAAAATAAAAATATCGTCACATAAAAATCTCGTGAGGAAATAGTTGCTGCTCCACAGGTTATGTGTTTGATTCCATATTTTCTTCTACGCTCCTGTGTCCTGCAGATATTGTCTAACTGCTTGTATGGTGGTTCTCACTTTGGCCTAAGGATTCAACAAAAACTTAAAACTGCTCTGAAATTGTCAAAATCAGTCCTTGTACTCTCGTAACATTTCCTTAGCAATGGTGCTGCAGATTCTGAAGGACGTCTGTCCCCTTAGAAAAGACAGCTCTGTGTTTTCCTGTAGACTGATGCTGCTGCAAGATGCTGCGAGATGTTTAAAATGTCCATTGTTCAGAAAGCTTACATGCTAGGTTCCCCATATACAGTAGTGTCCCATTTATGGAACAGTACTCCATCACATAATGAAGTTGATTACAACATATATTCAACACATGCAAATTAGGCACTTCATAAATATGATATATAATAGCTAGAACTGACAGGTGTCAGTCTCCAGAAATGTTATAGTAAATGTGAACAATAATGGAGGTTCATATTTTCAGAGGTTTTAAGGCCCTGTTTATGCTGTTTATCTGTTTCTCACACTGACCTCTGTGACATTTACATTTTAAAAAGTATTTCACATTATGCAATATCAATGCAAATCTTGAGAAAAACGCAGGGTTCAAAGTTCAGAGTTTTGAAGCACTGATTGAACTTCAGAATAAAGTTGAAAAAAGTAACAGTGTAAATGATAAGAAAAAAACTGCAACAGAAAAGAAGGCAAAAGAGAATTAAAATAAATATGTAGCACCTGGACTTAAAAAACAACAAACATTTTTTTTTATTATTTCTAGAATTTTGAGTGCTTCTTCTCCATCTATTCTCACTTAATTCTAAAAGTAACCTCACAGTATTGTTATATAACAGTAGAGTATTTTGACTTACTAATTCCCACAATATTCTCACTTGATTGCAGGAAAAACAGGTATTTTCACTTAAACTCAGAATGTTGCTAA
Source organism: Channa argus (assembly GCF_033026475.1). Taxonomy (NCBI): domain Eukaryota; kingdom Metazoa; phylum Chordata; class Actinopteri; order Anabantiformes; family Channidae; genus Channa; species Channa argus. Next base: position 27,784,779 of record NC_090205.1, read on the forward strand.
TTATTTGTTGAAGATTGACATTCTATTCCCAATTTTTATCCTGTTCTCTTTTGATCTCCATATTCCACATAGGACATATGGCAAACATTAGAATTGTGGATGAAAAGGAAGGTGTCACTCGCCAATGACATCACAAACAATACTTATACTAATTCTTAGGTGCATCATCATTTTAATTTTCCATGACCTCAGCTACAGCTTTTGCCACAGTGGATGACTGTTAGCATCAGTGAAGTGGATTTGGAATGGTTCCACTTTTTTCCTTATCGGTGACACTGAAATAAAATTGTGTTGTTGTCTTAACACAAAACAATCAGCTGTGTTTTGCCAGATGCTGTTTCCTCTCTTTACAAGCATGTTTGCTGTAGTGCCCCCTCTCTGACAATTGTGGGCTGAGAAGACAATTAGATTAATTGCAGACTTTGTAGGGAGTTACTGGGGCAACCCGAAAGTAGTCCAACCTAGAAGTAACAAATGCATGGACCAGTTTTTCGGCATCACTTAGAGACAGGATGCTCCTAATTCTGGCAATGTTCCGTAGGTGGAAGAAGGCTGTTCTAGAGATTTGTTTTATATGTGAGTCAAAAGACAGATCCTGATCAAACATAACTCCAAGGTTCCTTGCAGTAGTACTGGAGGCCAGACTTATGCCATCTAGAGTAACAATATGGTTGGACATAATATCTCTGAGATTTTTGGGCCCAAATACTATGACTTCAGTTTTGTCTGAGTTTAGAAGTAACAAACTGTGGGACATCCAGGCCTTTATGTCTTGTAGGCTTGAAGCTTGATTAACTGATTATTTTCATCTGGTTCCATAGATAGATAGAGCTGGGTGTATGACCCAACCAAGGGTTTCCTCAGTTTTTGTTTTTCGTTTTATGTAGTATGTATTGTGTATTGTGAACTGTACTGTATTGTGTGTTATGTTATGTTTATGTATACTGATGATGTCATTAGTGATGCCATTTATCTTTTAGAGTTTCATTTTATGGTTGCTTTTGTAGTTTACGTTGGTTGTCCAGTGATTTAAGGGAACAATGCATGCAAAGATTTTGTTACGAGAGTAATGCTGTTCAGCTCAGCTACTGAAGGTAGCAGACGTGACACAGTAGCTGGAGCAGAGGAACTGACTACAAGGTGGTTTGGACAACAACAAGGCAGAAGAGAAAGGTTCAGTGCTGTGGAGGCACACGGTTTCTTACCGAGTTCTGCTACTTCTGTGAGTTAAGTATTTGCTGGAACGTCAGATTTGAGTAAGATCACCTCTACACTGGGTATCATCAGCATAGCAATGGAAATTAATGTGTTTTCTAATAATGTTGCCTAAAGGAGACATATATAAAGTAAAAAGTATTGGTCCTAACACAGAGCCTTGTGGAACTCCATAGCTAACCTTTGTGTGCATGGAGGATTCATCATTAACATGAACAAATTGAAATCTATCAGATAGATAAGATTTAAACCAACCTAGTGCAGTTCCTGTAATTCCAATTTCATGTTCCAGTCTCTGTAATAAAATGTTGTGATCAATGGTATCAAATGCAGCACTAAGATCTAACAGAAAAAGTATAGAGATGAGTCCAGTATCTGAGGCCATGAGAAGATCGTTGGTGACTTTTACCAATGCTGTTTCTGTACTATGATGAACTCTAAATCCTGACTGAAAGTCTTTATACAAATTATTCCTATGAAGGTGATCACATAATTGTTTTGCGACTACTTTTTCAATTATTTTAGAAATAAAGGGGAGATTAGATATTGGTCTGTAATTGGCTAAAACACCTGGGTCAAGACAGGGTTTTTTAAGTAGTGGTTTAATTACAGCTACCTTATAGGCCTGTGGTACATAGCCTGTTTCTAAAGATAGATTTATGATATCTAGTTTGAATAGGGTCTAGCAGACAGGTTGTTGGTTTAGATGAGGTAATAACTGAAGTTAGTTTAGCAAGATCTATGGCTAAAAAGCAGTCTAGGATGAATTGGGGTGTTATTGATGATTCTAGCACTGCTGTACATGAAGATCTAGCTGTAATATTTGGGGGAAGAATCTGGTCGATTCTTTCTTTAATAGCTACAATTTTATTCATAAAGAAAGTCATGAAGTCATTTCTGCTCAGAGTTAAGGGAAAACTAGGCTCAACAGAACTATGGCTCTTAGTCAGCCTGGCTACAGTGCTGAACAGAAACCGGGGGTTTCCAAAACTCTGAATAAGGGACTAGAGGACGGTACACGATAACAAATAATAGTGGTTTTTGTGTTTTTCAGTTTGGGTGTGAAAGGCTCAGAGTAAGACTCTCAAATGAGTTATAACTATGTTTAGGTCTAGGGTTTATTGATAAGCTACAATGAAAGATTGCTGCAACTCCTCCACCTCGGCCTGTGCTTCTAGGAACATAATAATTAATATAACTTGGGGGGTTTGACTCATTTAAACTGACATATTCTTCCTGCTGCAACCAAGTTTCAGTGAGACAGAATAAATTGAATTGATGATTGTTTATTAAGTCATTTACTAACAGAGATTTAGAAGAGAGAGATCTGATATTTAATAATCCACATTTAATAGTTTTGGGGTTTTGTTCTGTAAGAGGAGTAGTCTTAACTTTTATTAGGTTTTAATGATTAAAAAAAAAAACGACCTCTTGTGGTCGTTTTTGGTTTCTGTATAATTTAGTTAGTCGGGGAACAGTATTCAATCAGTATTTATTTGCCACAGTTACCACAGAGACGCCAGTAATAACAGTGACCGTGATAAGAGCAGGAAAGTCCGCTGTGACTCCTCCTTTCATGTCTCAGAGCAGATGGGCTGTGTCAGGTATTTTAGGGGAGGGGTCATCCTGTTATTGACGCAGACGTCCGGTTACAGACGACGCGTGAGTGGAAACACAGACAGACAGAAAGCGCTTTGCTCCTGAAACCCTGCACAGACGCTTGATCTTTGGAACATTTGTAGACACCTGTGGGAGATGGTGTGACTGATCATCAATGGTGAGTCCTCGTGTTCTAGCGCAGGTCAATGACAATGAATTGACGGCACAGAAAACAATGAGATAAAGCTGAAAAAACACATCGTCACAATTAGATTTTCAGTGTCGCGTGTGTGTAGGAAGTAAAAATAAAGCCACAGTCACAGTGACTCAGCATTTTTCACTGAATGTCCTGCAGTTTCAGCTCAGACTTATTGAAAGAACAAGATTATATAAGAACTTGTATTATTCTTGTACATTTTTGAATGTTTATCATAAAAGCTGAGAAAACCTGGTATTTCAAAGTCGCTTTAATCTCTTTTGCGGTTTTAGGCGGAAACATTGAAGAATTAATCTTTTTAAATGGTAAATGGTCTGCACGTAATATAGCGTTTTTCTAACTTTATAAAATGAAGCTCAAGATGCCAAAATTGTGTAATTTCTAGTCTTTTCAATGAGTTAAAATCACTGGATTCTAGTCTTTCTATTAGGCCCCGTCTTCTAAGGTTTTCTGTCAAATTTCAAATCAGTGATTCAATACATTACCTACAAAGCTGTTATACAAATAGATCTGAAATCTAACATTCTGGTGATTCTTGAAGGATTGTTTTTTAAATAAATTGTTTTTTTTAAGAGTTGACACACAAACGCTATAAACAACAATACAACGATACATCTCCACTACTGATGTTCAGCCTCTGTCACTATTCACTGTGGTGTCAACATATTTTTTTTAAAGCACACAAACTCTTTCTTTTCCCAAATTAAAAATTCTGGATCTTTGAATATGTGAAATTGTTTAAATGCCCTGCATTGTAATACTGTAATTGTTATCATTATCATAGAAAATACATTATAACTTGTTGTGTTAAGTTAAGCTATATATAAGAAATAAAATGTGAAAAGAATTTAATTTGCTATATCAGATGGTGACTTTAGTAGAAGAGCCTCCATTCACAAAGTTTGTTGGTGTTTTTGTAGCCTGTAGGTACGTGGTCCGGAGGATCCGAGCTGCAGTAAGAGGAGAGGCCCAGCCAGAGAAAATAACAACCCGATCATGTAGCCAGGCAAAAGGTGAGTTTGGTGCAAATCATTGAAGAGTCAGCATCGGTGAACCACATGCAGGGCTTCCAATGGAATTTATAAAAACATGAACATGCTACCTCACCACCTTACATGGTGCAGTAAAATGTTTACTGTTTTTTTTTTTTTGTTTTGTTTAATGAGATATAGAAAATGCAAGGGGAAGCAGGAAGGGCATCCGATGCCATGAAGGGACAAGCGGAAAGCCGTTGATATTGCACCTCTAAAACTTTACTGAAAAGGAAACTTACTTGAGTAAAAAAAACAAAAAAAAACAACAACTCACAAATCCAAATGGAGCGTATCATGTTTTTTAAACTCATAAAACATGTAGAAGGATAGTTCTTGAAATGCACCATGCTGAGATGGGGAATCTGAGCAATGACAGAATGAACAACTGCTTTCTAAATGCATAATAGTTTTCAGCTTTTTGGGGGAAAATACTGTATTTTATTTGCCCCCAAACTGAACCAGAATAGTTAAACAGCCTGGCAGCGAGGCAGAGATGTTTCCTTGTGTCTTGTTAAAAGAACAAATAACAATCTGGTTTCTGAATGTGTTACTCCATAAAGTAACTAGTAATAATATGACTGATCTGTAACAGTAATATATATTAGGTAATTCCTAAATCCTCAGCTATGTTTACCACCTTGTGTGTCTCATGTTTGATGCCAATCATGTAGTTGACGGTGACACCTAAGGACAGCAGACAGGCTGAAGCAAAGCAGTAGAATTATAAACCTTTAAAGCAAAAAGTGAGTAAAGCATGCTACTGAAGTCTGCACTTTAGTCCTATTTATTGCAGAATAATTAGTGTGTGGTACTATGACCAGCAGCTTTTACATTGATCCACAACTCACGTGAAAATATTGATTCGCTTCGTAGACGTCCAATAATGCATTCAGAATGCAAGACGGAAGACTAAAATGATCTTAGAATGGAGAATCGTACTTTTAGAGAAACTTTCACATTGTTTGTATTAGCTCCAACACAGTTCGAGAAACATGGTTCTAACTAAGAAAGAGTCATTTTTGTTGGTAGTATGTTACTGGTGAAAATGACATTTATTTGTAAATGTCATTTTCACCAAGACATATTTATAAGTCCATGACTCCTTTAGTATGCAATGTTGTACTGTTCACACCAGGAGGGTCTGCATGGTCAGACACAGGACTAGCTTCACAGCGCCAACAGTGAGTAGAGCATAGCAGCCGCACAGTAGCAAGTACTTAAATTAGGTGTGTGCGTGTGTGTTTGTGTGTCTGTGTGTGTGTGTGTGTCCAGTTGAGCCTATTCAGATTTGCATATGTATGGTTTGCAAATGTGCTTTCATTGAAATGAACTGCAACCCAGCAGTTGTTAGCCTGGGGAATTAATTCCCTGACTTTATTCACTGACACTTATCAGCATGAATCTTGCCAACATTTGCAGCTGCTTTATACAGAACTTTTGATGCAGCTCAGCTGATGTACCATGTGCAGCACTGCTGATAATTTTTTCATTTCCCCACAATATAATACACCTGCTATGCAGGATACTCAGGCTACACAGCCTAAAGCCCAGCTTGGTTTTCCAGAGCAGGGGTTTTGGAGAATCTGATAAACACCAGCAGTAATGAGACTAGACTCTGTCCCTCTGACCTTTTGTTTCTTTGTTTAAAAAAATAATAAATAAATAATATTATAATAATAAATAATTTGTGTTTCCATCCAGTAATGTAATGTGGATAAATATCTGTGGTTGCTAATCCTCCACATGGGGGCCACTGAACTCTTCCATAGGAAGAGCAACAATAAGATGCAGTTTAGATGAGTGTCAATCTTCTATTCTACCACAGAAACCTGTTTGTTTGTTGTCTGTTTGTTTGTTTGGATTAGGAGACGTTGGATTATGAAAGGTTCCAATCCAGTGTTATTTTACACATACAGATGGAAAAACCCCAAAACCCAGCGTAAACCCACAGATGCTGTTTAGAGACTAAATTAGAGTTTTGGAATCTTCAAGTTAATTATTTTGGAGGAGATTTTTAAAGAGGAAATCAATCCATTCTTTGATCTCTGCATTCAATCTCTCTGTTTCTCTGCCTCTGTCTGCAGCACAAAGAGAAACCACCAGCATGAGTGCGGACGCGGCCCTAACTCACCACCCAACAGAGACGGAGGCTGTTCCGCCAACACTAGAATGTAGATCCTGAAAATAAACTGAGAGCTGGAGAGTAGAGGGGAAGGTCCCTAATGATGGCAGCCACATAAACATATACACAGAAGCCTAATATCATCCTGTCATAAAATGACCAACAGATTTGGCTTGGAATGCAGTTTTCTGCATTAAAATCACATGATGAGCTGGGACCATCTGCCGTGTATCGTGGCTCTACACTAATAATGTATAGCTTATTGCTAATGTTTCTTAATTTGTGTTTTGAAAACAAAATCGCTCCATCATGTACGTGTGTCTAGTTTTCCTCTCCAGTTTCACTCTGACGCACACAAGCACAATCACTTTTATAAAAACCAAAACAAACTCCCACCTGCTTCCAGCTCTCAGTTTGCTTTGTTCCATGTCCTCTGTTCATTGATGTGTGCTGTCTGACTTAGCAGAGAGAATGAAAGCCTGATCACCACTTCCCCTGTAAAGGACCTGATCAGTCTTGAATAAGATTCTGCTGATGAAGTTGTGCATCTTCATGCAAGTGTTGATTGTTTCTGTCATTGTAATAAAATGTAGTTTAAAAAGAGCTTATTTCCTGTGTGGTGTGTGATTTCATGTGTCTCCATTTTCTATGTGTTCTCTGTGAGAATCACATCATCCTACACTGATAGTTTTCACATGACATCACACCACTATATTACCACCCATCTAGTAGACAAACAAACGCTTTCATTTGCTGTGCACCGTTACTTTTAAACTTTAAGTTTTATTTTAAATACAGGCTTTATTAGTGCATGTAATGCCACTCAGTTTACATGTGAATACACTTCTTCTAAAGCTGTCATACAAATGCAGAGTGGTCCACAGAAACCCAGAATTGTGTGTGACTTAAACACGAGAAAAGCTTAGTCTCATATGGTTAAAAAGTTTAGATTGAGAATTCTGGTTAAATTCCCTGAACTTAATGATCATGGTAGGTAGCTAAGCACTGTTACCTAATTAGGATCCACTTTTGCAATGACAATAACTTTTTTGTCTTTCATCTATCAAACAACAGCATTATTAACGTTCCATTCAACTTTATTTATATATATTTATCCAAATGAAAATACATATATAATAGTTGCCTGAGCCTCTATAAGCTTTTATCCTGGCTGCAGTTTGAACCAGAACAAGTATAGAGACTATTCCATTATCTGAGAAGATCGTTGGTGACTTTTACCAGTGCTGTTTCTGTACTATGATGAAATCCTCACTATACGTTTTCATACAATACATTTACATATATTTACAGTATGATGACATCCCTAAAGTGGAGCTCTGATGGGGCTTTGCTGGTTTTGAAGGCTGAAATACTGTCAGGGCACAGTAAAGGGATCCATACTCCATCAGGATGTTTAGTTTGTTAAATATGAACTCACCTGCACATTAGAAGAGATGGTCCTGGTAGCATGTTAGCTCCATCCTGTTTACATCAAGTAGTCAGAGTTTAAAAGTAACAGCACTCTGATTGGCTGGAGGAACAGCTAGTATGTGTTGACTTCTTCTTGGAAAGTGCCAAAAAGATCTGTGTGGTGAACAGTGTTTGTATCCACAGGATGAGACCTACAGATGATCAAGATTGGACAAATAAGTATTGCATCACATATAAAATTTGAAAAGATGTGTGAGAAGATACAAGATCTGCAAATGCACAACTCGAGATCCACAAATGGGTAAATTAAGATTTGTACTTGAAAGAGTGTCTTTGTGCACAAAAATGTACAAATGTGATTTTGCACAAATACTCAACTTCAATTTTTATTTCCTCTTCATCTAAATTTATAAATCATAAAGTACAGATACAGATATTTATTTCACAGAATTAACTCCATACTGGTGCCTGGTTTCTGAGGTTTGGTCACTTGTTTATCCCTGTTTTTTTAGATTCTGTTTTAGCATTTAGGTTTGTTTATCTCTGTCAGTACGTGTTATATTATTGACCAGGTTTGTGCGCCCTCTTGTTTAGTCCGGAATGTTTTTGTATGTGCTCACCCTTCTTAGTTAATTATTACTACTTATTAATCATTAGTTTTCCCATCATTTTCTGTTGGTAATATTAAGTTCCAATTCACACTTTTGCCTCGTCTGTTTGTTTGCGCTCGGTTAGTGGTTTGTTGTCCTTTGGAGTGAGTTTCTATTTGTTGGCCGTCAGTCGTTTTTCATTCGTCACCCTCAATGTACACAAATAACCACATTTGCCTTATGATTTCACAGTTTGATCAGTGTACACCTAAGTGTCTCATGTCACTCCTTCAGGTTGCTTAGAGTTGGGACACAGCACGCCACGCCCACTTGAGGGTGTCCACTGGCCTTGTCTTTGTGCTACTAGCTCAACCTCCATTGGCAGCATTTTCCTCAATTTGACACACGAGTCAGTGTTTGTTCCTATTGGCTGTCTTACACTGACAGGCTTAGTGAGTCCTTGCTCAACAAGGGACCATTGTATGACCAACACCAGTACAACTCGTGCTGCTGTATTAATTTATCAGACATAACTATATATAATCTTAACACATACCACAACATTCAGTGATGTGTGCTCATCGGCTATTGTCTTAGCAGTGTGTTCTAGTGGAGTAGAAACAATCCCAGCCTGCCCAATGCTAAAGGTGCTGGATGAAGCATTTGCCTGAGACCAGTGTTTTCCAGATGTGTGGGCACTGCAGCAGAGCAGGCAGACAGCAGTGAAAGATGTTCAGATTCAGTGTGGAGGGGAGCAAAGTGGACATAGCCACTGAGACCTATTGGAAGTGCTGGTCTCTGATCAACGTGTAGACCCACAGCCAGCTACAGGAGCCTCATTATTAAAAATATCATCTGTGGATGATACTATGTCAAGCTGTGCAGCCTCCTCTACCTCTTCACATGCCTGGACACTGGTCTGCGTTCACCTTAGACACTTCATTTTACAGTAAGTGGTACAGTTTCGGAAATATAACGAAGCTAAAAAGACATTATTTAAATGGTGATAAGTGGGCAGTGGTGATACTAAAACAGCACATATGCAGAACAGGCTCATTCATAATACTGTAAAATTTCTAGTCTGGACCAAATCATGTTCATGTCCACTCAGATGGTGTCCTGTTGCCCAACAGCCCAACAGCTCTGCATTCATCAGCCTAAAAAAAAGGCTCACAAATAAGCATAAGTTAGAAAATACAGGTTCCCACACAGCACAAGTGTTAAATACTGTAAGCAAACAGAGAACTGCAAGAATTGGTGCTTTATTACTGAAGTGTGACTACATTGTGAATGAAGAAAAATATGATGAAATATATATATATATAATAGATGAAATATGTAACAACCAGACGTTCTTGAAATTAATTAATGTTTCTTTGCCTGTAAAACATACCTGCAGGACAGTGTTAATAAGACAAGAGCAGCTGAGTGTGCTGAAGTTTGTTCCAGCTAGTTGTCTAGAATTAATGATCTGACACCACATACACTCACAATAATTGTACACAGGTGCAAAAACACCACATGGAAGCAGCTCATGAAGCATGATAAATAAAAGCTACCTCACACACACCAGTCCTAGTACAGACATTTAGACTTTACTGACAGCAAATGAATGTTAATTCACATTTTGGATCATTTTCAGGTTGTCGAACAAATCTGGACCAGACTTTTGCATCCATGTTATTAACAGCTTCAAATGTAATACTTATTTTACACATACACATTTTCTTAGTGAAGTACATGTACATATGCCTTCAAACATTTAAAGCATGTACTTGTTAACTGAGTAAACTACTACTACCTACTTCTGTTTCTTTATTTTGTACTTCTGTACTTTCATCCTTTAATGTTCTTCTCCTCTCCCCTTTTCCTACACTTGCAAATGCATGGTCCTGTTCATCTGCACGTTGCGTCGTGTATGTGTGAGGTCTGTTCACATAGGTGGGTCTTTGCTGAAGTTTTTGTCTTGTTTGTGTCTATTGTTAATGTCTGTGGTAGAATATAATTAAATATTGTTTTACCTCAGCAACATTCACACGGGCAACTTAGAGTCACCAATAAACCTAACATACATTTTGGACTGTGGGAGGAAACTGGAAACTCATGCAAGAAAAGGGAGAACATGTAAATGTTCTGCACTTTTTTACCTATTGGCACTCAAAGTGCTTTACACTGCTTCTTATTCAACCATTCACACTCACACACACACTGATGGGGGAGCTGCTATGCAGCTGGCCAACACACACCGGGAGCAACTAAGTTATGGTTCAGTGTCTTGCTCAAGGACACTTTGACATGTGACCGGAGGAGCCGGGGATTGAACCAACAACTGTGACACTGGTGCATAACCGCTCTACCTTCCTGCGCCATAATCACCCACAAACTCCACAGACAAAGACCACAGACAGTAGATAGATTATAAATGGGGACTTTCTAGCTGCAAGGCAGCAGTGCTATCCTCTCAGTAGCCACACACATTAAAATGTCAATCTGTAGTGGTGGGTGACCACACAGCTGGATTTTTATGTGGCCATCTGAAAGACTCTCTTTGTAACTGTTACCTTTTCCTAAAAATTAAGACAAAAATAATCCAGGCATGAATCTTTTTACCACATGCTGCCCGAAAAAGAGCAAACAAAGCGTCCAACAGGGTGCAGAGAGAGGAGCTGTGGTATTGTATGAGGACGTCTGGAGCGGCAGAGAAGTATGTTAGAGTGGTGCAGGACATGAATGAGAGCTGTAAGACAGTGGTGAGGTGCTGTAGGTGTGACAGAGGAGTTCAAGGTGGAGGTGGGTCTGCATCAAGGATCAGCTCTGAGCCCCTTCTTGTTTGCTGTGGTGATGGACAGACTGACAGATGAGGTTAGACGGGAAAACAGAAGAATGAAACTTAGCTGCCACAAGACAGAATACGTGTGTGAGAATTAGAGGGACCCAATTGCAACGGTGAGGTTACAGGGAGCAGAAGTAAAAATAAAAGAGTATCAGCAAGAATGAAAGGAAAGATGTTCAAGACGGTGGTGAATCCAGCGATGGTGTTCGGCCTAGAGACAGTGGCAGTAAAGAAACAGCTGCTTTAAATCAAACAGGACCAAAAGCAAAATATGATACATATTTTATCTATACAATTTTATCAAGCACAATCTCCAGCTTTTTATTGAATTTTATTTTTGAGCATTTGTTATATGGTACAATGAAAAAATAGCCTTGAACCTTATTATTGTTATTATTGTTGGAAATTACAGTTTTAAACCAGTAACCTCAAAATACAACTTTTTGCACTGTTTGGGTATTTTAGCAGTGAAATTCAAAAAGAAAAGAGAAAATCAGCAATACATACAGCTTAACTATGCGTGGAAGCATTTAGGGTTTTACTGACCCTCTGGGTATTTTATGGCGTAGGTTAGGAAAGTCTCCCAGACATGGAAATATATTGGATGTTAGTTTTGGGGTTTGCTTTTGATAGAGGTATCTCATACAGTAGCTGTAGTAGCCCCTTTGCCTGACAGCTCTTTAAATAAATAACTGACTGATACGTTTGTAAAGTTTAAAAAACTAATTCCTAATAGCAACATGTTTCCTTGTATGTGAATCTGTGAAACTTTTTTTTAATAAGTTGTTATAACATTATGAAGTCAACCTATATTGTTCACTTCTCACATTAAACGTTTGTGGTTAAACTCCTTTTCCAGAGGTTTCCTCTCTCACTGTGTGCAGAGTGGAGGGACGGACGATGGTGGAGACAAAAGTTAAACTCCTACATCAGAGTTTTGGAAAAACTGTCCTAACTTGTCCTAACTTTTAACACATTGTTGCCGAGGTACAGTTTAACCCCATTTAACAATATTCTACCACAAACACTTATCAATCGATTCCAACCTCTCTTGAATAAGGATTCAGACAAAATCTTGGGCAAAATCTCCAGAAAAGACGAATGTGTATGAACAGCAAAGCCTCCTTTTATTTGCAAACGCTGCAGAGGTGTCGTTGATAGTAGATTAAAAGCACTAATGTACAGTAAGACTCTCTAGTAAAGAGTCTCTAGTCTCTATTAAGGCATCTACAGCTTCACAACAACAAACCAGCTCAAAGCATGAGACAGGAAAATTAGCCCTTGCTTTTATATATATGCTGATTCCAGCCCATTTATTTGATGACACATAGACCTGACTCCTGCAAAACAGAATGGGTTTGTCACTGCAGGCTTAAAACCTAAGCCTGTTCTAAATTAAAGGCCCGAGAGTGGATTAAAATATATTTATATTCACCCATACTTAATGTCTTTCCCTGGCCTTTATTTGTTTTAGCCTTTGGTTGCTATTTGCCACTTGGTCACAAATACCATGTTTTATACTATAACCACATTTTCCCAACAATACTTTGCTGAGCACAAGAAATCAATAGCACAAGACAGTCAAGAACATATTTTATCTGAAGATGGCACTGTGTTAATACTGATGGTCTTCAGGCTCATTATCAATTTATGAAGGAATTGCTGATTTAGGTGATGCAAGTCCTGTCAGCAGGGTTAGTATGCAGCTCTTGACGGTCAGCAGTGATCTGTGGAATGATTGACCTGCCTTGTTCCTGCCTTGTTCCTGCCATGTGGGACATCTTGATATCAAACAGGACTGATAGTTTCTTCCTCTGAGGGAACAAACTAAACGAATCACTTTTTTAGACCAGCCTGATGACATATCTGGCTGATATAAATAGTGATAGTCAGATTTGACACAGTCTGCCCAAAGTTAATTTTTTCGGTCTTATCAGTATGAGACTGAGTCCTCGATTCAGTCGCCTGTGCAGATATCCAGATTGTTTACACTGCCAGAAATCAGGGATTCGCCAGAGAAAAAAGTGGCCTTGCATGCATCGGATGATCCTGCTGGAGCCTATAAGAGCTGTATGTGACACACTGTCTGGTAGAGTAACAGATTTGCACCAGCCAGAAAGGAGGGCACTTAATGAAAGAATCATTTATTTGTAGCATCCTTGGCAGGTGTATTTTGACATGGCCAGAATTACAACCCGATGGAAAGAAAACACACCAATTTTTCTCCCCTGTCTTGGACTCTCTCTCTCTCTCTCTCTCTGTTCTGCTGCTCAGTTTATCCACCTCCCTACACTTGCTCCTCAATCTTGTTGGGCTCCATATCCACAGCAGGAGCCACCTGCATGGGCTTGCAACAGCCAGCACAGACATACTTGAGAAAGCAGAGGTAGGCACTGCCAGACATGATGACCGTGATGATGATGATGATGGTGGCTCCGAAGGCTGGCGACACAGCATCTTTAAGGACAGACTTTAGGCCTCCCATGCTGTTCCTACCAGATTCTGCACTTAGTAGGGTCTCATCTGGTTCACTGGCGGCCTGACCTGCATACAGAGAGAAGGGGTCAAAGGTCAGTAGACAGATAATAAAACTGATTTATTTTATTTAAATTTGTTTTTAGATGTTACAGCATATACCAGCATTATCATGCCAAATTTTAAATGTTTATAAATGATGACCATGTATCTTTATTAAAGCAGCTGAAATGTACATGTATGCTATGATCCTATTGTGTGATCATTTGCCCCGTAATATCACTATGCAACAAAAGTTTAACACATTTGTACTAACAATCACACACACACTCACACACCAATGGGGGGGGGCTGCTATTCAGCTGGCCACTCACCAAAAGAGCAACTAAGGTAGGGTTCATTGTTTTGCTCAAGGACACTTTGACGTGTGACCGGACGATCGAACCAACAACTGCGGGATTGGTGGAAGACCGCTCTACCTTCCTGTGCCACAGTCGCAAAAAAAAAACAAAAAAACGAATTAAATGGCATCAATGACGAATTCTTAAAAGCCATAGTTATCAAAAGGCCTCAAAAGTTTTTATTTATAAAAACAATATTCACATGTATAAATGGCCTTGTCTCTGGAGTAGTCTGTCAGCTGATACAAAAATATGAAAGGTATGAAGGCCAGCGGGCAGGTAGTGGGAACTGTAGAGTAGAGAAGATGCAGAACTACTTTGGCTCTGTCATCACAGGCACCAGTAGAAGTTCCTGAATGCTGTACAGACTGGACCGATTAGTGGCAGTGTACTGTATCAGCTCAAAAAAAACACTGATGAAGACTAATGAAGCATCCTGCCTTGAATGGGGGTGGCAACAACAACAAAAATCAGAAAGACCTCAAAGTGAGAGAAATACAGGTGAATAAATAGCCAGTCCTTGAGACAATATTGCAGCCGCCGTTGGGCAAGAACAGTTCTCCCCTAATGCCCGCAAGACATTTTTAAAAAGTTATTCATGGGTCCTCTAAGTCTCTAGCTGCTATGAGTAAGCAGGGAATGTAGCTGCAGAAATTGCCAGGAAAACAACACAGAAGAGGAGCGAGACCATTGCATGTGGACAAAGCTGTCATCTATCCTGTGGATGTACGACCAGAAAGAGCCTGAGGAATAAGCCACAGGTAGAAATGCTGGCTAGCACCGTAACACCAGCACCATCAGCAGATAAAAACAGGGAGAATTCTACAGATGTTTACAAACTTGTCACTTACTCCATCATTTGGAGAATAAAGTGGACGTTCCACAATTCCTTGCTCTGGGTGGGATGAAGTTACATTTAAGCTACCATCAGCTCACACCACAGAGCTAGAGCTCTTAGTTGCAGTGCTAGTAGCTAATGAAAATGGTGTAGCCGACAAACCAATCAGTGGTTACAATCTAGTGGAACATCTGTTAGACACAGATATAGACCCATGTGGTTACTGAGGCTTTCAGTGCAGCATTCTGACTGACTGGACTGCAAAAACACTGCAGCCTTTCTAAAAGCGGTTGAAGAGATTATTGTGACTATTCTAGCAGATGTACAGCAAACATTTCTGTACAAGATTAAGTAAAAAAAGTAAGTATTCAGTGCAAATAAGTATACAATCAACAAACAAACAAACAATTGCAGTAGGATGGATGTTATTGCACAGTTACAATCAGGAAGGTAGAGCGGTTGTCCACCAATCTCGCAGTTGTTGGTTTAATCCCCGGCTCCTCCGATCACATGTTGAAGTGTCTTTGAGTGTCTTAACTTACTTGCTCCTGGTGAGTGTTGGCCAGCTGCATAGCAGCTCCCCCATCGGTGTATGAGTGTGTGTGATTGTGAGTGTGAATGAGAAGCAGTGTAAAGAGCTTTGAGTGCCAATAGGTAGAAAAGCAAATGCAAATGCAAAACATTTACCATTTACCTACAGAACCAGTGGGAAAGAATCCAGCACAAACAGTAAATAAAAAGACTCGAGAAATACCAGTAAGACAGATTAGGGAGAGAGAACAAGGAAACGAAACAGTGAATCGTGATAAAGATGGCTCGCATCCCCCAGTTCCCATCAATGACCTCTCTCCAGCACAACAGCATCAGGTCAAACAGCTCCTCAGGAGTGTGAAACTTTTTCCCGGGAGAAAACCCGGTGAGATTCTTAGGGAGGCTTGTATTCATTTCATATTATCGCAGCTATATCCCAAACTTTTCCCACATATTCAAGCCTCTTCATTACCTCCTCTACTTAGACAAAATTGTGAAAGGAAAGCACAAATGAGTAAAACATGGCAAAAACAGGAAAAACAGTGGAGATCAGCCGCCATCATGTCATCCAGTCACGTGGTCAAGGGAACATCAGCAGGTACTGTGCCAGGTCATTGACCTTCATTCCCAGCTGCCAGTGTCAGGGCGTTCTGACTTTAAGCAGCCATATTTCATACATTACAATACCTCACAAGAGGGATTTGGGGCAGTGCTTCATCAGAGGCAACAGGGGAAGCTGGTTCTGATTACATGCAGGTACCGGACTCTATCAGCCCCAGAGAAAAAATACCACCTTCACTCAGAACAATTGGAGTTCATGGCTCTGAAGTGGGACATACAGTATGTGAGAGGTTCAGTGACAGTCTACAGCAACAACAACCCTCTCACATATGTGCTCACCACTGCCAAGCTGAATGCAACCACCCATAGGTGGGTAGTTGAACTTGATGACTTCCAGCTCTGCATCAGGTACTGAGTTAATAATGACGCTGACTGTATCTCTCACATGCCCTTGGATATGGAGCAGTATATGGAAACCTGTACACAAGCAATACTGCCTGAGGTTATGAACAGACAGACAGACAGACAGACATTGGAAAAAGACTCCATAATAACTTATAAAATTGCTGCACTGTTGAGGAGAAAACCAAGACTACACATAAACAATGATGGACTAGTATAAAGAATAGACTGATTGCTGAAAAAAGTTCCACCAGCTTATGTACAAAAAACGTAATGAGAAGAGTAGAAAGTGGGTTAAATTTCATCACAGAGTGCTTCTATTGGCCCCATATGCAGAAAGATGTTGAGCATTACACCACACGTGTGTGTAGCCGTCTGAAAAACAAGTGCCCTAATAAACTGACCAGAGCTCCACTCTCCACATCACCGCCACATATCCATTCAAGTTGGTTTCCATTGATTTCCTGCATCTGGAGAAAAGTAAGGGAGGATAAGGATATATTCTTATTGTTATTGTCATGGACAACTTTACGTAGTTTTCTCAAGCTTACCCCTGCCAAAATAAAGCCACCAAAACAGCTGTCAAGAAGATATTTGGAGATTTTGCAGGTTTGGTTTTCCCACAAGACTCCATTATGACCAGGGGAAGAAGTGTAAAAATAAGTTAAGCTTGAACAATAAAGTGGAGTTAAAGGGTCCAGGACCAGACCATAATGACTATTTGAGATTTAACACTCCTGGCAATGCTCAGAAATCTACCAGAGGCCACTAAAACAGATTGGAAAGCATCACTGGCAAAGGTGGTCCATGCTTATAATCGCACACGGAGTGAGGCCACAGGGTATGCGCTTTATTTCCTCTTGTTTGGCTGTAACCTCCAGCTCCCTATTGATATCATGTTCGTGCTTACTGCAAAAGATCAAAGCTCATCTCACACGGACGATGCTGAGAAATGATTGGCAAGAATGATTGAAGCTTATCAGCCAGCCTGCCTGCAAAGAGGGAGTAAGAAGAAAAACCTTGTAAGACAAAAAGGCCTATGGTGCAGAGTGGTATCCTGGATGCAGAGTGTTGGTCCACAATTTAAATAAAAAAGTAGGTCCGGGAAACTAAGGTCATTCTAGGACGATTGAGTGTATGTTGTAATATGGAGGAAGCACCGTGTAGCTTCATCCCAGTGGAAAAAGTGAACTTACTAGCTGAACATAGAAAAGAAAAACGAAATTCAACAAACAGGGACAGAGGGAACAAGAACAGAGCTATGAAGATGAGAATGGCTGGAGAGCTTTCATCAGACCACAACCAACGAGCAGTGAAGAGGTCAAAGGCCAAATATGGGCAGAGGCATCGGATTTTTATCCATACACCACAGCAGCAGCAGCAGAGGACTTGAAGGTTGTGGACAGTCTGGAACAACCACCGGCACTACAGGAGGATCAAATCAGAACACCAGAAGAGACCATGAACATGGAGTGGGAAGACCAGTATTCTGAGTCTGCACCCAGTAGCCAAAAAGATACTGACCAGTCACATGTCAGAACCAGAAAAGGTGTCCTTCAAAAATGAGAAAACCAAAAATGATTCTTACTTACAGTGTCATAGGTGACATGTCTCAGACATGACTAATAGGCTTAGTCAGGAAATAAGTAGAATATTTATGTACTTTGAACAGAATTTAGTCAAGTTACAGCTAAGTGGACATTTTGAAAGACTAGATAATAAGAATTTATCGTAATTTGTTTTGTTTAAAGTGTAAGTGCAGTCTGTTCTAACTATGGTACTACATGCTTGTGTAAATAGGTTATTACTAGGTTAAACGTTTTACTCTCAGAAGGAATGCAGATACACGTGTTATTGTGCACAATAAGATCTACTGCAGATACATGGCATTAACAGGACACACATGTCATATGATTGGCTGGAGACATCATTGCATTTATGTGAAATCAATGAACTCTGAGTACTACTCGAAATAACCTGTCTACAGTATATGCTATGCATAATATGTGAACTGGTCATTTTATAATGTGAAATGGTGATTGCATAATGACGGGACGCCATTATATTTTTGAGGGGAGAGCGTGAGGGCAGTGAATTGAAACAGTGAATCATGTAGCTCTGAGACCAGATTCAAGACAGAATCGTGCAAACAGCAGTGTATTGCTATATCTGTGTATTGTTGCAGTTTTGCTAATAAAGAAAGAACTCGCAACATCCTGTCAACGTGCTTTTTCAATATGTCCTACATATTTTCAGTAATTGGCAGTGAATATAGGCACCAAAACAATCCACTGTCACTTTTCTTCCACTAACAGAGAAGAATATGTGATCATCTGCATGCAGCTCAATTCCAGCCTTTCATTCATAGGCATCCGGAAAACCTTTTTACGCATAGTAATACACTGCATAAATTGAAATATTAGAGGCAGCAGATACCCCAAAGGCACCATAAATGTGAGAGCTGAGAAAATAACTCTCACAATATAATTGGGTGATAATGTTTAATTTTAGCCTGTACCAATATAATACTTTATCAGTCTTCCATTATTTTATGTTGTGAAAGCAAATAAATAAAAAAACATCGATTACTGAAAAACCACAAAGAAAGAAGGGTCTGAAGTTGCGAGATTAATGAGCCTTAGTAATGTGTCATTTGCTAACAATTTAATCAAGGTACATGGTGGATGGTCATGCATAATATTACTGCACTCTCTGCACCGCACATTATCAGCAAATGGATGTGTGCAGGACACTGGCATGAAAAGTCCGATGGATGGACATTCCGGGAGTTTAGAAAGACATCGGAATAAGAAAACAGATGAAAATGCCCTTTTTTTCAAATCCAAACCATCTTAGAAAGAAACAGACACTAAGAACTTTAGGGTCCAGTGTCTTGCCCAGGGACATGCAGCATGAAGGACTGGAAGTTGAAACCCCTGACCTTGTGGTTTGTGAATGACTGTTTTACCAACTGAGCTAGTTGCCCTACATGCCCCTTTTATTTGGACCTGCCACCTGCTGCTCTTTCAGAACCACTGAAAATTTGCATTTTTTATAATGAGAAAAAGGAACTTTTTTTTTATGAAATAATGAAAGAGTTATCCCGTATCACAAGATAATAGTATAAACAAAATAACAGGTGGAGAAAAGTGTCAGGTGTGTTGTGTGATAAAAGAGAATCAGCAAGAATGAAAGGAAAGGTGTTCAAGACGGTGGTGAGACCAGAGATGTTGTTCAGCTTAGAGACAGTGGCACTGAAGAAAAGACAGGAGGCAGAGCTGGAGGTAGCAGAGCTTAAGATGTTGAGGTTCTCTTTGGGAGTGACGAGGATGGACAGGATCAGGAATGAGGACATCAGAGGGACAGCTCATGTTAGATGTTTTGGAGATAAAGTCAGAGAGGCCAGATTGAGGTGGTTTGGACATGTTCAGAGGAGAAACTGTGAATATATCAGTAGAAGGATGCTGAAGTTGGAGCTGCCAGGCAGGAGGTCTAGAGGAAGACCGAAGAGGAGATTTATGGATGTAGTGAGGGAGGACATGAAGTTAGTTGGTGTGAGAGAAGAGGATGCAGAGGACAGAGTTAGTTGGAGACACATGATTCACTGTGGTGACCCCTGAAAGGGAGCAGCCCAACGGAAAAGACGACGAAGAAGAAGTTTACGAACAATGCATATTAATTAACATTTCTGTAAATATGCCAGAGTTAACCAGAAGGCTAATTTTCATCCGCAGTCCTTGGACACGTGTTAAAATCCACCCTAAAAGCAACAAGAAAAGCATTAAATTGTAATTGTAACAAAACAATACAATATTCAGTAAAAAGTACTATGTTCTAAGTCACCCTAAAAGCAACAAAGAGTAAAATAACAGAATGAATGAATTAATTAAGAAGATGAAGTTTGGACCTTTAGTTAAAGTCGCTTTTTGTTTTTTTAGAAAGAGAAAAACCCTCAGCTATCCAAAGAGTGATGCTATGTTTATATTGTTGGGGGAAGGAAGGAATGTAGCAAACAATGAAATAAAAAGCATAAAAAATGCTCCCGAATACCAGGGATGAAAGAAACAAAAGCCAATGCAATTCATTTGTCTTTCTCCTGTTTCATCATTATAGAGGCTGTCTAGGTCATTTTGTCTCCGAGCAGAGTAAATGTTTGACAGGTTAATGATCAGCACATTTTTACATTCTGTAAGAACGATTTACCTGCTGCTCTCCATTGAATTATCTAACATGGGGGCATCTTTGATCCCAAAGGAAGCTTTCTGGCTGAAGATTCACTCAGCAGAAATAGAATATCCATGCTGCAGAGCTACACTTGCATTACTGTCTCACGTAAATAGGCAGCTGGTTGTGCTATGCAGCCACTTATAAAACCATGTGTGTTATTTATAATTGTAAATCTGAAATCCAATTATGTTCAGAAAAAAAAATACAAAACAAGGAAGATTGAATTCATTCTTTAGAGCTGAAACACCACTTTAAGCCAGAAAGTGCAATATATTTATTGTCCAAACACATCAGCCAACACAAACTGCAACTTACAGAAATGATGAATATATCCTCTGCACACTCTTCATACCAAAATGTGTCACAATAAAGCAGAGCTGAGTAGAATATAAAGATTAGGGGTTTTATATTTTGTTTTGTTCCTTGTGTCATATTGCATGATGAAGCCCATATTTGGTTCTTAGACTCAGCGTAACTATGGTGATTTGCTGACTTTTACTTTAGTTCTGACTAAAAAGATATTTAGAGATGAGTTTGGCAAACACATTCCATAGACATGTTTTGGCTTGATGAATACTGTGTTAATGAGGAGATATAGCTCAGGTAAAGTTAAAGGACACCTTTACTGATTTTAAACTTGCTTCTTTTGGTTCTAGTTTGGGTAGTAAATGTACATAAATATCATTAAAATTTATATTGACTTTACTACATCAAAATATCTCTACTTGTAGCTGAAAAAAGCCTCCACATGACATCATTTGGAGGAATCTTCAGTTCAGATTATGTCATCTTGTTGCTCACACATACCTGCTTTTCCTGAGCTCCCCCAGATGACATCGTCTGATCTCCGGACAATGTCATCTGGAGGACCTTTTAAGTTAAAGCAGACAAATAGTTTAATGCAGAAAATCAGAGGGAAGTTTAAAAGCATGAATATACATATACACCCTAAACTTCATCCATAGAGTGGATGTAGTTAGTTGACAAATTGGTGATCTCACCCTTTAAGAGTAAACCAGAATTACTTTAGGGGACCCTGATCAGACACAACTATAATTCAAATAAGCTCAGACGTTTTCACCAGAAGTAGCAGCCTCTTCATTAGGTCACTTTCTTAACATTTTTAAATGGATGCCATGATCATAAATTAGGTATTTTGCGTAGTGACAAGCAGCACTGACAGTACCAGCACTAAATTTTGTTCTATTTGTGCGGTTAGGGGGTCTCAAATTCTGGGACATGGGAAATTAGGTTCACGTTTTCCCCTTTTTTATATCTGACTAACTTAGTTTGAATTTAAACACTTCTGTCATTAAT
Organism: Channa argus; assembly: GCF_033026475.1. Lineage (NCBI taxonomy): Eukaryota > Metazoa > Chordata > Actinopteri > Anabantiformes > Channidae > Channa > Channa argus. Next base: position 27,806,572 of record NC_090205.1, read on the forward strand.
TGAGTGCTGCAGCGTTGCTTTACTTCGTCTCATTACATTTGTGGTTTATAAATTTGCTGGATGTTCAGCAATCAGATAGCTTTGTATTACCAGGGCATTCAGGTGATGATAACATTAAACTGATAGTAACTTCTTCACACCTCCAGTCTGTTTGCTGGCTGGAGTGCAGGTCTGTCCAAGGTTTGTCTGAAACTGATGGCCAGTAGCTGGTGTGAACTTTTGCCATTCTAGAATTTTCCAGATTGGACAGTTGGGCAGTCTAACCTCTGGATTTAATGAGACATCACTGATGTCTGCAAATGCTGTACATGCATGAGCAGCAGGCACTGACTAAGCTCTGGTCTTTTAAACAGCAGAAAGAACATAAAGGGAAAGCGTGGTGTGATAACTTGAAGTAAAGGTCACTAGACAGGAACACTGTGGTTACATGAACTATGCTGTAATTAAATTCTTGGTGCTACAGCAGCTACTTTTTGACACTGTTTCCTGAGGTTAACAAGCTGTCTGCCGACTGGATTGCACAAACACACACACGCCATTTTGGTTTCTAAAAAACATTCTTTTCTTTTTAATTGAAATTGTTCAAATGATGCTTCTAAAGCATGTATCCACAGTTGTGCCAATTGTAGCGTAATTCACTGTAGAGAAATATCTGAGTAAAAATAATAACATCAGCATAGAACATTTGGCATCCACATGAACACTCTCAATTCCCACACTTGTAAACCCAAAATTTTAAATGCGATTTAAAAATACATTCTACTAACTCAAATAATATGAATTTCTGCACAGATTTGAGTTAACCTGAATGTCTTTATTTACTTCAACTAATTGTCAGATTAAGTAACTAACACTTGGTCTCTCTAAGTTTTAAGTTAAAACTTAACTGTTATTGGGGCTGTTAATACTGCTGTATTGTCCTTTTGCTCTTTTGTAGAGATCAAAAATCAGAACCTGCCCAACACATTTCACACTGAGATTGATCACCATCTTCCTAGACTGAAGTTGTCTAAAGCTTGGACAACAGCAGATGTAAAAAATCAAGGAACAAAGGTAGAGTGCACCAATCTCACAGTTGTTGGTTCGATCCCCAGTTCCTCCAGTCACATGTCAAAGTTGACCGGGACAATGAGCCACAACTGAGTTGCTCCCAGTGAGTGTTGGCCAGCTGCATAGCAGCTCCCCCATCGTTGTATGAGTGTGTGTGTGATTGTGAGTGTGTGTTACACTAGGTAAAGCACTTTACCTTTACAATAGGTAGAAGAGCGCTATATAATTGCAGACCATTTACTATTCCTGTCCTTTCCACTGCATGACTCCGCTGTCTCATCACGCATTTCTGTCTATCTCTCTGACATCTCTGCTTGGATGAGAAAAAGACATATTCAACTCAACCTCCCCAAGACCGAAGTTCTTGTCTTCCCAACCAGACCTTCAACACAACACAAGAGTAGCATCAACATTGGATCTGTGATTGTCTAAGTTGGCCAGAAATCTGGGGGTCATCATATGCGACCTACTGAGTTTAATGGACCACATCTCCTCAGTCACTAGTGTATGCAGATTTGCCTTGTACAACATCAAAAAAGTAAGACCCTACCTCTCAGAATATACAACCCAACTCATTGTGCAGGTGCTGGTCACATATCGTCTTGATTACTGCAATGCTCTGTTAATGGGGTTACGACATGCACAATCAAACCCCTGCTAACGATTCTCATTTTTAATCAGCCAAACAGACTTATGTCACAGCAATCTTTAGATCTCTGGACTGGCTTCATTTAGCTGCCCACATTAGCTTTAAAGCTCTGTGTCTTGCCTAAAGGGTGGTCAACTAAACAGCTCCTGCTTATCAACTCCCTCATTCAAAAAAAACTTCCTTTCTACTCTTTCGTGCACTTGCATCTCACGATAGGGATACAGTTCTTCTCATAGCAGTTTGCTTTGATGTTTTCTCCTTCACTTAGACTTTTGCTTGCCTTGCACAGTACCTTAATTGTAAGTCCTTTTGGATAAAAGCATCTGCCAAATGACTAAATGTAAATGTAAATGTGAAGAGCACTAGACTGCCATTTGAGCAGCCATTTTAAACATGTGGGATTAGCATAAGTCATACTCCCTCACAGTTTTCCACAATGACTTTAAGTATACATATAGCTGCAGTGAAACATCCCAGGCAATGTCTGTAGTTTGAACATAAAATAATCAATTTTGTTGCATAAATGAGCTGAAGTCTGTACCCTACAATGGAAACATTTGGAGCCATTAGTAATTAAAAAGGTTACGTTTCTTTTCTCTAAGGTCGATAAAAAAGAAAGAATAGAAAAAAAGAATGAAAAAATAACGAAAAGGGGGGACAGTCAAATGTCAAAGTGTCCTTGAGCAAGACATTGAACCCCAACCTAGTTGCTCCCCCATCGGTGTGTGTGAGTGGTTTTGATTATGAGTCTGAATGGATGAATGAGAAGCAGCACTTTGGGTGCCGATAGGTAGAAAAGTGCCATATAAGTGCCGACCATTTACCATTTCACATGACCATTTGAAAGGATTTCTCCATTAAACCCTCAGTTTTTCTAAAAGTGTGTTTGCTTTTGTGTGTGAGGGCGACTGTGGTGCTGGAAGGTGGAGCGGTTGTCCACCAATCTCACAGTTGTTGGTTCAATCCCCGGCTCCTCCGGTCACATGTTGAAGTGTCCTTGAGCAAAACACTGAACCCCAACTTAGTTGCTCCTGGTAAGTGTTGGCCAGCTGCATAGCAGCTCCCCCATCGGTGTATGAATGTGTGTGTGTGATTGTGAGTGAATGGGTGAATAAGAAGCAGTGTAAAGTGCTTTGAGTGCCAATAGGTAGAAAAGTGCTATATAAGTGCAGAACATTTACCATTTTCTTTATTGATGTGTTTTTGAAGTGCTGCTACTCAAATATTGTAGGATAAGTTAATTACTAAAAAGCTGGTGAGGTAGCAGCTCACCACACTGCAGGAAAATAGACAAAACTAGACAAAAAATACAACTATTTCAATTTGAGCAAATAAAACGGCAAATACAAAATATGATGCAATAAGAAAGGGTTGCAAATATCACAGGCAACAATAGAAATGATTCCAGGAACCTAGTACAGAAAACACAACTAAATAAAAGCTATCAAGCTCCTCTCTTGTGGAACCAGCTCCCACTTCAGATTCAGGAAGCAGACACCCTCTCTATTTTTAAGTCTAGGCTTAAAACCTTCCTCTTTAATAAAGCATATACTTAGTTATAGTTATGCTGCCATAGGCTTAGACTGCTGGGGGACCCACCCCCCAATGCACTGAGCTCCTTTCCTCCTCTTGACCCTCTCTCCTCTCCTCTCACCCCGCAATTGTCACCACTGTATGACATTAACTCTGTGTGTTCTCTCCCGTAGTTGTCTTTGTCCTCCTCTGTCCCCCTCTCTCTGTCCCTTTCTGCAGGTGTCCCCTGGCTTTGAAGCTGTGTGTCTTTACAGCGTGCAGCTACTGGTCCTACCAATCTGCCCGATGTTTTGTTGTTGCTTTTGTTGCTCTGTTCTTTTCTCTCTCCCCTTTCCACTCACCCCAACCGGTCGAGGCAGATGGCCGTCCACCCAGAGCCTGGTTCTGCTGGAGGTTTCTTCCGTTAAAGGGAGTTTTTCCTCTCCACTGTTGCCTATGGCTTGCTCCAGGGGGAATTGTTGGGTTCTCTTTATATATCTTTATAATCTTGACTTTATTCTGTAAAGTGCCCTGAGATGACTTTGTTGTGAATTGGCGCTATATAAATAAAGTTGAATTGAATTGAATTGAACTAAATATACAGTAAACATATATCATGCCATAGGGAAGTTCAAACTTTGAGGTCAGCACTTCTTCTTCTTCTTCTTCTTTTCCTTTCGGCTGCTCCCTTTCAGGGGTCGCCACAGCGAATCATGTGCCTCCATCTAACTCTGTCCTCTGCATCCTCTTCACTCACACCAACTAACTTCATGTCCTCCCTCACTACATCCATAAATCTCCTCTTTGGTCTTCCTCTAGACCTCCTGCCTGGCAGCTCCAACCTCATCATCCTTCTACCAATATATTCACAGTTTCTCCTCTGAACATGTCCAAACCACCTCAATCTGGCCTCTCTGACTTTATCTCCATCACATCTAACATGAACTGTCCCTCTGATGTCCTCATTCCTGATCCTGTCCATCCTCGTCACTCCCAAAGAGAACCTCAACATCTTAAGCTCTGCTACCTCCAGCTCTGCCTCCTGTCTTTTCTTCAGTGCCACTGTCTCTAAGCCGAACAACATTGCTGGTCTCACCACCGTCTCAGCACTTCTGAGTAATAATATAGTTATATATATTATATATTATAGCCATGTCACTCTTTGGCATTTCCCTGCAATATTGCAGTTGTCTGCATTAACATGACATTTTTCCAGAGGGGATTAAAAAGTAAATAGTAAATAATGGTCTGTAAAGTACTTAGCACTTTTCTTCCTCATCAGTACTCAAAGCACTTTACAATGTTGCCCATTCGCATTCTTGCTCAAGGACACGTGAACATAAAAACAGGAGGAACAGGGGATCATGCTCTTCTGCCAGCCCCCCTGTTTATGGACAACTGCTCTATTTTCTGAACCACAGTCGTCCCAGTTGGCTCTTTCAGTACATAGTAAGTCAGGAGATGGGGCAGTGGTAAAACATTACAGACATAGCTTTACTGCAATGGTGACATGATCTAGAACACTCACCAAAAACCCTTCAGCTACACATATTGAAACGTGTGCTTCTGTTTGAGCAGTGACACTGATTTTTTTAGTTGTGTTTCTGTATTTGCTCTATGGAGATGTTTTCAATGTCACCTGTGTTGTTTGCAATATTTTTGTATGTGTACCTTCTACTGGGAAGTGCTTTCTGTATTTGCAGCTCATTACTTTTTGTTTGATGTGTTACTTAAGTAAAAGCATCTAAGTATTATCCATTATTTTGAAAACTCACCCATTACGGGGTTGGGTGAACTATGGGGTTGGCTTTGGACTGTGGGAGGAAACTTTAGTAGCAGCAAGCCAACTCCGGCCAGTCGAGATCAGCTGTGGAGGCGCTACATGCTACATATCCTTTATTTTTGTGATTGGTTGGGTTAAAGCTCATTTTGTACAATTATTTAAGAAAATGCAACTAGTGATTCTAATTCCATGATCGATTGATCTAAAGTTTTGCACCTTCACACACTTTGTTTGACCCATTATCTAGTCCCCAAAGTCACTGAAATGATTAAAAGAAAAACAGGAAAGGGTCATGATGAGCTGGATCCATGAGGGTTTTTTTTTTTTCATGACTGCTCAAAATGATCGAAGATAGAAAGATAGATTTTCACCAGTTCACCTAAATCAACACCCAATTAAAGGTTGACCGTAATAATTATTAAAATTGTTACCAGTTCACTGCCTGAAATTATTGAGTCATCTGAAAGAACTGACTCTATAATCTTTGATGGATTAACATTTCTGGTTTGGACATAAAATCGGGACTATGGTGTCAAGAGAAGTGAGCATTTTGCTAAAATGTCAATAAATGTTTTATTTTCTTGTTGGGCAAAAAATGACTAAAGATTAGAGACACCTCAACTAGCAAGGCCATCTGTGCAGCTGCCTGAGGCGTAATTACATCCTGCAGATGAAGAAGAACAGCTCCGCAATGTGTCACATACAGTCTGTCTCTGATTGGTGATTCTGATGTATGTGTGGGAGTTTCATTATACAGAAGTGCTTAGTTCCATTGGGCTTCTATGTTGGGTCGCACAAGACAGACTCACACTAAAGCCTATTGATCATCTGTGGAGAAATATTGACTTTTCTGAAGAACCTTTTAGCCGCATCAGACAGACAAAGCCAGAGGAGAAGGGAATGGTGGTATAGATACTCACAGCACACGGCTGATACTATCACACAGACAAAGCGCAGAGCAGTTGTCGGGGAGAAACGTTCCGGTAACATGTTCCACCTGCTGCTGCGTCGGAGAACGTGTGACAGGCGTTGACATCAGTGCAATATCTGTAGAAAAAAGCAGGTGTGAATTCCAGGCAAAGTGATTGAAAAGAGATCGCTGCAGGAATCCAGTTTACAGGCTTCACATGCAACAATATAGACAGACCGGTTAGATTTCAGTCTTCCTAACAGTGATCCACGATCAGACTGTAGCCTACAACCAGTGGTGGCGGGTTTGGGAATAAAAAGCATGATGAATACCCCTGTAAACTCATTAATAGAATAACCCCACAGCATAATGTAGAACGAGCACAACGTTGGAAATATTTCATATGAAATGAATGAATTGCTGAGGAGCGCGCACACGACGTGTCGGAGACAAAGCCGTGGTCTTATTAAAGCCAGTTATTAGAGTAATACTATCAACATCACCATGTATCCACGGTGTAAAGTGGAACACAAGAAAACTTCAGTAACCTACTTACCTCCGTTTTCACTATGGTCTCAGTGTCACTGCGTTATGTCCGGTTTACAACCACAATCCAGACAGATAATTCAAAAAAGCAGCCGCTGAGTGTTTGGTGCCTCCCGGAGCAAAGAAGAACTTATAGACTCCACTCATCTGGATCCGCACGTCCATTTTCCATCTCTCAATGGGAGACGCGTCTGTGGAGACTGTGAGGAGATTAGAGTCTGTGTGTGTGTGTGTGTGTGTGTGTGTGTGTGTGTGTGGACAGAGAGAGAGAGAGAGAGAGAGAGAGAGATTTAAAACCACGATGATCAAGGAAGTACAACATACAGTATATTACAATGATATGAACCATTTTATTAACGATAAAAATAAAAAAATCTTCCCTCTTTCTTCATCATTGTGACTGTATTTATTCATCATGTTTTCAAACCTGTAGTTTGATCTAAATCAAATCAGTGGACCAATTTGTGAACCGCATCTGTTTTCTCCTTGGTTCGGTTGGAAACACCCAAAAAAGTAACCACAAGAAATACATCTTATCTGTACTGTTAGTTATAATAGTAATAGTTAATTTTATTTACAAAGCAGATTTGTGGGCAAATCTCAAAGTGCTACATAAGCAGATTATAAGCAACAAGAAAACATGTAAAGCATAGAAACATATAAAACATAAAATAATCGCTTTAAAATGCTGAACAGAAAACTATTTTTTGAAACAGTCCACAGACTGGGCGGATGGGGAGACAGTGAAGTGTCCGGAGGACAAGAGTGATGTGCTCATATTTCCGCACCCTCCTACGGATCCTGGCAGCACTGTTTTGAGTATATTGGAGATTTTGAGGGCCCCTGCCACAGATCCTAACCTGGAGGAGACAAAGGCGTGGACCAGCTTTTTACCATCACAGAGGGAAACGGAGGGGTGGAGTTTGGTTTGTTTCTGAGATGAAAAAATGCAATTTTACAGAGGTGTTGGAAATTTATTTCAAATGACAGGTGGGGGTCAAACTGGACCCCCAGGTTGTTAACAGAGTAGGAGAGGATAATGGTGTGACCAGAAAAGGAAATACAGTTAATGGGGGAGGATTGAAGCTGATGGGGGGTCCCAGTTAGAAGGGCTTCAGTTTTGGTGCTGTTCAGCTGAAGGAAGTTCGATGTTTTGTTGTTGCTTTTTGTTGCTATTTTCTTTTCTCTCTTCACTTCCACTCACCCCAACCGGTCAAGGCAGATGGCATCACACCCTGAGCCTGGTTCTGCTGGAGGTTTCTTCCGTTAAAGGGAGTTTTTCCTCTCTAATGTTGCCTATGGTTTGCTCCAGGGGGAATTGTTGGGTTCTATTTATATATCTTTATAATCTTGACTTTATTCTGTAAAGTGCCCTGAGATGACTTTGTTGTGAATTGGCGCTATATAAATAAAGTTGAATTGAATTGAACTACTACTACTTTAACTACTTTATGTGCTTACAGCTGGTTCATCCATGATACATCAGAATTTATTAAGTCATAACAATTTCCTACAAAACACATATTGTTATGTGTTTTTACCTCTTCTGCACTCCTCCGATTCCACCATCCCCTCCTTTACCGTCACCACAGACCAGGCCAAACAGGACCTGAGGAGACTCTGCCCCAGGAAGGCAGTCAGTCTGGTGGCCTGTGCTGCAGAGAACCTGAGCCTTCACCTGAGGAAGGTGCCAATGCTTTGGAAATAATACATTATTCCTCTTCACACAGCTGCCTTTATATATAGGAATGAATTGTGTCATGTGCAAAAGTTTTCAGATGACACAGCCATTGTCGGACGTCTCAGTATAGGTCCCTTGTGAAGGACTTTTCTATCTGGAGTCACCAGAACCATCTGCAGCTAAACACTTCCAAGACGAAGGAGATGGTACTGGACTTTAGGAGGTGCTGCCCATCTCTGTTGCCTGTCAACATCAACAGCGAGGAGACTGAGATGGTTACCTCCTATAAGTACATTGGGGTGCAGGTAGGTGATAAGATGGACATATCTACAAGAAGGTGCAGAGTAGACTGTATTTTCTGAGGAGGTCGGCATCCTTCAACTTGCAGGAAAATGCTGCAGATGTTTTCTCAATCGGTGGTTGCCAGAGCTCTGTGTTTGGGGAACATCAGACAGAGGGACACACAGAGGCTGGGAAAATTAATAAATAAGGCCACCTCTGTGATTGGTGCAGAGCAGGATTCTGTGGAGTCAGTGGTGGAGAGAAGAAGCTACTCTGTGTGATGGAAGACAGCAGCCAGGTGATGGGGCAGAGAAGCTTCTTCAGTGGGAGTCTACTCTCTAAGAACTGCTCCACAAAAAGGTCCCTGCTCCCCAGAGCCATCAGACATAAGTCTTTGTTTGTACTTGCAGCACTGCTTGTTTTTAATGTGTGACTGTGGTGTTGTGACCTTAACTGAACAGGTGGATAATGGAATTCACTTCAGGATTAATAAAAGGATCTATTTATCTATCTAGATAGATGAACCTCTGCCCGCATTTACATTTAAGAGGCTCTGCCTCTCTGAAATGCTCCTTTTATACCCAGTCATGTTACTGACCTGTTGCCAATTAACCGAAGTGGTTAGTTGTTAAATGCTCCTCCATTTGCGGCAGTTACTTTTCAGCCTTTGGTTGCCCCTGGTCAAACCTTTGAGATTTTTTGCTGCCATCAAATTCAATATGAAAAGTTGTTAAAACTGAGAAAACTGAAAAGTTTCTCAATTTTAACATCTGATATATTGTTTATGTTCTACTGTGAAAACATACACGTTCTATTGTGAGAACATAAACATGAGATTTCCAAATCTGTTGGATTCTGTTTTTATTTACGTTTTACACATTGTCCCAACGTGTTAGCAATTTCTCAAATTTTTGTTAGGTTCCTACATAGAAAGTCTTTTTGCAGAGTAAACAGGATGAATGATTACAGCTACAAAAATGCTTTCATTCTAAATATGGTATTAATTGTTTTGATCCTGTTAATTTAAAATATGCTGTACGTTATCTTTTTTGATTTCCCTGTCCTCTGACATTTGTTGAAGCGTTACACTAAAATGGAAATTTAAAATGATATATTTGCCTTCAGCTACTTCAGATTCAGAGTTGCAAAATATTCTGTATCAAACACAACATACAACCTGAACATCTGATAAAATTAGAAAAACTGGATTGAGCAACTTTATTAAAACATCTAGTCACTCGGCAAAACCCAACACTGATACCATCGAAACATAAAAATACCTCAATGCATCTCTTCAGTCTATTAATAAACAGTTCAAAGACAACAAATTGTAGGAAGTTAGAAGAAGTCTGCGGCCGAAGGTCGTCGTTTAGGCGTGTTCTTTGGAGTTTTCAAGCTCATCTTTACTTTGGGGAATGGTGTGGGGGGGGACTTTAAAACCCCAAACTTAGGTTTCTGCTTTGGGTCAAAAGCCACTCGTGACGATCCGTCGGGACTCACCAGCAGACTCCGATCAGTCTTCCTAAACTCTGCGCCACACGGGGAGAAATCAAAATCAGTTAACACGTTGACTTAATGTGTAATTATACATCAGTGCAGTATAGACTGTCAGAATCTCGGCAGCTCAAACACTACTGATAAAGGATCAAAGTTCATTCAGACATTGGAAATAAGATTAGAAAACACCCTCAGCACAGGGTTTGTGTAGTAGGTGCTGAGGCATTTTCAAATGTGGTGTAAAGTGGAAAAAATGAAAATCATTTCTTTCTGAGGACTTCTGGTATATGTTTGCTTAAAAGCTTAGGTTCAAAGTTTATTGTGTTCTAGAATTCTTGATTAGGTTATAAAGACAATGGAAACGAAAGAATTCTCCTTCTGCTGAAGACTATTTGATACAACCATCAGATCCACACCAGCAACTTATTTAAAACATAAATAGTCACAGTAGAAGATCTGTGTGTTTGTATTTATGAGGTTTGACAATTGCCGCGAAGCCTGTAGTGTCAAAGCTGTCAGCTGATCAACACCTGGTGGTGAGTTGGATCAGATGCAGGTGGAGTCTGCAGGGCATGTCCACTTCATATTAGTACACTACGCATTCACGCCACATTCTACAAAGTGAACTGGAAAAGTCCTATTTTCCCCTTTTTCATCATGTCAGAATGCTCTGCACGCTTCTGGAATGTCTAAAGGAACAAGAGCTCCAGTTCCACTAAACATGTTTATTGCAATTCTTATAACATGCACTTTCTTACCAGCGGTTTTATTATTCTTGAGGCCAAAGGTCACCTTCTTGGATTCGGAATTGGGAATGTGAATCTTCTGAGAAACAAAAAATAGGAAAAATAAAAAGTTACATATAGTACAGCATTATTTTCACAACACTGAATGTCCAAACCTCTCATTCAAACTACACTAACAAACTCATGACTACCAGCATCAAACAGACAACATGAGCAGCTGGCTGGTGAACATGGAGCTACTGCAGAAGAAGAGCGTACTGATTAATGACATCAGTACTGTGACTAATTATTGTTGGTAATATGATATTCATTCCAGTGTTTCCTAGAAAATTATACGGGCACAGTGTGGGTATATGGGTTTTGTATGCATGCGATAAAACGTTATTAATTTCTTGCACAACAAAGGCTGTGGGTTGGCAATTTTCATTTAAAGGTCATCTAAAACCAATAAGCAAATAATAAATAAAGTAAGTAACTCCCCAGCTGGGGTGTTCATTTTCTCATTGTAAACACAGTGTGCATTGCTGCATTTTTTTTCATTTTTCATAGCAGCACTGTATGAAAATTCCCGGACAGGAGGCCCATTTATTGGTATTCTCCTACCAGCTCCCACACGGTCTCCTTGCATCCTGTTCCTGTGGTCTGTTTACACCTACCAAAAAATGTGAATACTTGAAATATTACAATTTTGAAATAGATTATTAAAAAGCATTTAGGATCATTTAAAACTTAGTTTTAAATCTATGAGATCAACAAACTAGAACTTATGCTACTATACAACCACATTATTTTTATTTTTTAAACCTACTCTGGTTCCCAGCCACATGTTCTATGTTTGCTTATATCAGGTAGCTCACCTGCACTGGAGCCCCGCCCCCCTGCCCAATTATGTTATTAAACTATTATAACGGAGCTGATAATTAAGCAATTCATTAATTGTCATATACATTTGTAAGATTGGTTGTAAGATGTGAAGTGTTAAAAGTGATTATATTATCAGGAAGGGCTATTTGTAAAAAAGCTTGGACATTATGTGAATTTATACTAAAGAGCAGACTAAGTAAAAGTCTGGATAACATCCAATTAGGCACGTGTGATTAGAGCAGGTAATTATCTGAAGAAGTGAGGGGGCGTATTGGCGGCGCCTATATTCTGTTATGGCAGCAAAAGAAAAACCAACCTGATGGTGAAGAACACGTATTTATACGAAGACAACAACTCTGGATGACAGGAAAAATGAATTGAATTTGTAAGCATCTGTTGGTGATGTTGAGATTGTAAAGCAAATTCAGGGAACAGCGCAAGACTCGTTCACATATGATCTTCAAAGTCCTGTTATTAAAACACTAATTTTGCTTCGGAATTTTTTATATCTTTCCCCCTGCACACTCTACCCATCACCATCTCCTCCACTGATGTGCACTGCAAGTGTTTTTAGCAAGTTTCAGGTCTCGAACAGGCTGATGTTACCCACATTTTAACTTCTGCTGTGATGTCAGAAATCTGCTTATTCCTCTATGATTCTAGGAGCAGATGTTGCAGGAAAGTCCTTTAGTTTTCAAAGCCTGGTCACTTGAAATCACAACATAATATACAGAGAGCTAATGTTAGCTCTGGTGCTCTTTTCTTTATATAATGCTACTGTATCTGTCCACATAACCGTCTACTCCTGCTTGCAATGGAAGTAAAAGAACAGTGTGATACCTGTGACAGGGATCTCCAACCCAGCTCTTGTGCAAGTCCTTATATTGGGGGAAAAATGACTATTATATAGTCAGCGAGTCACACACACGAGGGCTGTGTGTTCTTGGTACAACACTAAACCAATGAAATATTCAGGAAAATTTCAACTTGCTGCTCTGCTGTTTTGATAAAACCCTACATGTACATTTCCACTTAGCTCAAAGCCAATTGTCATTAGGCAAGAACAGGTACACTACACTTTATCACAGGGCCACACACACAACCATTAACACTCATGCACATCTCAAACAAACAACACAACTTCAGACTATGACCAATGTAATAAACAAGTGAATTAACACATTATCATTTCTGACAATGTTAAAAAAAGATAAACAGCATGAGCAGTTTAAGTACATTGTACAGGTGGCTATGATACAATGGCCACTAAGAGTAATATACTAACTCCAAACACTGGATTTATGGTTATGTTGGAATGGAGTAGAGGGGAAAAATTACCTTATAAATGTTCTGAAATGGTAAACATGTAATATAATTCTATGGTTTATGGTAGTTTTGGTTTGATTTGTCCAGGTACTGACACGCAGTTCATAGAGTGCTGTAACTGGTAAACTGACCCTCTGATGCAGGGGTCTGGTCTTTACCTTTTTGCTGATCAGTGGAGTCCTAGGGCTTTTCTGGGTTTTGCAGAAAAGTGGAGTAGGGAATGATGCATTCCCCTGAAAGGTGATGAAGTCAGACGCTGACCCCGAGGAAGTCTTTGCCTTCTTTCTGGACTTTTTAATGTTCAGAGGTGTCGATGGCTCTGCAACATTCTGAAGTGGGAAATAGGTTTAAAAGTCAGTGTTTATAGCTGCTCTGGCTGTGTCTCACTGGAACCATTTAACCTCATTGCATACTCACATTTCCCGCTGCTGTCTCCTTGGCACCAGCCTCTTTTTCTGTAGCTGCCCCCAGCTCATCAGCCTCAAACTCAAACACCACCGGGATCTTCTTCTTCTTCTTCTTGCTTTGCTTCTTATAAGAAGGGGCCACATCTTGTTCATCTAATGCAAGGTCAGCATCCACACTGCCAACCATCTGCAGCTGGGACTCCTTTTTGATCTCATTGGTCTGGAATGCTGAGAGCTCTGGACTCTTTTTCTTCGCCTTGGCTGGTGTTGTCATGGTGATCTCAAACAGCACTCTCTCAGCATCCAGCATCAGAGGTGTTTCTGTGACTTTTTCTTCATCATTTGCTGTAATATCAAATTTTTTCTTATTGGTTTTCCTTTTCTTCTTCAGTGATGGAACAGTGCTGTCACCTGCAGCCGCTACAAGTGTTGTGTCCTCAGATGTCTCATCTCTTGCCTCCTTGTCCCTATGCATCTTCTCCTTTTGTTTTCCCTTTCTCTTCATTTTCTCATTAAGTGGCACTGCAGCGGTTTGTTGTGATGCTTCATGTGTTAACTCAGCATCAGTCCATTTTCCCTCCACCACAACCTCTAATGCCTCATTTGCCCTGAGACTCTTTTTCTTACTTCTCTTCTTGACAGGGGTTCTAGTATCATTTGGCCTCTCACACTCCCCAAAGTGCACTGACATGACATCTGCTTCTGAGCTCAAACCACTGGTGTGTGATTCACCCTCATTCTCTGTAAGGTTCCTGTCAGCCTTCACTCTCGTTTTCTCCTTGGCAGGAGTTGTAGTTGTGCTTTTTTCCTGTGATGCCTCACAACCAACTAGTGTGATCTCTGCTTCAGCATCTGTTAGTGAGTCTGCTCTCAGACCCTTCCTTTTCTTCTTTTTCACTGAAACTGGAGCAGTTGCTTCAGGGGGCACCTCTAGCTCTGTTGTGGCAGTTGTCTGTTGCTCCATCGCAGTGACCATGGGTTTGAGCTCAAAAGTGTTCCTCTTTTTCTTCTTGTTTGACAAGAGAGTGTTGTAGGACTTATCTTTTATGGTTGTAACTGACGCCTGTTCCTTTAGCTCAGAGGAAAGCAGAGTTTTTAACCGACCTGGGGGAGTAACTGCCTCTGTGACCTTTACAGATGAGATGGAGCTTTGACTTTGTTTGTCTAAACACTCCAAACCTTCTTCAGTGTCATTAACTGTCTTCTGAGCCACAGATTGTCCCTGGTAAGATTTCTCTGCACCGTCTTCATCACATGCACTTTGACCCTGCCCTGCCTTCTTCTTTTTCTTCCTCTTCTTCTTTTCATCATTAGTGCTCAAGTCTTCTTGATCGTCTTCTTTTCCACAGTGGTTCTTTTGCTTGTTCAGTGTGGATGAATCATTTTTCTTCACTTAAATGGAAAACACAGATAATATTAAGTTAAGTCCAGGTTTCAGATCCAGACAAAAGCCTTATTCAGGAGCAACTCGCACCATGTTGACTGTCAAAGAAATAATTATTGATATTCCTCGTTCATTGTAAAAAAAAAGAAAAAAAAGACGTATTTAAAAAGACTTATATTAAATGAAATATGAAAACATTGCAGCTTTAAAATCAGGGCAGGGTTATACTTAATATCAATCCAGTAGAAAACATAGCAAAGACAAACACTCATCCAACTAATCATTCTGTTCACCCAGTTGCCTTTTATAATCTTTTTCTCTTCCTCTCTATCCCCCACCCCCATTCTGTCCGCACACAAAGTTTGTTGGTGTAAAAACACTGAAAATTACTAACAAAATCATGTAAATATTCTTTACATACAGAACACACACAGTAAACTCAGATACATCGATTGGCCTCAACGTCAGGTACACCTGTAGAATTTATTGTAATCCAGCACAGCATAAATGCCATAAATTCCACAATTTGACCATCCTATTTAAAATTAGGAGGGGGCCAAAACATTTAAATGGTAAATGTTCTGCACTTTTATAGCACTTTTCTACCTATTGGCACTCAAAGCACTTTACACTGCTTCTTATTCACCCATTCACACACACAATCACACACACACACTTACACACTGATGGGGGAGCTGCTATGCAGCTGGCCAACGCTCACCGGGAGCAACTAAGTTGGGGTTCAGTGTCTTGCTCAAGGACAATTTGACATGTGATCAAAGGAGGTGGGGACTGTACCAACAACTGTGAAATTGGTGGACAACCGCTCTACCTTCCTGCGCCACAGTCGTACCACAGAACCATCTCTTAATATAATACACTCCAGTACGACTCCAGTCCACCACCCATTAACATTTTATAGTAAACCCAAAGAATTATCCCCTTTGTGACAGTTTCAACTTAAAAACAAAAATTTGAACCTTGAAGAGTAGAATGTAAGGCAGAGCTGCTGTACTGGATTGAATTAAATTGTACAGGTGGACCTCATTTTGTTGCTGATTGATGTGAACTAGTGTTCGAATCAACTACATATGAAGTAATGCTCTCACACCCTTTTTTCGCATGTCAGTGGTTACATTCAGTACACAGAGGGAGTACATCCTCCTGTTTTAAACAAAAATAAGTCCAAAAAACTTTATTAAAATTACTGTTTCTCATTGAGACTAGTATGGTCTTTTTTCTTTTTTTGCTGTGGTATTATTCGCTATGGTAGCACAAGCAGTACACACTTAGTGCCAATCCGAAGACTGGATAAATGGGGAGGGAAGGTTAGGGAGGGCAACTGGAGTAACGCCTGTGGACATCAAATATGAAAATCATTAACTGGATTTCTATACAGGTTTGTTCAAGGCCTGGGTTACCAATGGCCACCAATGTTAATTTTAAGCAGAACTAAAGATGGAGAGGGCAAAGGAAGGTGGAAACGGATGATAGCTGTGGTTACCCCTAAAGGGAGAAGCCAAAAGAAGAAGATATACACTAAAGTCCCAGTCACAGTTCCTTACTGTGCTTTGTGATGGTTTCTATCTGTGACATAAATGCCAACAGTTGTTCAGAGTACTTAAACCTGAGTAAACATTTAAAACATAAACTACAGGGTAGATGATATCATACTACCCAGGAAGCAGAGTGAATAACCAAGTAAAGTCACAAGAAAACATTTACAATATGAACAGAGTGGATGCATTTTGGAAACTTGTCTTGGTTACACAACATCTCAAATCAGTGAAGTAAAAATACCAAAACTCCAGGACACATTTTTAATAATCTGACAACTTGTGGTACCTTTACTCTTCTTGGCTGGAGGGGCACCCTGCTCATTCTCCTCTACGTGAGCCTTAGGTCTCTTCATCCTCTTCCGGCTGCCGAACAGGTCATCATCCTCATCTGTGGACACCTCTTCTGGATACTCATCCTGAGGAAAGATGCCTGAGAGGAGAAATGTGCCACAGTAAGAACAATCATTCTGTTTTTATACATAATACAGTTTCAGTTTATTTACTATTGCAGCACACTTACTGAGTTACACTGAGTTCAAGACACTTCTTTTAAGCAACATGCTGTTCAACAACAGCTCTCACATCCAAAACACAATGAGAATATTAAAAATAGCTGCCGATAATAATTTTTAGGTTGGATTTATACAACCTCAATTCCCAATAAGTTGGGAAGAATGCAATGATCTGCAAATCTCATCAACCCTTTTTTTATTTGCAATAGAACATAAACAAAATATCAGATGTTTTACGTTGGAAGAGGGTCTAATGTAGATCAAACCATCTACATTATATAATAGTAACAAAAGATTCAGAGAAACAGGATGAATCTCTGTGCGCAAGGGACAAGGCCAAAGGTTAAACCTGGATCCGCAAGATCTTCAGGTAGCAGTGGATTATAACTGGGCATCCCCCCCTCCCTTTTTTTGTCCTTTCGGCTTATCCCGTGAGTTCAGGGTCGCCACCGCAGATCCCACCATTGGGACAGTTTTTATGCCGGATGCCCTTCCTGACGCAACCCCAGGTATCCACTAATGTAAGTTAAAGCTGTATTATGCAAAGAAAAGCCATATTTAAACACGATCCAGAAATGCTACTGTGTTGTCAAATCTGAGGCTAAAATGGAAAACTTCTATGGTCAGATAAATCAAAGTTTGAAATCCTGGATGCCCTGTTCTGCCCTAAAGAGGAGAGGGACCATCCGCCTTGTTTTCAGCGGACAGTTTAAAAGCCTGCATCTCTGATGGTGTGGGGGTGCAGTAGTACCTATGGCAGCTTACGTCTGGTACATAAAGGTTTTAGGAGAAGAGTCTGGTTGCTGAACTGTCTTGCCTGCAGTCCAGACGGTTCACCAGTAGAAAAAATTTGGCGCATCGTAAAATGAAAAGTACGGCAACAAAGGCCCAGGAATGTTGAGCAGCAAGAATCCTGCATCAGACGAGAATGGGACAACATTCCTCTCCTAAAACTTCAGTGAATGGTCTCCTAACTTACCAGACATTTACATACATTTGTTAAAAGAAAAGGGGATGATACACAAACATTGCCATGTTCCAACTTTTTTGAGATGTGTTTCAGCCATCAAATTAAAAATTAGCTAATATTTTCTATGAAATACTAAGATATCTTAGTTTCAACATCTGTCTTTGCTCTAACACTTGTTTATGTTCTATTGTGAATAAAATATGGGTTGATGGAATTTGCAAATCATTGCATTCTGTTTTTATTTACGTTTTACATCTTCCCAACTTTTGCTATGATTTGAAGAATGTAATTCTAAAATTTTAAAACTCTATTCTAGCTTAAGAGACTGTAATGCGAACTCAGAAGTGAGCTGTGTTGGCATTCGTAAAAAGGTTAACTAAACCAAGTGTAAAAGAAAGGTGTGAACACCAGCTCCTACCTTCACTCAGGTCCCGGAGTCTAAGAGTCAACACAAAGTGAGAGAGAAGAAGAATTGCATTAGTTTGGATAATTTGTTCGAGCCATACAGACATCTTTGGGTGCACAGTTTCAGCAGCTGAGCAGCTGGTTGAGTGACTTTTAAATCTATGCAGTAGATCTGCAAGTGGCCCAAGCTGTTGAAACAATAAATAATGTGTTGGGGGGGGGAGGGGGGGTCTTGGTCACACAGCACTTACACTGCAGCACTTACAAATAGTGACTGAGGTACCAGATGGTAAACAGCAGGTATTTTTACTAAAATTACTGTTTGGCAGTAAAAAGAGCAGACTCTGTTTTTGTGTCCATTTGGGAACATGTTCTCACTCTCAGTCAGAGCCAGAGTAGGTTCCCACCATCTGTAAGCTATTAATTAAAAGAAACATGCAGCAAGCTTTTTTTTTATTTAAAATTGTGTCAATAAAAAAGGCTGCGCCTCTCGTGTGGTGACATGAAAATGAACTGTGTCTGATTATAGCCTAAGGCCATATACATTCTGTGACTGCATGAAAGGAAAGCAGAACCTTAAGTCTGCAGATATATGAAGCCTAAACAAAGTAGCGTATGTTTACCGTTTTTACTCCCCTCCTACTCACCACAGACATTTTTTAACTAATTTTAATTGAAAATATATCTGATAACAAGTTGACTGACAGGTCCAACTGATGGTTCGATTTATCAACTTTCAGAAGACAGCTTCAGGAGCCATTAACAAAATTGAACTCTTAGCTTACCTGATGGCTGTTGTGCAACAGTCCCCAGAGTTGTAACAATGTTGAAATTAAATTAACTGAACTCTAAATTGTAAATAATTCGTTTTAAGCAGAACTTGCATGGATATCTTATAGCACCCTAACTGTTAATTATCGACTGTATCACGGATGATGCAGCTCAAATTTCTGATTTCACTAGTACATAGTTATAGATAAATAATAAAGAATTTAATTAAATGTATACATTTTCTAAACCCTATTTTAGAAAATTCTGTACTATGAATTTCTGTTCTTTTCCCAATAAGAAAAGTCAAACTGTGCACTGCGACAGGACCTATGAGAACAATCACAGCAATGATGATGTTCTCATAACGGAAAAGGTACAAGAATACACCCAAACTTGTAACATACCAACGCTACCCTTCAATTAATCACAACTTTATTCTGACATCAACAAAAGAAAATTTTAACCGTGACCATGAAGGTAAAAGTTCTGAAACTTTAATTTCTTTTTTCTCCCATGATTACTGCTAACAGGGAGCAGCAGAAGAATTGAGCAGGATACCATGTTTTTATCAACCCAGTGACGCTGGGTGAGGTGGTGGTGTTGCCTCATTAGAGCAGCCTGTTTCCTCCACAGAACAGCATATAAACAGGACAGTGCTGGAGTGTACTCACACTTTGATGATCCTGTAGAGTTTCTGTCTGTTGTGGTTGGGTGAGCTGCTCCGACTGGCCAACTCAAACAGCTTGTTTGCCAGAGCTGCGTAGTCAAACTGCAAAACACACACACCTTGTAAAAAACAGAACTAATTTATCACCATCACACATACTTATAGTTAAAGACACCTGATTAATGAAAGACAGAAAATTTAAGTCCGACAATAAAGTCCTCTCGTGACACTGTTTCACTTGTACATTTTGGACATCAAATTGAATCACCGTGCAAACAATCTGTTTTTAAAATCATGCCATCAGTTTTTACAAGGCCTTTTTCCTTTAGACAGAAATTTTATAAATTTTATAATAGGTGCTTCTCCAGTTTTGTTTTCATGAAGGTTTTAATAACATTGACTCGAAGAGCTGAGAGGAGAAATAGTTTTGTAACTAAACTCACTTCAGCTTTTAACGCTGTCTGTGATTTAGATTTATTTTAAAACAGGGAGGCAGGATGCAGCACTTTGACCTATAACATGTCAAGTAAAAAACAAGCAGCCTGCATTCAAATAAAACAGAGAATTGTTTGTTTTTAGTCAGCAGATCAAGAAAGGAAGAAGCTGCACCTGTAGGACTGGTCCGGCATCATCATCCTCATCATGTGGCAGCTCCGTGTCAGAGTCTTCCAAGTCACCTAAATCATTGTCATCCTCGTCATCTTCATCGTCCTCCTCCTCCTGTTCATTTAATTTACTGCCTGAAAACAAAGTTGGCAGGACAATTTGTTTTTCAGTAAAATGAGGGACAGGTTTTTTTAGATTTAAATCCCTTTACACTGAGCAATACGCGCACAACACATCCGCCAACTGTGACAAATCAAAGTACAGTTATACAAATGAGGGTGGTTTAAATTTCTGTGAAAATACGAGGTGTGTCTTCGTGGATATGGAGTGATTAACCACACTGAGGTATAGCACATAAAGGGCCTTGAAAACTATTCACACCCCTTGAACCAATCTTTAAATAAAGA
Source organism: Channa argus (assembly GCF_033026475.1). Taxonomy (NCBI): domain Eukaryota; kingdom Metazoa; phylum Chordata; class Actinopteri; order Anabantiformes; family Channidae; genus Channa; species Channa argus. Next base: position 27,827,106 of record NC_090205.1, read on the forward strand.
CCAATTTTTTTTTTATGTGCAAAATTGTGGCTACAATTGTGGCTTGATCTGTTCTGTAATTTTTAATGTCATACATAATGTCATCATTTTTATGTAGATCACACATTTTAACATGCCTCAGGACCCTGGACTTATTCTCAATGTAGCGAGAAATGGAAGACCAAGTATTTGTTCTTCTCCACATCTGTGTTTGTGGACAACCTTACTAGGATAATAACTATGAATTGAACTCAAATCTCTTGTCTTATAAATACTAGGTATTTGGCTCGATAGAAGTCATTTAAGATTAACATGTAGAATTTGGCTCAGAATTGTAAAGGCTAATTAGGGTGTCTTTTTAAGAAGGAAGGTTTTTGGTCATTTCACAGTCAGTCTTTTGTTTAGTAATGACTTGATTATGGTGATATTCTGTACAATCCCACGGCTCAAACAGGACGTCAGCAGCTGAAGCCGTGTATCACTGCACCTCACACTTCATCGCTAATGAGAACTTCTCTACCCATAATTGCTCTCTTCACAAAGTCTGTTAGACTTCTTTCATTTCAAAAGAGCTAATCATCCGCTTATTTTCATCTCTACTACCTAATATTAGACCTTCCACATGCATGTGTTAACCCTTGCAGGAATTCTTCTAGGTACTAACCACCTTTCAAATCTAAAAGGCTGCAAATTACCCTAACTTAAAGTCATGAATTGTACATTTTTAAGTTTTATCAGTGTTTCATGTAATTAGCTATAATTGTATTTTCTGTGAATGTGCACAGTGCAAAGAAGTAGGGATTTAGTGTGTATTTTCTCACTGTACAAGTTAAAATTGTGACTAGATACTGACTAGTCACATGAGTAATGTGATAACATTTGCATTTTAGGAGCACAAATATTACATATAAGTATAATATAAATAGTCACTGCAGGAAATTGCATTGAGCCACTACAGGATTATTGAAGTTGTTATTAAGGCAAATGTAAGACCTGTAGAGATTCATTTTAACCTTGAAATTAAAAACTTTTTTCAAAATAGCTGGATAAAATCAAATATCATTAGAGGTTGTTAAAAAGAAAACGCAAAACTTTCAAGGTGGGTGATTCTTTTCTCATACACTCTGTATGTCACTATAGACACTGATACCGGCACGTTGACAGTGACACCGTTACTGTCTAGTGAAGTAGAGGCTCCGTCACGAGTTCTCCCTGAAAAGCATTACTAGAAATAATATAACTGAGAGGAAACTTTTCCCCACAAATCACTTAATGTTGTAGTGCAACTAAACCTACACTACCACCAAACTATTAAAATGTTAAAATAATCAACTAGATATGAAAAATAAGTACGTTTTTGGACATCAATAACAAGTTACGCTCATGATTTGTTATGCTGAGAGCAAGAATTTGTGACTTGTTTCCATTTTCTAGACATTTAAAAAAAAACACTTTAAAAAAAAAAAAAAAAAATCTTTACCTAAATAGTTTGACCCACTAACCTCACAAGTTTTCTATTCAGATTCAATACATTCTTAAAAAGATGGAGGAACTATGCTTTAGAATCTAAAAAAAAAAAAAGAGTTTTATATCTTTTAATCTTCCAATGAACATAAATGAAGTCCATTGTAACATACCATTGACCTGCTTCCCTTTCTTGATGAGTGAGTTGCTCATGTTCTCTTTCAGTTGGTCTCCATCGCCCTTTACAGAAGCTTCACCTGAGTCAGAGTCTAAGTCCTCAGCTGCTTTCACCTCTCTCATCAAGTCCTCAATAGCAAAGGGAGCCTGGTCGATAATGGTGCTGAAGATGCTGCTGCAGATGGCTCTGAAGAGATTCCGACTAGTAAGACAGACAATAAAAGAAGCAACAGATTAGAGAATGAGTGGATGGGAACTAGCCAAGGTTGCTGTTGGCCACAATCACACTAACAAGCTGCGTCAAAATCCTTTGTGCTGCTTCTGACCTGGAAATGACTACTTTCTGTGAAGCTTTCAAATACAGAATTGATAAAATTGAGCTTTCACAATATTAGATTCTGATTACACAATTAATGTGAACAAAAGAATTCACGATAGATTCATGATAAGCTGCTATGCAATATCTATGGAAAATGTAAAAATGAAAAATTCTCAAATGTATCTTTAAATTTGTGTGAATAGAATGGACTTTCACACTGGTGTCCACAGGATGTCTCACTCTCTCATTTCTCCTGTTCTGTGTGACTTTGTGATGACAGTGAATGAATGTGGACTCACTCTTTGGTTTTTGCTGCGGTTTTGCAGAATGGCTCGATGAAGATCAAGTTCTGATCAGCTGTGAGCTGGAAAAAGAAGAAGACCACATCAGGATGCAGAGCTGGAAAACATGGTGATTAGCTGATAAAATGAAATTTTGATAACTGATAGACATTAGTGAGTTATCAAGCCAGAAGTGTAGTTACACATTTAATAGGGGTTCAATGTTTCTACTCATTGAATGTTGAATGAGTAGAAACAGTGAATTCTGTTGAGTTAACTTTTCTCCCCAGAAGAAAAGATTCACCCTCAATTGGCGACCCCTACTGTCTGTTATAGATCACAAATTCAAATTCTAAGATAGACAGTAAAGGTGATGCTGTACCTCTGCTGAACCCACAGCTGCCAGTTCAGTCATGTAAAGGTCCAGGATGTGAAACTGCAGCCCGCTGGGTGCTGAGCTTCCACTCTGCAGGAGCTGAACTTTCAGCAGCTCCAGAAACCCCTCAATCAAACTTAGGAGACAACAAGAAACTTAATTACTTCAAAATGTGCTCAAAAAAAATAAAAATAAAATAATAATAATACAAATAAAAAAACATCCTTAAGACATTTTAATACTTTACCTGCTCTGCCAGTTTTTCCCCTTCAGCATCTCAAATGTTTGCCTGAACATGAAGCGGATCAGCTGTTAAAGAAAGAGGCATAAAAATATGATTTGGTCATCAACCCTGACCAGACTGCAACACAGAAGCATCTCAAGTCTCTGTTGAACAGTATGTTCTACACTCCATTCTGTGTGCAATCTGTGTTTAAATGCAGTCTTTTTTGTGGCCTGAAGCAAAGCACATGCACACACGCACAAATCTTATTTTAGTATTTGATTTATTTATGTTAACAATGTTCAATAACCAGATCAAGTGGCATGTTTGCCAGACAGTGTGGGTAACTTGTCATTACTGTCAGGTTGAGGATGTTGGAATGTCAGAGAGAGTCCAGAATGTCTAGCTAAGGTTAAGCACATTGTGGGAGTCGTTTGTGTTATTTGCTGCCAGAATATGAGATATGAGATTCAAGCTTTTAAAATGGCTTCTCATTCACCCACCCACACCCACACCGATGGCGGTAGGTGCCATGCAAGGTGCTCACCTTTTTGAGAAACAGTCTCAGCTGGCTAACAACTGTTACAAACTAACTTTGCAGAGTTTGAATTTAACACCCAGCAGTAAAAACTGATTTGACTGGCCAGTTAATAGGGTTTGGGGGCTTTCAGATCAAAGTTTACTTATGTAAAAGACCTATTTCAAAGCAAACATGTTGAAATCTGAAAGTATGTAAAGCACAGGGCAGTGAGCCAGCATGTAGTTTGCTGGGCACTAAAACTGAAGCACATACAAATTTTGAAAATAAGATCATTTCTTATTTAAACATGTCAAATATACTTTTACTTTACAGTTACGGTAATAAAGCTATGTAGAGAAGCAACAGTCTACTGTTGTTGATGTATCTTGATTTTCATACCAAATGCGGAACCAGGATTTGTGTACTGACACCATAATGAGTTTTTCTTTTATTTTTCAACATTGTCAAGTCTTTTTTCATTTAACAGAATAAGTCAATAAGTCTTTTAGAGTTAATTTAAAGTCATACCACATAACATTTTACGGTTTTCATTACATGGGGCTACAGACACATTTAGGTCTTTAATAACAAATAGGAGCCCACTGAATGATCTAACCATTTGTCCCGTTTGCCTGAAAAACTGCTGTCAATGGAAGAGATGGGGGTCATTGTTTTATGCAATTGTTATGGCATTTTTTTATTCTATGTGTATCTAAAGCTACAGTGGTTTTAGAAGTCCTGATTTGTTAAATCAAAACCTAGGTTACATTTTTTTTGTTATTAATTTAAAATTCCCTCTATGTTGAGTTGTAGTTGGAGGAAAACAATAAAAATGAGAAATATTGTACTAAAGTGTTGTAACCCTGAAAGATATCCACTTAATGTGTCCAATTTGAAAGGCTGAAGCTTTATTTTGCCTTCAGATACACATTTCACTACATTATTGCACAGATAGTTTAATGGGTTTTGGTCCCCATCACATCTTTTGCATTTTTTGCTAAACATGTGATGGGGGCATCTTTTGGAGAAATATTTTGGCTGGATGTGTGGGATAAAGAAGTGAGCTGACCAGACGTCTGGAGCTGCTCTTCATCCTTATAGCAAGATATATTAGCAAACACCTAACCACCCTCTTAGAGCAAAATGTCAGGGAGTTCATTGAGGCTAATGTAGATAACCAGTGTAGACAAGTAAACAGCGAATTAAAAAAGAACCATACGTTAGCTGTAGTTCTCCTACATCATTATGTTTTCTTTGTCATTAGTGTTACAGTGTTATATTAGTGTTATAAAACAACAAAGATAATTAAATGAGCTTTTTAAATGTTTTTTACAACAAGCAATTCTCAAATCAAGTCCTGGCAGATCTACAGTTTAAACTGTGTTTATGTTTCTATCCTTAATTGTTTTTGATTTTTTATCTGGTACATGAAAGTGTATACTCTCTAAGACAGGAAATAAGTGGTGTGGTTTTGGTTTAAAAAAAAAAAAAAAAAAGCATTTTGAAATAATATGCTGCGAATAGTATCCTGATTGCATCAAGTGCAATAAAATAGAATAAAACAACTTTTGTCTTTATGTTGGAGGTAATAAAACTGAACCACAAACCCGTTTTAACCCAAAACGTTAGTTATTGTCCAGTCAAGCATCTAGAACCAACATCTAGTGTAAAATGGGCAAATTCATTTAAGATTCTCTTCACACTGACCTGGAAGAACTTGTCCATCCGCAGCCGATCAATACCAGTCCACTCTCTTTTAAAAGTCTGCAGAAAGGTCTCCAGGTATAATAACTCTGCAGTGACAAGCACATGAACAGTATAATCCCATGACATAATTAGCTTCATCTTATTATCAAGTATTATTTACATAACCTGAAGGGATTTTTTTGTATGTAACCAAACGTGGGAAACTTACGTCCATCGAAATCATGGAATCTGTGTATAAGGGAGGAGATCTGGTTTGACAACTCCTCCTACACATGAAAAGTAAAGAGTTCATAAACATGAATATCAAACCAGTAAGGGTAGAATACATTTACAGATCCAAATTTATCATGAACACATCTAAGGTTCTAGGATTTGGGCTCTGAACAGGTTTTCAGGCAAATGGTATATTTATAATCAACAACAACTTTTTTTTTTACAGATAATTGTCTACTACAAGAATGCCCACCATAACTTATGACTATGCACACTTCCCAATCATAAATAAAAGAGCCAGAAAACATGAACTATTCATTACAACTCCAAACATCTGTTTGTATTATGTTTTACAGTTGAGTAATAAACTGTCACTATTGAAAATGCTAATGCTTACAGCTAATTCATTACTATTAATAACTCAAAAATACAAATAGATCTACATAAAAAGTAAAAACAAATTTTAGATTTTGCAAATTTGGTAGACAATTTTCAGCCACGAAAAAATTGTTAAAAAGCCATTATAACGTTGAGTTTACATTGCTGCTCTGCTTCCTTTTTGTTAAAACTGTGAATTGAATTTCTCCTTGAACTATAAAAGGTCAGTTGGAAGAAACTGGTTTCATTACGAGCTGCATGTGGATATTTAAAAGTGGTTTGCAGAGCTTCACGTGTCTGTTTATTTTAATCTGTAAGCCAAACAACAATAAGGGACCACCTACCTGCAGCAGTGGTTTATCCTGCATCCAGAGACAGTAAAAAAGACCCTTCCATAGCTTGAGAAGCTCATCACCTGTGAATCCACCTGTACAGAGAAGAAAAGACTTTTTCTGTGACACACTGGCCGAGTCCAGGGTACCAAGCTAGCTGATTTCAGTGAGAGGGAAGTGGATATAATTTTACCAGGGTGTTTTAAATCATTGTGTTGTAACCAGCTAAATAACAAGGTTTGTCGTGGCTACGTTACAGTTATGTTCATATAAACGAGCTTCTCACTTAGCATAGAAGCTAACTCACTTCCACACGTTTTCACTAGCGGGTATTTATTTTTTAACACCCAAATAGGTGCCAGGCTGAGACCATTTACTTTTCAAATTGCTATTTTTGCTATACGGACTGTTAAGTTGTCATCAGCAAACTTCAAGCTAGTTCAGTGCTTTTACCCTTTGATGAGCCACATCTAGGTGAATAACACGGCCATGCTAACTTACCTGTCCCTTTCTGAGACCTGACACTTATATATTTCCTTAGTTTCCTTATAGCCTTGGTTCGGACGGACTTCTCGTTGGAGGCTAACCTCTGTGCGAACTGAACCTCTGGCTCTTGAATCGAAGCCATGCTCACATCGATTCACGTGGAAACACTTCTCTCCTCCGTTGCTCTCCTCTGTCGTTTCCTTTCCACGTATCCCTCCGCACGGCGCTGACTGATGACGTAGCGAAGTTAGCGTTTAGCTCAAAAGAGTCACAAAACGGGAGAGAACCCACAGTGTATTCTACAACAGAGAGGTTAAAGTTCTGCTGATATTTTATGACATTGTTAATACTATTACAGTAAAATGGCATATTACAAGTTATGTAGCTTTCATTTTTTTTTCTATTTGAGTTTACAGAACTCAGCAGTGACTCCATAAGCATAAGTCCAGCATGTAGACGCTGAGTGAATGTAGTCTAGACTCTCTAGAGCCTCTTGGTTTCAGAGATGGCTGTAGAAGAACAGAATACCTGCTCTGTGATCCAGGTATACTCCTACTCTGGGAGATATAAGCACCTAGAAATACCTGAGACAGGAGTTTGAATGTTTTTGTAGTAAAGATTATATGTGTTTTGGCCACAGTCCCAAGATTGGCATAGGACTGATCATTGATCCAGAGCCTCAGCTATCCCATCTCTGTGCTCTGCTGACATTGTATGTGACTGCCACAAAAACTCCCCCTCTACACGCCACCTCCCAGTAACAACCTCCCCTCAGTTTTTCTCTACTAAGGCCAGGGGTAAACATTGTGAATCTGTCCTTATGACCACACTAAGGCTGTGTTTCCCTTGTTAATGATACTTTTCCCCTCAGATAATAACAGCAGTGTGTGTTCTGTGTTTGGATCCAGTGTCATTTCACATGAATATTTTAAGAACTTAGTTCTGGTCTTGGGCTCTGCCGTGACTGTAAAAACTTTTTAGACTGTAAAAAGTCGGTGCCAGTGAGAGGTTTGTCCATGTCTCTATCGGAACGTCCTGTAGTTTCTCTCTGAGCTCTGACACAGCTGCTGTCAACATCCTCAAAGTATCTCAGAGGACGGATATTAATTCTGGATGAGTCTGTAGATTCACTGAGTGCTGACAGTGAAGGGTATCTGTGGACAAACTGGATGTGATCCTCTGTACGTAAGAGCTGCTTCAGCTCAGTGATCTCCTGCTCCAGCTTCTCCTGAAGCTCTTTACTTGACTCACTTCAGTTTCCTGCTGGCATCTGATCTTCTTCTCCACATCAGACATTCTTTTCTCCATGAGATGGTTCAGCTCAGTGAAGATCTTCTCCCTGTCCTTCACTGCTTCATCTGCAGAGAGACTGATGACCTCCACCCCCTGTTGAAGCAGCTTCACGTCTTTCTCTCTGTCCTGGATTCTCTGCTGGAGATTTGTCAATTCCCCTGAGCTCTCTCATCTTCTCCCTTCCTCTCTGCTGCAGCTGAGACTGTGTCGGAACAGATACACTGCCGATCAGTACAGCAGAAAATCTCCCTCATTTTATTATGATGAGAGCAGAGGTTCTCCCATAGCACACTTCTTCAAGGGATCCACCAGCTTATATTATTATAGAGCTCATTTTCTATTACATTTTCTATTATTATAGAGCTCATTTTCTATTATTTACTGGTCAATTCAAGATGAATTCAACATTGTCATGTTAAAGACAGAAACATGTAATTAGAAATTACTGAAAGGAGATAGATGTGACATTGAAAATTTCTGAAGGAGTTGAAATGGTCAATGACCAGATTTCACCCTTCTTCCTTTGTACAGAGTCTGTGTAACGTCAGATTGAGCCAACTTGTGAAAAGAGCCGGCAGTTCAGAGAAAACACAGTAAGTGTGTTGACCTTTAAGTCATGAGACTGGCTTCAGTATAAACTGATTTTTCTAGTAAATTTTTTCATCATATCATACCTCTTGTACTTCCTGCACTGTAAGAATGCATTTGACACAGACACACTCCTAGCGTGCACTATATCAGTTAGAGGGCAACTCAAGCTATATCCACAACTTGTTCTCTAGAATTCATATGAAAAAATGGCCAGTGATTCTGTACTCAGATCAAATCACTATCAGATTATCCAATAGAGAATCCAGAGTGGGGCCTATACACAAAGTAAATTTAGGTAGATCCATTAAAACATCATTGTCTGAGGTTAGAAAGGCTCCATTATCAGGCAGACAATATATAATTATGTTTTCATTAGTGTGTAATCAAATGAAAATGAGAATTACTGCATTTTCTTTAGCCTAGAGGTTTTTGTCAGGAGTTGGTCTCCTTTTCATGGAGGCTACTATATTGGACCACCATGTTTACACAGTAGACCAGAATGGACAAACTGAACTGAATTTCTCACACTGAAATACAAGCTTGAATTTGACATTTGGAAGATAACAAAGAAGAGAGAATTTATTTTTAATTTCTAGGGAGCTGATGTGTAAGATTCATTGACTGTCCCTTGTATGCAATGAATAGTACTTTGAATTGATTTGATTGATTCTAAAGGAGACATGGAGCCAACATTTGTACAATGTGGTCTATCATGTGGCTGATTTACAGTTTAAATGTTTATAAAAGTAAGCAAGGTTTTACAATTAATGAGGATATAGAAGTGAGTTTTCTCTGTGTTACTAAATGACAGGGCTGATTGAATTTAGAAGATTTTGCTCTATCCCTTTCTAAAAACTTGTTGTACTTTAGCTATTGCATCAGGCTAAAGCCACAATCTAAGACCACTGCAGTTTTTTTTGCAGTTAACTTTAGCTGTGTTTTGATATAATAAAATATAACACAAAATTTCAATAGTGACATCATATAAAGTATGTGATGTACATAAGACAGCTGCTTACAACAAGTTGTACTAGGTATCATAATCACTTATAGTGCATGAGTTCATATTATGACAGCAGTAGCTCCGCAAGCATATTCCCATTCCGCACACTTTAAGTGCAAAAATTACTGGAAACCCCTTTACACTTGTTGGTTCCAAACATTGGAGCTTGTTAGTCTATATGGTTTATTAGTCATAGACATATGTTAATGAATCACTAATAATGAAATTAATGGCTTTGTTAGAATTTTAAATGAAGAGAGAATTAATAAGGACTGATTTTTAAAACTGATATTTTCAAAGTATTTGACATTCTTCTTCTTCTTTTCCTTTCGGCTGCTCCCTTTCAGGGGTCGCCACAGCGAATCATGTGCCTCCATCTAACTCTGTCCTCTGCATCCTCTTCACTCACACCAACTAACTTCATGTCCTCCCTCACTACATCCATAAATCTCCTCTTTGGTCTTCCTCTAGACCTCCTGCCTGGCAGCTCCAACCTCAGCATCCTTCTACCGATATATTCACAGTTTCTCCTCTGAACATGTCCAAACCACCTCAATCTGGCCTCTCTGACTTTATCTCCAAAACATCTAACATGATCTGTCCCTCTGATGTCTTCATTCCTGATCCTGTCCATCCTCGTCACTCCCAAAGAGAACCTCAACATCTTAAGCTCTGCTACCTCCAGCTCTGCCTCCTGTCTTTTCTTCAGTGCCACTGTCTCTAAGCCGAACAACATCTCTGGTCTCACCACCGTCTTGAACACCTTTCCTTTCATTCTCGCTGATACTCTTTTATCACACAACACACCTGACACTTTTCTCCACCCGTTCCAACTTGCTTGCACTCGCCTCTTCACCTCTTTTCCACACTCACTGTTGCTCTGAACCGTTGACCCTAAGTACTTAAAGTCCTGCACCTTCTTCACCTCTGCTCCCTGTAACCTCACCGTACCATCTGGGTCCCTCTCATTGACACACATGTATTCTGTCTTGCTGCGGCTAAGCTTCATTCCTCTGTTTTCCAGATCAGACCTCCACCTCTCTAGATTTTCCTCCACCTGCTCCCTGCTCTCACTACAAATAACAATGTCATCTGCAAACATCATAGTCCAGGGAGATTCTTGTCTAACCTCATCTGTCAGTCTGTCCATCACCAGAGCAAACAAGAAGGGGCTCAGAGCTGATCCTTGATGCAGACCCACCTCCACCTTGAACTCCTCTGTCACACCTACAGCACACCTCACCACTGTCTTACAGCTCTCATACATGTCCTGCACCACTCTAACATACTTCTCTGCCGCTCCAGACGTCCTCATACAATACCACAGCTCCTCTCTCGGCACCCTGTCATACACTTTCTCTACATCTACGAAGACACAATGCAACTCCCTATGACCCTCTCTGTACTTCTCCATCAGCGTCCTCAAAGCAAATACTGCATCTGTTGTACTCACAAATGTTCACCTCTGCCCTTAGCCGAGCTTCCAGTACTCTTTCCCACAACTTCATTGTGTGACTCATCAGCTTTATTCCTCTGTAGTTGCCACAGCTCTGCACATCTCCCTTGTTCTTAAAAATTGGTACCAGTACACTTTTCCTCTAGTCCTCAGCATCCTCTCACTCTCCAAGATCTTGTTAAACAAACTAGTCAAAAACTCTACTGCCACCTCTCCTAGACACTTCCATACCTCCACAGGTTTGTCATCAGGACCAACTGCCTTTCCGCTCTTCATCCTCTTCAATGTCCTCCTCACTTCACTCTTACTAATCTTTGCTACTTCCTGCTCCACACCAGTCACCTCTTCTACTCTTTGTTCCCTTTCATTTTCCTCGTTCATCAACTCTTCAAAGTTCTCCTTCCATCTTCCCATCACACTCCTGGCACCTGTCAATATATTTCTATCCTTATCTTTAATCACACTAACCTGCTGCACATCCTTCCCATCTCTATCTCTTTGTCTGGCCAACCTGTACAAATCCACCTCTCCCTCTTTAGTGTCCAACCTAACATACAAGTCCTCATATGCTCTTTGTTTGGCCTTTGCCACCTCTACCTTCACCTTACGCTGTATCTCCCTGTACTCCTGTCTACTCTCTTCAGTCCTCTCAGTGTCCCACTTCTTCTTAGCTAACCTCTTTCTCTGTATACACTCCTGAACTTCCTCGTTCCACCACCAAGTCTCCTTGTCCGCTTTCCTCTTTCCAGATGACACACCGAGTACCCTCCTACCTGTCTCCCTGATCAAATTAGCTGTAGTAGTCCAGTCATCTGGAAGCACCTCCAAACCACCCAGAGTCTGTCTCAGCTCCTCCCTGAAAACTACACAACATTCTTCCTTTTTCAACTTCCATCACTTCGTCCTCTGTCCTCTTCATCTTCCTCACCACCAGCATCATTTTACACACCACCATCCTGTGTTGTCTGGCTACACTCTCCCCTACCAATGCTTTACAGTCACTGATCTCTTTCAGATTACAACGTCTACACAAGACGTAGTCTACCTGAGTGCGTCTCCCTCCGCTCTTGTACGTCACCCTATGTTCCTGCCTCTTCTGAAAGAAAGTGTTTACTACAGCCATTTCCATCCTCTTTGCAAAGTCAACCACCATCTGACCTTCTGCGTTCCTGTCCTGAACACCAAACCTGCCCATAACAGTCTCATCACCTCTGTTCCCTTCACCTACATGCCCATTGAAATCTGCACCAATGACAACTCTCTCACCTCTGGGGATGCTCTCACATTTTTAAAATAATGGAAGATGTTTAATCCCTAAATTCTAGAATATTGTTAGCTGTTAAACTTTCAGCAGAAAAAAGAACTAAAAAATGAGAAGAAGAAGAGAAACAAATTAAGAAAGACAAAAAATAAAAGTCAATCAATCAATATCATTCAACTCCTGTTGCACATTACGTTATTACCTGGATTTAGAAAGTGTTTTGGTACACAGACAACAGGGCTGGACACATAGACACTACAGCATCTAGGATCATGTGGGCTCAAAAGGACAAGCTGGTTGGCAGTAATACAGTATGTTCCCCATCTAACAACATGAAAAAACAAACAAACTTAATGGAGGAAATGCTCAAGCCGGTCAACACTAACACCACACCAAGTCTCTCAAACAACAGAGATCTGTCTGTATTTTGTCTTTATTAGCTAACTAGAAATGTTTCATCTTTGAAAGTATATCATAGAAATCTGGACTACTTACACTTGATTTTATTTAGAGCATCAAATTCAAGTATTTTTCTTTTGAAGTACATTGTTTTCTTACTGGAGCAGGCTAATTTCGCGCTTTAGGACAAGTACCTGTGCTTTAGGACAAGTACCTGTGCTTTAGGAGAAGTACTACTTTACGTGAGCAGCACATGGACAGAGGAGTTAACATAAAGTGCAAGTGCTTCATGCATGTGTCAACAATGTTCTGTCTTGCAGAACATGTCCCAGCAGCTTCGTCTGAGTTGAGGTGACTCTAGGCAGCAGCACCTGCGCCATCAGCCTGAGACTTCACAGATTAAATTGTATTGAACAGAACACAAAGGCGAATCATTACTGACTTACAGTTTACAGCTGTTTTCCCAAGAAGTCAGCACGTGAAGGGCAGCGGGAGCCGGGGTGACGTCAGAGCAGCAGAGACGAGCGTGAGCCGCGGACAGCCCAGCTGTGTGTGTGTGTGTGTGTGTGTGTCATAGAGAGAGAGAGAGAGAGAGAGAGAGAGAGAGAGTGGCTTTGAGGTGACAGTCGCTGGTTTTCACATAAGGAAGTGGAGGACACGCGCCACTGAAAACAGGAATTCTCACGAGCCGTTGAATTCTTCTCCCAAAGTAAGACAACGTTAAGTCCTTCAGCAGGAATAATGTGTCTGTGTTTAGTTACGAAGCCGGCACGATGGTCGGTGGTTGAACATGTCTTTTAGCCGCGACATAGTCTGATGTTAGCTAGCTGTTGTTAACTAATGTGATAGTGAAGCTTGGCGTGAATGTTTATTTACCCGATTTATGTCCGATTTTAGGGAAAATGTTTAAAAACATTCAACATTCTATGATGATCAATGATCCGCCCTAGCTATTGTTGTGTCGGTGCATATAATGGACGTCGGTTTTAGTGGGTTAGGTTACTCTTCGACATGTGACATATAAAGGGCGAAAAATGAGAATATGTCGTTACATAACGTAGCTTCCTAACAGTTGATCCTGAGGCTGTAGATAGTGTCTATTCTCTGGGTCGCAGCAGGTTTGTTAGGGTTAGGATTGTTGGAAACTGGAAGCTTTTGGCCAATCTGCAGAAATTGTCACTGAATGGTGAGATTACAGCTGCGCCTCGACAGTAATGCAAGATTTAAGAGGCAAACCAGGAAGAGATGCCAGGAAGCCATATATGTCGTATGAAAATTAGCTATAATTCTAAGCTTTTATAAATGCAGATCAAAGTCTCATGACTACATTGCATGAATCGTTGATTGAAATGTAGCCACGCTTCCCGATGAAGACTTGTTTGTGAATCCAAAATTACCAACGCAGTTTTCTTGATCAAATATTTGTGTCAGACTTAGTCTAAGTCTGCCTGTTATACTCTGATGGGCAAAGAGCCTGTGTGGATTAAGTTCACAAATGAGCCTGAAATACCTTATAATCATTTTGAGCTTTTTATGGCCTTGTCTCCATGGCAGCTATTACCCCTTCTCTCCTATTCCTCTCCTCTCTTACACTACCCATCTCTCCTCTCTCGCCTTCTTTTCAGACTACAGACTATTTCATCCATCTCCAGTGCTTCATGCATGTGTCAACAATGTTCTGTCTTGCAGGCCATGTCCCAGCAGCTTCCTCTGGAGATGAGGTGACTCTAGGCAGCAGCACCATGTTTACAGTGATCCCCTCAGCCTCTTCAGCGTGAGCTCATAAGCTGCCCCTCTGTGATTGCCAATACCAGCATCCGAACATGGCTCCTATTCCTCCAGGAATACGTCTGCTAGTTTCTTTTGACAGGGACCAGTGGTGAGTCACGAATTGTTTGTATATGTGTCAAGTGGGAGTTGTCTCTTTACATGTTAACCTTTCCTTGACATTTCAACTGACTGTTTATTAATCCACAATCTACAATATTGGGTGAGAATTGACAGCCATTTCCCCATCAGTGTCAAATGGTAATTGTCTTTGAGCAGTTTCAGTCTTTGATAATAAGTTTTTTTGGAGTTCTCAAAATATCTCGATCGGGAATTCATTCTACTGTTATGGTATCTTCAGAATTCAGAATGTTAGGTTTCTTTGTGACAAGAATGTTTCATTAGGCTAATCAGACACACTACAAGGGGCTGATGTAACACAATCTCCTCCGGTCATATTAAAGTTGTGTGTGATTAAGAGGGGCTTTAAAACTGCAAATGATGGCAAGGGCCATTGCTATGTGACTTCATAAATGAAAATGAACTAAATACAAAAAACTCTTTCCTAAAAACTGAGAAATGTTTGAAGGTTTTGAGAAAACTTAAAAGCAATATTTGTAACCTTGATTGGTAATTTTCTTTTTTTTTTATTCTGTTAGCTTCTAATTAAAAAACAACAACCAAACAAACCAGTACTGTGAACAAGACGTGTTGCAGTATTGTCAGATACAGGGTGTTCTTGTTTTGTGTTAAATAATAATGGCCCTCTGTGGGCTTATCAGTACGCCATTTCTTACCTTGTTCAGTTTTGGGGGATGTTGGTACCCTTCCTTTCTTATGGTGAGTTGCGTTTGGACTTTGTCATGGTTCTGAAAAGCTTCACCACAGTGGGTCAGTGCTGCTGCCATAGTAGGTCTATAAGTGCCAGCTTGTGAATTGGCAAACTATTGTGTATTTATCTGGATTAGTTTTTCCAATTAACTTTACTACCTAAGGTTGGTCGGTAGAGTCCCTAAACATTTAACATTTTGGCCAAATTATCACACTGAACAAATAATTCAGTTCCAGGTCCAAATAACATAACATTTCCATATTCATCTATTCTGCACAGTTTTTCACAGTTCCACAGTGTATTTATTTTCTATATTAAAAGTATGAGCCCAGCCTTTTCTGCTGTCTTTTTCTTTGATTGTGCAGGGAAATCCAGGCAAATTATTATGTAATCAAAGAGACAGTTTGCCACCTGTTTGTTTGTTTTACACATTGCTAGTCATATTCACCGGTGTCAGGCTCTACCTGTGGTCAATATTTAACTTTCTTTGTGAGTTACTAGTCAACATTTGCCTTTGTTCCTACATCTGTCAGGTAGGAGTTTTAAATTCCTTGTCAACTGCATAAACCTGATTTTCAGGTCTCTGTAATGGATAGTGGTGGTAAATGGTCTGCTTTTCTACCTATTGGCACTCAAAGCCCATCCCATTCAATCACAAATTTATGGAGTGTTTTCTAATAATGGTAAATGTTCTGCACCTATATAGCACTTTTCTACCTATTGACACTCAAAGCACTTTACACTGTTTCTTATTCACCCATTCACACTCACAATCACACACACTCATACAGCTGCTATGCAGCTGGCCAACACTCACCAGGAGCAACTAAGTTGGGGTTCAGTGTCTTGCTCAAGGACACTTAGACATGTGACCGTAGGAGTCGGGTATTAAACCAACAACCGTGAGATTGATGGATAACGGCTCTACCTTCCCGGTGCTAGGATGTCTTACATTGCTGTTTTTTTTAAGAGTGGCTGCATTGATTCAGTCCCAAAAAAGCCTTAGAAGGTCTCACTTGAAAGGTTCTTGTATATTTTTCTCTTTTTTTTTTTTGTATATTTTGTCTCTGGTTTAGAGAGTAACAGCTTTCCTAGAAAGCTGATCATTTATCAATAAAATAACAGTAGGGCTGGACCTAAGGCTTTTCTTTGTTTTTTGTTCGATTAATCTGTAGATTTTTTTTCCTACTTGTTATTATTCACTTGGTCGCCCGCGAGAAAAAGACTTAATCACCTGAAGTTTTTCACAATTGAATCAGCCTGAAAAAACTGTACCTTGTCAGAAAGCAGAAAATCTCACGACAATATAAGATTGAAGGACCACATCAACAACAGTTCCTCAAAAAGTAAGATGAGTTCATACTCAGGGAGACGGTAAAGCTTAAATTTTATGATGTTTGCAGTGGCACAGAGTTATTGAATCTGCTTTACACGAATCTCTCCGTATAAATCCAAATAATAAAAGAATTTTTCCAGAGAAAAAGTTGAAAATTCTTCACTGTTCAGTCATTGCTAAAATTGCTTACTTTTCTTTGTTTTCCGGATTGTTTAGGCTGCCTATGAAAAATTAACACTGTGACAACCACCATTTTGAAAACAGCCAGCATTCTGCATCAAAACAAGCCCACATCTAAGCATCTAAAACAAGGATTGGGCCTTCAGAAAGCCTGTAAACCAATTAAAAAGTCCCCGACAGCGCGGCTCAACTTAACTTGGTGGTTGAACATTTCTCGGCAGTCACGGCTAACTAACCGTGTGCGTTCCCTGTGATGATGCAACAATGTTGTAGCCAGTGAAATAACATTTTCAGGGATGTATATTTTGCTGGAACTCAGTAAATGGTAGTTGTTCCTATCTTATGGCAGCACACTCACTGGATACATGCAGTATGCACAGCATTGATTAGAGCACACAGGAACAATTGATATGAGAAGAAGTTTAGTCTAGATAATCTACTTAATCAATTGCCCCCAATTAACAGTGATTGATAATTGTTTTCTCCATTCAAATAGATGTTTATCTTCTTAGGTGGTGGAGTCACCAATGTTTCGGCTGACTTTAGACTTTGAAAAGTTGAAAATAATGTAGAGGAAGGTTCCACTCTTTTCAGTGAAAAGATGTGATGTTCCTCATGTACATCATCATTAGACTTAGTGATTAAGTCTGACTTTTATTGCACTTTGCTGTATTTTGCTTGTATTCTAATTGCATAGATACTAATATGTATTACGCTAGAATACATATGTCATTAAGAAATTAACCAAATACAAATTTCAAATCAGCCAACTTCCTAAGTGTAGTTTCTTTTTTTTTCCAGTCTCATATTCTTGGGTCACACTTTGAGACACACTGGAACACACTTGTGGCACGCTGTCAAGAAATCGAATAATGTGTCCAGTTGTTCTTCTCAGACTATTCTGTGATCCTTCTCGAGTGCATTACTAGTGATAAGAGACAGGTGCCTGGCCAAGCCTCAGCTTTTGTCTCTGTCCAGCTTATGGTTTCCATCCAGATGCTCATTACCATGTCACATACAGACACTCATTTTGATGGGAAAAAATAAGTTAATTCCACAGCCAGAATGTAACTGTAGTGTCGGCACAAATCAAATGAGAATATTGTCTGAAAAGAACAGTAATATAAAAAAACCCACAATTGATGGCAACACATTGAAGTTACAGGATATCATGTATGTGTGGTGGAACTTGAGCAGGGTGTACCAGTATGAACTAATGAATGATGTTGCCCCTTTTTTTTTTGTTCTGGTGTCTGTGGTGGAGCCTGATCACTGCCTCTGACAGTTTATTTCAGCCGTATATGTCTTTTACAAACGGGATGTCTGCAGGAAAATTGGTATATATTTAATGTTACGAGACCAAGGCCAGATGTTAAACAACTCTTTGTGTATGCTTAAATATTTCACAATACATTTCTTGGTTGTCTGAGGTGTGTTGTAATCATGGTTAGCTATAATGGGATGGGTTATATGGGAATGGGTGTTTCACAGTCATTAAGCTTGGTAACTAAAAGTGGTTTCTATGTTTACTTGTTTCACAATAAGAACTGAATAAATACAGTTAACATGTCTTATCTCTTACCTCTGACATTGTGCATTGTTGTGGTTGTTGCTTGTGGCATGAACTGAACCGATCTCTGCAGAAATGTTTACTGTGTTTACATTTGTGATTGGTCATGAGGAGAATAATCTGACTTTTAAAATTCTGTAAGTGTCCCTTTAGTTTTCTCAGTTTTAATTACCGCTCTCTTGTGTTGCCTCTCTGCAGGTACAGAGCTCTCACCTTTATTCTCACCTTCCTGCTCTACACCAGCTTCCACCTCTCCAGGAAACCCATCAGCATTGTCAAGGTAACACAAGCTTATTGTTCTTGATCACTTTCATGAACTTACATACATTACATTAGTGTGGCTAACCTGTATTTTGGAAGTCTGTGCCTGTCACACGTTGTGTTTTCTGTTCAGATGATTGATGTACCTATTATCTACCTATTATGCGTTGACAGAGCGAGCTCCATAAAAATTGCTCATCTGTTAGTGAATTAGCCACCGTTGTCTCTGGCAGCGGCAGCCAGCAGCCCTCCCTGCCATCTCTCCACACAGACATAGACTGTAGCTGGAAGCCTTTTGGTTTGTATTTCTTTGTATTATTAGTTAATAAGATTCTGTTCTGCTGCTGTAACACCCAAAGCAGAAAAAAAATCCATCAGCACCTTCTTGAACTGTTCAATTTTACTTGATACTCTCAGATAAAAGCAACTACAAACAGCTGCTTGGAGCCATGGACTACTCCTTCCTCTGTGCCTATGCTATCGGCATGTACCTCAGGTGAGACAATGGCTTTTGGGCCATCTGATAGATTTGGTTTTGCATATTAAATTTAATTGGTTATGAGAGGAGACCTCAGGAGACAAATTAAGATACTAAAACAGTGTTAGCCTTAAAAGACTCCTCCATCTACTGCTCATTCACACTCCTGCCTTCAGGTAGAAGGAGCCTGTATTAGGTGCTGAATATGGTAAAGTGTTAAAAAACCTCGGAAGAGGAGCTTGAAAAGAAACTGGTGTATTATATAATATATAATAAAGATTTCCCCAAGGGTGCAATACCTTTTGTCCTCATTTCATTACATAAAAATTCACCTAAAAAAACAAGGCAAATTATGAAGTTTAACGGAATAGAATAACATCAGTAGAATAAACTGAATAAAACAGTAGTTTCGATGAACAAATCAGGATGTCAACATTATAGATTATAAGCATGCAGTGTACTGTATGAAGAATATGATCCAGGATGAGATACCTTCTTGGATAATGGATGGTGAAGTCCAAAACATCTGGAATGAGGCACCGACAGCTGAGCGAGAGAGGTTGAGGGCATCCAATGGTCCAGCTTAAAGAGATTGAGTGGAAAGAGAGGATAGTGTGGAGAAGAGACAACTTGCATACACTCACACAGCCTGGCTTATGTGCTTAAGAGAGAGCCAGAAAACAGTTTTCAGAAATCACTTAATCATATCATACTAATGACAACAATGGTTCAGGGAAAAATAGAAAACATCAAAAACTGCTGTAACTTGTTCAGTTTGGCATTTTTTTAAAATCAGTGGCTGTGGTTTAGCTTTGTGAAAGATTTTAATTAAATTCCTCAACAAAGGATCACAACTTAAATATATGATCTGGAAGACTTAAATTTGATACATTCTGTTTAAACCTTAATAATGAGAGTAAGTTGTTATAATTAATCTGATTTCACAACTTTGATTGAATGCAGTGGTATTATCGGGGAGCGCCTGCCCATTCGACTGTACCTGACTGTGGGCATGCTGACCAGCGGCCTATTTACCTGCCTGTTTGGACTGGGTTATGTCTACAACATCCACAGCCTGGGGTTCTATATATTTGTCCAGGTCAGATATACCATGAAGAGTTTGAAGCCAACCCATCGTTGTTGTAGCACTGTTATTAATTTACAGTATAGTTACAAGCAACACAATAAAGTGCTCTGTCCTGTAAAGAAGAAAAGTGCTAAACGAGTACAGACCATTTGCCATTGGGCCATTGCTGAATCTGTTGCTCTAGAACTTTTGTCTAAATGTGACCATCTAAATAAAAATGCCATTCTGCCGCTCCCAAATGGTATTACAGGTAGAGACAGACATGTACAGTTAATACCTAACACATACACTCCTCTTTAAAAGTATTGGAACAGTGAGGCCAATTCCTTTATTTTTCCTGTAGATCAAAAGATGAATATGAGACAAGGGATCATTTCAGCCTTTATTTCCAGGTATTTACATCTGGATCGGTACACAAATTAGAAGATAGTAGCTTTTTGTTTGAACTTTTTTGTTTTTTTCATGTAAGCAAAAGTAATGGAACAGACAGACTTAAAATAGATTAAAATGAATAAGACTTAATATTTAGTTGCAAATCCTTTGTTTGCAATAACTGCATCAAGCTTGTGACCCATTGACATCACCAAACTTTTGCTTTCTTCTTTTGTGATGCTTTTGCATGCTCTATAGGGTTGAAGTCTTGAGATTGACGTGGCCAGTCCAAAACCTTCCACTTGTTGCCCCTGCCGAACTCCTTTGTTGTCAGTGTGTTTTTGGTCATTATCTTGCTTCATGATGAACAATGACATTATCAACGAATCTCAGGGTCAGTGGTTTGATTCCCGGTCCCAGCTATATGTCAAAGGGTCTTTGGGGAAGACACTGAGCCCCCAACAGCCCATTCCCAGCTGTGCAGTGCCGGTCCAAGCCCGGTAGAAATTGGGGAGGGTTGCGTCAGGAAGGGCATAGTGTAAAAACTGTGCCAAATCAACATGTGGACATTGATCCGCTGCGGTGACCCTGAACTCATGGGATAAGCCGAAAGGGATAAAAAAATTCTTGCTTCATGGTGAACCATCTCCCAATCAGTTTGGTTGCATCTTTCTTTAAATTGGCAGACTAAAACTTTCTGTAGACTTCTGAGTTCATTTTGCGGCTGCCATCATGTGTTACATCATTAATGAAACTTAATGAATCCATCCTTTCTTTCTCTAACCTTTAGCCTTTTCATAACTTTGGTAAAGGTTAATCTTTGTGTCATAAGTCCGTAAAACTTTGTCTCAGAATTTTGAAGCTCTACTGTTTGGCAAATTCCAGCCTGGCCTTTCTGTCGTTTTTGCTAATTACTTGGTTTGCATCTTTTGGTGTAGCCCCTGTATGTTTTGTTCATGAAGTCCTCAGAAGATTGTGATACCTTTACTCCTGCCCTCTGCAGGTTGTTGCTGATGACACTAACGGCCGTTTTAAAGTCTTTCATTACAGATTGCAATATTTCTGCCGTCAACGGCTTTAGTTTTCCTTGGTCTACCTATTTGACATCTTTTATTTAGTACGCCAGTGGTTTGTTTCTTCTTCAGGAATGGTTGCACTGGCTATGGCTAATGTTTGTGCAATGGCTCTGATTGATTTTCCATCTTCTCTCAGCTTCACAATTGCTTGTTTTCCACCCAAATTGCTTATTTTTCATGGTTGTTACACCTCTTAACTATGAATGCAGTCTGAGTAGGCAAAACCCAAATCTGAAACTAAGTGTAGATTTTCAGTGCTGTTTATTGTTTTGAATAATCAATGTCATACTCTATACTACATATAATGACACTCCTGGGCAACAAAACATACCTGTCAGTCACATGTTCCAGAGGGACTGTGGTGCAGGAAGGTAGAGCGGTTGTCCACCAATCTCAGAATTGTGGTTCAATCCCCGGCTGTGTCCTTGAGCAAGAGACTGAACCCCTCCTTAGTTGGGTGAGGGTTGGCCAGCTGTGTAGCAGCTCCCCCATCGGTGTATGAGTGTGTGTGTGATTGTGAGTGTGAATGGGTGAATAAGAAGCAGTGTAAAGCGCTTTGAGTGTCAATAGGTAGAATAGCACTATATAAGGGCAGAACATTTACAATTACTTTTGCTCACATTGAAAATGGGTGGTTTCAAACAAAAGGTGCTATCTAAGTTGTGTATCAGATCCAGATGTAAATGCCTGGAAATAAAAACTGAAATGTTGATCTCTTGTCTCATATTCATCTATCATATTCAAACCCAAATGTTTTCAGTCTACAGGAAAATGAAAGGAATTGGTCTCACTGCTCCAATACTTTTGGAGGGAAGTGTACGTAAATTATGATTTATGTTCTGTGACTTTCTGTGTGCTTAGACGAAAAATATTTTTAAAGTCAACTAAAAGAGTGATTTGAATAAATGTTTCTAATTCTTTAGTGCATAATGAATACTGTCCAGATTCATCTTATTACGGTTTTAGGTGGCCAATGGCTTGGTCCAAACCACTGGCTGGCCCAGTGTGGTGACCTGCATCAGTAACTGGTTTGGAAAGGGGAGGTAAGCTGTGATTTTTTTTTTTTTTTTTTCATGTTTTAGTAGGAAATGTTACAGTAGTAAATGAGGTAAATTTAAATTTACATAATATAATAACTGTAGTAGTAGCAACCTGTCAAACATGTTAATGTATTTTTTATTACTTGGCTTAATGAATGAGGTACCAAACAAAACATTCTTTGAAACACTGTCTGTGGCTTGTAAGCCCCAGTTTGTTTATGTCGTGTGTCTATACTCTGGCCCAGCCACAGCCTATGAGGCTAAAGAATGATTTAAGGTCTGGCTTTAAATGTTGATGACTTCTAGTGACTTCAGCTGAGCAGATGCAAGGTGATTGTTTGTACAAAGGAAAGTCTCACAGTGGTCACATTAGAAACACATTCTTTGCCTTCATTTCCTACAAATCATGTGACCCATTAGACATTTACCAGCTGTTAAGTTTTTTTTTTAGTGGTTGCAGTGTTGGGGTATACTCTCAGTAAACAGTTAGATTTGAACACTAAAGCATAAAAGGAATATTGTGAAACTTATCCAGCAAGCAGAGGACTTCTATAGGACTAACAAACACCTTGATGTGTGTGTTCCTGTTGTCTGGGCTTCCCATCAGACGTGGTCTTATCATGGGGATTTGGAACTCACACACCTCAGTTGGCAACATCCTAGGCTCTCTGATTGCTGGCTATTGGGTGTCATCCAACTGGGGCCTGTCCTTCATTGTACCGGGGTTCATCATCGCAGCCATGGGCATTGTCTGCTTCCTGTTTCTCATTGAGCGTAAGTGCAACCTCCTTTTGGCTGAACAGCTACAATATAATGATGTTTTTTTTCTGATTGCTTTCTTTTTATTTACTGTTTAGATAGGATTTTAGTTACACATTTGCTTCACTTTCTTGAAGTGCAAATGACTTGGGTTTAACTTTTTTCATATTAATCCCATTAAGATGGGATTGTTATTAAAATGTTAATGTTCTCCCTAATAGTTTGTATGGAGGTTTTTTTTTTTAAGTAAGAACTTTAATTAGGTGGGAGAGTAGCTAGCGATGATGCTAGCTATTTGTTCAGTATGCTGGAAGATCAGAGATAGTTTATACACCATGTAATAGCTGTAAATGCAGGAAAATTCTATTAACATTTTTGGCATTTTTTTTCACTGCAGATCCAAATGACCTAAAATGCATATATGCTCAAAAGTCTTCCCCAGGCAAGAGTGTGAGTAGAAAGTTGTTTTTTTTTCTGTAAATGGAAACATGTTCTGCGTGTTTCTGTCTGTGTAGATGACTTATATCCTGCTATGCATTACTTGTTAGCATTCATTTAGTACTTTAATTTGTATTTCAGCTAACTCTGAGTAAACTCTGCACACACTGTACAACCTCAATCTCCAGTGCAAAACTTGGCATCCCCTTAAGTTGAAACGACAGAGTAAAGAATAAAACAAATAATATTCTACTTATCAGCATTCTATTTATGCACATTAAGCTTTAATAATTGTTCCTTCAACATCAAAACTAACAAAAATGGTCAAGTAGTATATAACAACAATGTAAAATAATGGAAAGTACAAATTTGCTCCCCTGTTTATGAAAGCTTCTCTAATATTGTATGTTTTCCCTTTGCCTTTATAACCTCCAGCCTTTTTCGTTACTCTACGAACAGCATTTGTATCTGTTAAGTCTACCAGTTTTCTTGGTTTCCTGCATTGTACAGCCTTCTGTAATCTGTCCAGAATACAATTTAAGTCTGGAGACTAGGAAGGCCATGGTAAAACATTCAGTTTGTTCTTTTTAACTAATTCCTGAGTTTAGTTTTTTTTGTGCTTTGGGTCATTGTCTTGTTGAAGGATCCACTGCCTCTTAGTAACTTTTGACTGAAGGTAGGAGGCTTTGATTAAAAATCTTGTGATACTAAGGTGCATTAATTTGGCCTTCTACTTTTTGCCTACACCTCCAAAATGTCAGTGAGCTTTTACCAGTTTATTTCAAATTATGACCAGAAAGATTAACTTTAAGTTCATCAGACAGCATAATCTTTGTAAATTAATTTGGTCTGTTTGCAGGCTCCTTTGCAAACTGCAAGCCTGCTGCCTAATGTTTAAAAGTAAGCAATGTCTTCCTGTGTGCTTTTCTCCCAAACAATCCAAACTTGTGCACTTGAATGTGGAGATGTGAAGTTTTATTCTATTTGCCTCTAAGGACTTTGGTCAGGTCCCACTACAGTTTGTTTTGGATTCCTACGTAGCTCTCAAGCAAATTTCCTACCATCTTTTATAAAGTAATTACATAGAAGGTTAATCAAGGTGTATGCAAATGTTTACACTAAAGTAATTCTCATTATTTTACTTTAACTTTATTTTTATAAACTTGCCTTTTTAAAATAAGGGGATGCAAACCTTTTCACTCAGCTTTACATTTTACTTACAATGACACATTAGTCCACATTGCAAATGCAGCATTAGACATGGAGAGAACTTGGTTTGATGAACAACCGCAGTCACTTGTGTGACTGAAGCAGCAATGATGATGTGTCACCAGCTTCAAACAGAGCACAGAGTGTATTACATTTTTTCTTCATATGGTGCTTTGTAGCCATAAGCTGCTCACAGACCACTGGTTTTGTGGGTGATCCATGTACATGGTGCTCAAAAACAAATATTTGCCTCAAACTGGTTCCCTGAATATCAGTGATCTACAAGTCTTTGTGACTATGCCACCAACTATGCCAAACCACCCGTAGTAGGAACAAGTTGGCTTGAGATGAGAGCCACAGATGAGGCACAGAAGAACACATTAAACACATTAATTTTAAGCTTATTATGAAATTTGTTGACACCAAGAAACAAAAATCATACACACTTAAACCTTTATTGACTAAAGAAATCAGTATGAGATGTGTAAACAGAAATGTGATTTTCTGTCTTTTCAAACAGGCTTCAACTAAGAGTTGGAATGGAGTAAATAGCCACACTGAAGTGTATCTGCAATATAAGGACAACAAAACCCAGGTGTGTCACTCTTTGTGTATTTTAAAGTATATCTTCACTGATTTTCAACTTCCTCCTATGATATCATCAGGATACTTAAGACCTGTCAGTTAACCAAGAGCATAAGCACTGTTGTATGTGCAACCAAACAACCAATATCATCTGTACTGTTAGGGCTGTGACACACTAAGCTGATGATCAGCTGTCTGTAACTGTCAGGACGTCATTGATCGATTTTCGAACCCATTCATCATGTTCAAATGCTGGATAAAGATACATTGTGATAGACAAAATCTTCTTGTCAGACATATCCTTGATAAGAAGTAGATAAAAACTTTCTTTGGGTGAGAGATTGGTGTAAAAATGGTACATGAACATTGCTTTGTATCCAGTTTGTAAATCTTCTGTTCTAGATTTTAAGCTTTCCCTTCGTCTTATTCAGGGATTGAAGATAGATGCTAGCCAGCTGACAGCTGTGTGGTGTTTTAAATAAAACTTGTTGGCCCAGTCAAAAGGTGATGTGAGGCAACACAGCAGTTGGTGTTCATCACTGTTGCTTCTTTGATTTCGGCATGTGTGTCCTTCAGACGACATCATCTGGAAGACCTTAGTAAAATACATGCTGACCGAAAATCTTGTCTTCAGTTTTTTTCTCTTTAGCATTTATGCCGTTAAAGTGTGTGTCATATACAAGTTTATGGGTTTTTTTGTCGTGTAATAATCTTTGTTCCTTTTACCAGACAGTAAGTAGAGTAAAAATGAACACATATTTACAACATCAAGGGATTTGAATCTAAAAAAGATCTACAGCTTTCAGCTTGTCCCTTCAGGGGTCACCACAGTGGATCATGTTCTGCATGCTGATTTGGCACGTGTTTTTACGCCAGATGCCCTTCCTGCCGCAACTCTGCCATTTTTTTTATCCGGGCTCGGGACCGGCAGCAAGCACCCTTGGGGGCAACACTTTGGTTGGGTGGGATTCGAACCCGCAGCCGGGCAACTTTGGCGCAGGAAGGTAGAGCGGTCGTCCACCAATCTCGCAGGTTTTGGTTCAATCCCTGGCTCCTCCACTCACATTTCGAAGTGTCTTTGAGCAAGATGGGTGTGAATGGATGAATAAGAAGCAGTGTGAAGGTCTTTGAGTGCCAATAGTTAGAAAAGCGCTATAAAAATGTAGAACATTTACATTTACCTTCTGTCCCCGTCAGGTGATTTATATCTGCACTGCTATATACCACACTTCAGTACCAGTTGGATTATCATGTTGCAATGACACTGAATAATGTGCTAATAAAACAACCTTGTAATAATTCATTATTAAGATGCTTAAATTTGTACATAATAACGGGAATGCAACTGCAAGGGGGCACATAAATGCAGACTTGTGTCAGGAAGGGCATCTGACGTAAAACACATGCCAAATCAAAAATGCGAATCATGACAATGACCTCCATACTGGATCGGTTGGGGCCGGGTTAACAACAAATGCTACCGGTGCTGTTTACCTACAGGGTACCGGTGGAAATTGGACTACTGTTGGTCGAAGAAGGAGAGGAGGAAGGTGTGTTCGTAGGCAGAGAGAGAAGAGGAAAGCTAAGAATGTAGGACTGACAGAAGGGACTTTGAATGTTGGGACTATGACAGGGAAGGCTAGGGGCAGAGTTGAACATTTGTGAGCAGCAATATGGTTTCATGCCTAGAAAGAGTCCAACAGATGCAGTATTTGCTTTGAGGATGCTGATAAAGAAGTACAGAGAAGGTCAGAGGGAGTTGAATTGTGTCTTCGTAGATTTAGAGAAAGCGTACAACAGGGTGCAGAGAGAGGAGCTGTGGTATTGTATGAGGACGTCTGGAGCGGCAGAGAAGTATGTTAGAGTGGTGCAGGACATGTATGAGAGCTGTAAGACAGTGGTGAGGTGCTGTAGGTGTGACAGAGGAGTTCAAGGTGGAGGTGAGTCTGCATCAGGGATCAGCTCTGAGCACCTTCTTGTTTGCTCTGGTGATGGACAGACTGACAGATGAGGTTAGACAAGAATCTCCCTGGACTATGATGTTTGCAGATGACATTGTTATTTGTAGTGAGAGCAGGGAGCAGGTGGAGGAAAATCTAGAGAGGTGGAGGTCTGATCTGGAAAACAGAGGAATGAAGCTTAGCCGCAGCAAGACAGAATACATGTGTGTGAATGAGAGGGACCCAGATGGTACGGTGAGGTTACAGGGAGCAGAGGTGAAGAAGGTGTAGGACTTTAAGTACTTAGGGTCAACGGTTCAGAGCAACGGTGAGTGTGGAAAAG
Organism: Channa argus; assembly: GCF_033026475.1. NCBI lineage: Eukaryota > Metazoa > Chordata > Actinopteri > Anabantiformes > Channidae > Channa > Channa argus. Next base: position 27,854,837 of record NC_090205.1, read on the forward strand.
AGGTTAAGAGGCGAGTGCCAGCAGGTTGGAACGGGTGGAGAAAAGTGTCAGGTGTGTTGTGTGATAAAAGAGTATCAGCGAGAATGAAAGGAAAGATGTTCAAGACGGTGGTGAGACCAGAGATGTTGTTCGGCTTAGAGACAGTGGCACTGAAGAAAAGACAGGAGGCAGAGCTGGAGGTAGCAGAGCTTAAGATGTTGAGGTTCTCTTTGGGAGTGATGAGGATGGACAGGATCAGGAATGAGGACATCAGAGGGACAGCTCATGTTAGATGTGTTGGAGATAAAGTCAGAGAGGACAGATTGAGGTGGTTTGGACATGTTCAGAGGAGAAACTGTGAATATATTGGTAGAAGGATGATGAGGTTGGAGCTGCCAGGCAGGAGGTCTAGAGGAAGACCAAAGAGGAGATTTATGGATGTAGTGAGGGAGGACATGAAGTTAGTTGGTGTGAGAGAAGAGGATGCAGATGACAGAGTTAGTTGGAGGCACATGATTCGCTGTGGCGACTCCTGAAAGGGAACAGCCCAAAGGAAAACAAGAAGTACTTGATGAAGGGATGACAATAAATAATGAATGTTTCAGAGGATGGATATTGTATTTTTTGTGCTAATTATTGAGTTTTAGTTTAACACGTTATTGTAATCCATTCAGGCATACAACTATCATGAGGACAGTGTTCAGAACAGGAAGGTCAGTTCCTTCACTGCTTCCAGGTCTTTCCTGGTTTCAGCCTCACTCAGAACTGTTCGAGTTTACTGTTAGATTTAACAGGATTCTGGGTGAACGCTTAAAAGTTATTCTTAGGCTGAATCCAAATCTCTACCCTCTTTGGACATGTGACAGATTCTTGATTGAACGTCACACAACAAACACTTCTGTCCCTTTGCAAATTTAATGGGCTGTGGATTTGACAGTTTGTAGGAGCTGTGGACAGTTGGATTCAGCCTCATGGTGTGAAACCCTTTTGGACTGATAGTAGCATTGGGTTTATGATATGGAGTGATATCAAAACCAGCTGTACAGTTTTATCTACAGTATTTGTCTATATGGAAAACCCTGCTTATCTATAACACCAAATGGGTTAGAATAATCCTAGATAAATGCTGAAATTCTAAGTACTATTTAGGATAAATGGATGTTGGCAATTTCTCTTCAGACCAGTTTCTCTTTTGTGTCTTTTATTTTCACCATTAGTCATCATTTTATTATGATGTAAACTTAAGGTGAAGCACAAAAATATCCAGCAGTATTGTGAATGAATGGCTCCTGACTTCTATTCATTGGTTAATTCTTAGGTGACCTGGGTACATGAGACAGTTAGTAATTCCTGCAATCCCTGATCACTTATGCTTATTTTTTTTCTCTTCACCTGTTTTTAAGAGCTATGACACAGAGCTGTTGTTGCCCCGGGACAGTGTGTGTGTCCCTGCTCAACCATTTGTGGTGGTAAAGAGCGAATCTGAGCCGTCTGCAATAAGCTTTATGGGAGCCCTACGGATACCAGTGAGTTATACATACAGTAAACACACAAGGACACAAATCTATCATCAAACAACTCTTCTTCCTGTTTGGCAGAGTAGAACTTTTAAGCATATAAATTATAGCAGTATTTTATCAGTGGACATCACTGATACATTCCTTTAAATGCTAATATCAGTCATATTATGTCGGATTATTTCAGGGACAACAGTATTGTGGACTTCAGTTATGCTTTCAATACTGTGACAACTTCTTCAAAAAACTGAACTTATGTGCTGAACAGATGATTTGCTGAGATCATGGAACATGCTGGCATAGCTGGAAAATACATTTTCTTAAAAAAGTCTGACCAGATTTGTAAACAACCCCTCAGAGTTGAGAAAAAGAAGAATGAAAATACAGTGATACCCAAGCCCCTATTGTGACTGATTTAAAATCTGTCTTTATGGTTTCATTAGAACAGCTAATTATTGTAAGAGGGTTGTAGTGCATGCAGGTATCATTTAGTTACAGTTAAGAGTTCTGTAATAATGTATAAGATGTTTGTCTTGCAGGGTGTGGTTGAATTCTCTATGTGCCTACTGTTTGCAAAGCTAGTCAGCTACACCTTCCTCTTCTGGCTGCCGCTCTACATCACTAAAGCAGGTGCAGACTAAATACAACTCCAACCATTATTGTCTTGAATTTTGATTCATTTCTCTACAAATTTCTCACCAATAAACATAAACAAAATCATTATTAGCGCAACAATATATTGTGATTTTCTGTATGTCCCTGTGTCAATACTACAATGACACTATATCACGATTGATAAAGATGTACATGTAAAAGTTGTCACGGCACAGGAAAATGTGTTTATCGTCTACAATATTATATTAAATTTTTCCACATTCCCATTCTTTTTTTGTAGAAACAAATAATCTATTTTAATGTACATGGAGAGGATCACATTGTTTTATAGCTACACTATTACTTTAGGTCCAAATATTCCAGTTGTCACGTGCATTGTGTTCTACATATTTCCCCCAAATCACTGTGATTTGCGGCCCAGTATCTCTGGAATCTTTGAGATACCCTCATATATAAAATGGTTTTACATATCTCATTTGTCTGAAACCACTTGTGACTCAGTAAGAAAGAAATTTGAATTGATTAATTAAAAGATTAATCAAGGTACACATTTTTTTGTATTTGTACCTTAGCTCACCTGGATGCTAAGAAGGCTGGAGATCTCTCAACCCTGTTTGATGTGGGAGGAATTGTGGGTATGTTAACATTTGGTCTTGTCCTGAGCTAGAGAGATGCGTGGACATGTCTTTCTAATATTAAATGGTCTGCACTTATATAGCGCTTTTCTACCTATTGGCACTCAAAGCGCTTTACACTGCTTCTTATTCACCCATTCACACTAACAATCACACACACATTCATACACCGATGGGGGAGCTGCTATGCAGCTGGCCAACACTCACCGGGAGCAACTAAGTTGGGGTTCAGTGTCTTGCTCAAGGACACTTCGACATGTGACTGGAGGAGCCGGGGATTGAACCAACAACTGTGAGATTGGTGGACAACCGCTCTACCTTCCTGCGCCACAGTCGCCCACGACTGCATATATTACATATCCATTAAACAGGGCAACAATTCTAAAATGTTCCCGGTGGTTTAAATTGTTTTTGCATTTATTTCTGTCCATATTACAACTCAATAGATAGGAGATTATCTTATTAGCTTGTGTAAAGCACTGCCAACCAAGCAGACACCAGAAAACAAGCAAAAATGACTTTATAGAATTTATGGTTTCACCTTATGCTTTGGTCATATCAAGCAGAACACTGAAAGTTCTTCATTTGTCACAGAACAAGCAGAGAAAACTTTCCAGCAACAGGCAAATTAAACTTTGTTTGCTCAGACAAAGAAATCTGACTGATTTCAAGAGTAAAATGCAGCACTAGCACCTGTTACTGTACCTATATAAGAACATGTCTGTCAGAACTCCCTGTCCACACTACAACATTGCGCTGGCAGTTTCAGATTTACACACTTGGCGGGTTTGAAAAAGTTCTGGTTTAGAGCATTGAGTTGAGATGCAGGAGACCACAACTTGGAATCCCACCCCACTAGCCGTAGGCCTGGTGCCGGTCCAGAGCTCTGTTCAAATAGGAGGGTTGTGGCTTGAAGGGAATCCAGCGTAAAAGAAACCTTATACCAAATCAACGTGTGGAACACATTATGCTGTGGTGACCCTGAAGGGATAAGCCAACAGCTGTTGACCTATGCTGCTGTATTTTCTCATCTCATTGCTGTCTTCCTTGTATATTTCTGTGTGTATATGAGAATTTTTGTGTGGCTACTCAGGGGGGATCTTGGCAGGAGTGATCTCGGATAAACTGGGAAAGAGAGCCACCACCTGTGGAGTCATGTTGCTGCTGGCTGCTCCTACAGTAAGTCCCCATGACACTGTTACAACCACCCAGAAAACATCTAAACTATAACAACCTTTAGTATAGTTACCTGAAACCAGTGCATATTCAACGAAGTCAGACTAATTGTTTGGAATTGCATGCTTTGTCTTTGTCTTGCAGCTGTATGGCTTCTCCATGATCAGTCAGTTTGGTCTGGGGCCAACCATTGGTAAGAGCCAAATCTCACCCCTTAGAATTGTTCATGCTAAAAACTACCATTTTCTGTTCGCAGCTTCTCAGGATCTCTAAAGAGCCAACTAAGGCTTTTCTTCTCTCATTATATATAGGTATTAATTACTGAAGGATATACATGTTACTTAGTTTTAACTATGCAAAATAGAGTAGCTCAGACACATTGTGTCAGCTCCCAACTGAAACATTGGTCCTCAGTCAGACCAGCAGGTGGCTGTGTTACAGCACAGAAAAAGACTCAATCATTCATGTAGAGAAAAGAAACGTGTACAGCATTTGATTGACATACAGAAATTACCCAGAACATACACAGATGGTTGTCTCTAAAAGTGTCTGATACAGTGCACAGCAGTGATTTCACAAAAAGTTTAAAGCTGGGAATTTTAATAATTCTAATAATTAATAATACTGAAAAGGAATTGTTATTTATTATTTCTTTCCACCTTCTCTGATATGAGGACTTGCTATTATTCATATTATTTTCCTGACCTTTCGTTAAGGTAAAAAAATCGTTGGAATAATTTCTAAATTACTATAACTTAAAATAAAGTAATGGGAGAAATGTTCTTATATTGGTGAACACATTACTGAGGTTATACTGGATGGGCACTACTTTAATCCTGTCACTTTGGCTTTTCAAAATATTTTATATTTGCATTTGATTGTTCACAAACAATAATCATTAGATGGAAATGTGGTTTTAAAATGTAAATACAAATATTGTGTTTCCCACAGTTAAACTGCATTTTTGAATACTTGGCCAGGGACCAACTGCAATGCCCTCAGAGTCCACCAGAGGACTGGATAAGCCTGACTTAACCTCCATTTCTGTATTCTTCTCCCTTTGTTCACTCTCTTAAATATAAGACTTACATAAAATATAAAAATATAAAAGTTCATGAAGCTGCCCTCCAACATGCAGTGTGGATACAGGTTAGGAGCTGTGCACTCACTGTGAAACTAACTTCAACTATAAAGCAACAACAGTGTGACAAACTGAAACAGCTCTACATAAAATGACCCGCAGTGTAGAAACTTATGGCTACTGTTTCATTATGAATATTTAAGAGCCATGTGAAATTTCAGTAGGGGTACACCACTGTTTAATACATATAGGGGAAATGGTGTTAGGTGTTTTTCCTGTTACCTTCTGACCCCAATTCTCATATATTCCATCGTACACTCTCAAAAGCGAAACTCCAAAGCAAGTCTCAGTGGCTAAAAAACTAAAAGATTATAATTTATACTTGATGTCCACATTATAGTCATTTATATGTCTCAAAGAGAACAAGTCATTAAGAATTATAAGAAGAGGGAGTTCTGAGGTTTTGGCTCCCTTATTCATTTAAATAATTTACTCCAGTACAACTCTACCACCCACTAAGACCTCAATAATATACAGAGAGTAGAATTATTACCTTTCTGAGAGTTTCACTTTAAAACTGAGAAAATATAACATGGGTCCATTGCAGAGCTGCTGTTTTGGATTGCATTAGATTGTACATGTGTACCTAATAAAGTGGCCAGTGTGTTGTACTCCAATCAGCCACAACATTAATTGTGGTTGTCTTAATAATGTCATGGAGGACAAGGGTCAGCATGAAAACGATGAGCAGTCAAAGGGAACACAGCCCCATATTCATCTAAATGTGATACACTGTATGCTAAGATGGTAGAAGTACACGAACTCAATACTTTTAATTAAAAGGGCAAGTATTGGCCTAACAATGTTTCCACTACAAGTACCAGGTTTAAATCTTGAGAAAGTACTAAGCAGATTATCTACATTTTACATGTAGTAAGAGTACTTCACTAACAACACAATGGATTTTAAACTAAATTGATTATAGTAATTATGGAAAAATATGTACAGTAACTATTTAAAAAATACCTGATAATACCTGGAGCTGATTTTAACCCCTTTATGTGCTGAGAGCTGGTTAACCCATAATGATACATCAGCATGTATTAGTTTATGATATTCTTATAAAAGCACTTTTATATTAACACCAACAGTTGTTGTTGCTGATTGCTGTGTTTATGGTGTCTGTGTAAAGTAGCTGACACATCAGACAGCTGCTTCAGTCACGCAGGTGAAGGCTGTAGCTATGGTGACTGTTGTCATGCACGACCATAATTGCTCTTCATGTCTAATGCTGCATTTACCCTGTGGGCCAAAGTGTCAGTGTGAGTAGTACAAAAGTCCCCTTTTGTTGAAATAGCAAAAAGAAAAAAAAGGTTAATGTTTATACACTGATCAGCATGAGAAACATTTAATATGGGTGAGGATTGACTGTTGTTAGAACATACAGTTTATTTCAGCTTCATGAAAAGGTGCTCATGCTAAATACCCCTATTACCACAACTTTAAAAACGGGGTGTGGGTGTTATGGCTGATGGTTGTTTAATGTGTGTCTGTAAAGAGTGATGTAAAGCAGATCTGACCTGTCTCCTCTGGAGATCTGCTTTTAGATGGATAAAACCTTGAGAGTGAGTGCTGTAGACATAGTTGTAGTTAGTAAAAAGAGATATACCAACAGTTTAGCAGGCTGTCCTTCTACTTGTCCAGCTGCATAGTATCTGCAAGATCTAAATTTATTAGAGGAGCATATCAGCAATAATTGGTTGATTAGAACCTCAAAAATAATCTATGGCTTACTGAATGCAGATACTGTGGCTTGACTGTTGTATATTCATCATCCATTCATTCATTGACTGAGCTCCTGATGGTCGCAGCTGCTGCTCATTATCATCACAGTGTGCTGATGGGATGCTCTAAATGTCCGTATCTGACACAGCGTGATGCAGCAGAAGAAGCACTGGTGTATAATTATCATTAACATGCTGTTATTAGGGAAGCATGACTGCTTTACGTTACAGTCAACAGAAAAGTCTGTATGGATATATTTTCAGCTTTTGAAAAACACTGTGTAGTGGATTTGTGTCGCTGTAGAAACTCCATCACTGAAACAATGTGCATTTCCCAGGTATGCTGCTAGTATGTGGAGGCCTGGTCAATGGACCATATTCCCTCATCACAACTGCAGTGTCTGCAGATTTGGTAAGAATTTTTTTCTCAAATCTAATTCAATTTTACCTGTGTTTTTTATTGAACAATCCCCCCCCTTACTTATCTGATGAAGTTTTTCTTTTTACCTTTAAACCTAGGGCACCCACAAGAGCCTAAAAGGCAATGCCAAAGCACTGTCTACTGTCACTGCCATCATCGATGGCACAGGATCTGTAGGTCAGTACCATTGATCAACACACATGTAGGACACTGTACTGAAAGGAATTTGCGACAAACCACATAAACTACCACAGCAAATTATTGCAGTTATAAAAACATCAAATTACCATATATGCCTCAAACTAATGAAATTAGCAAATAAATGAAAGGTACGTATCAGTCAAAATTATTACTATTAACAAATTCCATTGAAAGACTCCTCAAATAATTTAGAACCATGATATCTTCCTGCATGATTGATTGTCATTTGATATGCAATCTGAGGAAAGTCATGTCACCTGACCTATGATTGATAAATACTTTTCCCGTTGGACAATAAGATGTGGGTGTTTTTTTGTTTGTTTGTTTTTTGTTTTTCAGAAATTTTGATTAGCTGTCTGCCGCCGAACAGCGCAGTCCAACGTTCATATAGTGATCATGTTTTAAAACTGTTAGAAATATTTTACATGATGTGGCTAAATCCGTAGTCTTGGCACTGCTGTAATATAAAACTGAGCTTCACTGCAGTACAAACATCACTTTCTCTTCTGTGAAATAGATAAAATTGGCTATTATGCCCATCACTCTATATTCAACAACCCATGTTGACAATGATTGAAACCTGTTTTTAGATTGTTTATCAATTCATTATCATGCTAGAAGGTTAATCAGTTTCAGTTTCAGGTCTTATGCAATCTAGAGCAGGTTTTCTTTAAAGTCCCCAGCAATTGGGGGCATTTAACCCTCTCTTAATGCTGACCAGCCTTCCTGTTGGATTTAGGAAATTATCAGGCCCTTTGCATGCAGAAACTATAGGATATTGGTCTAAATTAATTTCTCAACATTCCTAATAGAAAATACAATGATATAAAGAAATTATATTTGCACTTCTGTCAGGGGGGAAAAAAGCTGCGGATTTGATTAACTCAGCCTGAACACAGCCACTGTACCACTGAACACACTGAATCTGTTTGCACAAGCCAACCTTTCAGAAAACCAGGTGTTATTAGGCACTATCAACCTTTTAATATTGAAATTTAAATAATACACTTACCAGTGTTGTGTGTGTAAATGCCTGTTGCCCCTCTTAATGTGGCAGGTATGTGGTGACACATAATCCTGTGGCTGTTTGATGGGTACAGACAAGGAGCTGTATTTTATTGATTGATTGATTGATTGATTGATTGATTGTTCCCTGCCAAACTGGAAGTTGTAATATTTGTAATTGTTTTGCACTTATAAAGCGCTTTTCTACCTATTAGCACTCAAAGCGCTTTACACTGCTTCTCATTCACCCATTCACACTCACAATCACACACACACTCACACACTGATGGGGGAGCTGCTATGGAACTGGCCAACATTTACCGGGAGGAACTAAGTTGGGTTCAGCGTCTTGCTTAAGGACACTTTGACATGTAACCGAAGGAGCCGGGGATTGAACCAGTAACTGGGGGATTGGTAGACGACCGCTCTACCTCCGGAGCCACAGTCGCCCAATGGACATGAGCGACACTCATCATCAACGAGCTAAAACAAGCTTGGCGAATATGATGGATGCTGAGTTCCTGATCGTGTCCATTGAGGACATGGAGTGTGAAGCCAGCTATGACTTCCATGTGGATGAAGTGGAGGGAGAGGAAGAGGACTCCAACTTCCTGGCCCTACAGTCAAGGCCTTCTGTGAGGTGTATAAGTGGGCTGCATCCAAGCTGGGAATAGTGTGGCCAGCAGCCCATGATGCTGAAGGGATGGAGTGGGACTTGTATGATGGTAAGAGGCGTCTGCCAGCCCAACTGCCAGCTAAGTAACTTAATGGCAGTCTCAGCCTGCATGAAAGAAATAAGCCGTTATTGGTCAAGTCCTTTCAAGAGTAAACTCCAGACTGGGTGACTGTGGCGCAGGAAGGTAGAGCGGTTGTCCACCAATCTGCTGGTTCAATCCCCAGCTTCTCTTGACATGTCGAAGTGTCCTTGAGCAGGATTCTGAACCCCAATTTAGTTGCTCCCAGTAAGCGTTGGCCAACTTCATAGCAGCTCCTCCATCGGTGTGTGAGTGTGAATGGGTGAATAAGAAGCAGCGTAAAGTGCTTTGAGTGCCTCTAGGTAGGAAAAACACTATATAAGTGCAGAACATTTACCAACTAAAGTGTTCTCAAAACTCGAGATTTATGCAATTCATGAATCTCAATCCCATTTTTTGGGAATTTTGCAAATTCATGAAGCAAGTTCATGCCATAAATGAGCTGACTCTTAACTGAGCCAGCAGCATTGGAGCCTGCAGTGGCTTATCACTTTCACCCCCACCGCAGGTGTGTATCCTCGAACATTTCTCTGCTCAGCAAAATGGATCATCTCACTGCTTCCATTTTCAGAGAATATGTAGATATGCAGCTAAGTTCACGTGCGCTCTAAATGTAGTTACTCTGCTGTCTGCATGAATAGATCCTGGAGGACAAGAGAGCCATTCTTGTTAACGTTGTACCCAAATTTCCCTGCCTGTCTTACATCCATTCCACTTCAATTTGTCCATTGCTGTCCTTAAACGCACCATTTAATTGTCCCCTCCTCCACAGCTCGGTGAGAGAGAAGTGCACATGCACAACCTAAAACTGGATGCCTGTAATGTTTACAATGCACAGTAGTAATATTAGGTCTGACAATACGATTTTGTGCTGTTAAACCAAGTCTACAAATAAGGACAGTAATTATATTGATGGCATTATATTGGTAAGTTCCAGTTTGGCCTCATAAATGTAAAATTACAGCATTAATCACTTTTCAATTTAAAACTTATTTTTATTATAACTCAAGTTATTTTTTTTAAACATTTAAAAAAATAGCACAGTTAAACATTATCTTTCATAACTGGCAGGATTGGCAGGAATATTCTGTTGTAAACATCCCAGAGGGCTTTAATTGAAGCCCCCAGTGAGACATACATGAGAAATTATTGCGTGCAGTAAATGCATCATATTAATATTCACTTTTCACTTTCACTTACTTGACCCTCAAACTGCAAAACCTCTACTGCTCTCTTGCCACCACTGCCCTTTATTTCCCAAGGTTGGCTACTGCTCACATCAATTCGTTGGAACTGCTTGCTGTATTTTTGGCTTTTGGGCTGGTTGTCTTGCTGTGAGTGCTGCCGCCTCACAGCTAGAAGGCTGCGGATTTGCACGGCCGTGGCCTTTCTGTGTGGAATTTGCATGTTCTCCTCGTGCTTCCTCTGGTTTCCTCACACAGTCCAAAGACATGCATGTTTGGTCAATTGGTGAATCTAAAATTGCCCGTGACACTGAGCGAAAGTTAGAAAAAGAACATTGATTTACTTAACATAATCCCTGGTTCTTTTGATAACAGAGTAAGGTGTTTCACCAACTGTTCCCTCCTTGCATAGGCACAGAAAGATAGGAGGTGCAGTCAGCAGTAGTAATAAGTGGAGGGCAGAGCCCAAAGCCACTCGATGTGCCTGTCACTGACAGACGTGGTGTTATTGGAGCTTCTGTAGTTGGTCACGATTTGCCAATGCAAATCCCTTGGGCTACCAGAGTCTGTTATGGAGCTGGGTTGTCCATCTTAGCATTTCTGTGTATTCTTAGATCGGTTTTGGGATTTGCATAAAATGTAATATTCACTTAGAATTAAACCTGAGTTCCCTAGTGATTTTTGTTTCCTGCTCACTGTATGGATAATGAGCATATTCAAATACGGGTTTCGTTTCTGCTGTCAGGTGCAGCACTGGGCCCCCTGCTGGCTGGACTGTTGTCTGCAGGTGGCTGGGATCAGGTCTTCTACATGCTGATGACTGCTGACTTCCTTGCTTTGCTGGTGAGTTTTTATAAGTAGGGCTGGAGCTGAATATTCAGCTATTCAGGTATGTCTTTAAAAATAAAAAGCAAAATAGTATTTATTGTTTCCAAAAACATGGATAACATGCACTCTGCACTGTCCCTGTGTTAGCTTGTAACAGACAGAAGCACACACTATGCTTTGTTATTTTCTTAGATGCTGTGTTACTTTTTTAATGTAAAACACAATTTTCACAGTTTCCTTTACATTCATTCTGTCTAAATGCCTTTACGTGTTTAACAGGTGACAAGAAATGAATAAACACACGTTGCAGTGCCCTGCTATTAAATAGTACTGAGACCTTTGGAGCTTAAAAAAAATTATTACTAACAGCTCCATTTGAAAACCAAAAGAAATATTACCAGTAATAAAAGTATTTGTAAGTGATTTTCAATAAGCTACACCAGGCTATGTTCTTATATTAACAATGGTTTAAATGATCTACAACATTTTAACTCCTTTTAGCTGATTTCTTTGATTTTATAGCTGATTGCATGATAAAATACTTTAAATTCTGAAAAATAAAAGCTATATAAACTACTGTAATATTGACTTTGTGTATTCTATGTGCAGTTTTTGCTGCGACTTGTGACAAAGGAACTGGCCTCAACTAAATCCCGTCCCACCTCAGTCATAGAGTAAGTCCTGCTTTTCCTCCTTCTGTTCTTTGACACTCTGTTTGTCACATATAAGTATTATTAAGCAACAGACTACTGTTCACAATAACATAATCCACTAAAATAGATGATTGATACCCTGCTTTGAAGCCAGGACACAGAATGTTTAGTTTATTATTCTGATATACTTACTTATTAAAAATATTTCAATGTATCAATGGACAGTGAGTTTTCATAGACCTAATTGCTCTTAATTATAAATATTAATGAGATACAATCTACTTATCATGGTGTTAATGTTTGTCTCTGCTTCACAGGTTGAAGGAGCATTGAGCACTTTGATCTTTCTCTCACACACACACACACACACACACACACACACACACACACACACACACACACACACACACACACACACACACACACACACTGAATTAAACCACTTAAGCCAGAAATGGACTGTGTCTCTGACAACTGAATTGTCCCGAACATTAAGCACGTGCAGCTGTGCCAGCTATAGCTGTTCCCTGTAAACAAGAAGAAGAAGGACTTAACCCGGAAGAAAAGCTAAAGATTACGTCCTTATGAAGCCTACAGAACAGCAGCAGGATGCCTCTGTACATACTTCACTTTACTCACTCGATACATTTGTCTTGCTTTTTCCTGATTCCTGTCAGCCAGTTTGGTCTTGAACACACCACCTCAGACTCAAAAGAATGAAAGATATTTATTTAGGTAACCATCTTTGAAATAGCACCTTCCATTACTGTTCGCATGGATCCCACAGTAATGTAAACTCCTAAAGTCCTGAGCAACATCTGTGCCAGTCATGTTTATACTGTCTCTGACGTAGGGGACCATATTTAATTGTATGCCTAAATCCAAAATACCAAAGCTTGGAGTAACAATAATTTACAGGTCTGTATGAAGTGTGTGTGTGTGTGTTAGTTGGATGTTAGCTTGATGAATCCAACATTGAATCCTTGTGAACTCGTGATCCATTAGATCCTGACATTATTCAGTGGGGTATCTGAACAAATTGGAAGTGCTTGTCAGATTTGGTCAGACTCATAAAAGGTGTCTGGACAACATGAAAATAAATCTTTTGTGGCCCCTTTCAAATATAAGTCCCAAATGATCAAAGATCTCCCTTAGACATTCAGAAATCCAACAGCAAAATATTTCCTATTTCAATTAATTATGTTTTTTGTTTTGTTTTGTGTAATAATTTACTGCTTTGAACAGCAGAAAGATATTTCTGGTTCTTCTGGGTTGAGGCAGGAGTCTGTGTACATGGATAGATACCACTGGATGGATGAGGGACTATAGTCTGTTTGTTGATGAACTCACGCTTTGACCTTTAGGGAAATGCTACTAGCCCGCTGAGCCAGTGGTTTTAAAATGTAATTATGCAACAAAAAAGTCAATTAATGTCCACTCAAACATTGCTCTGTAGTCAAATGTGTGCTTATCTGAGGTGTTCAGGACCAACTTTAAATACTGTGTTTTTGTGTCAAAAGGGCACATACGAAGACCACTACAGCTCTAATGAGTAAAAGCTCTTTCATCATCACCTTTGCCTTACTGAACCAAAGAGATTGTGAGATAATTTAATATCATATACAATTAAAAGTTCATTATTTAGAATAAATTAACTTATTCTGTTAGTTTTAATGGTGGTTTGTACTTTTTAAAAATATATATATTAATAATATATATCATGCCATAATATGAATGTAAATTAGATGACTTTGTCATGTGGATACATTTTGCAGTGCAATTTTGAGACAAGATTCTGCCTTCCTTAGACTACGAGTGTATATTTACAGTGTCTGTGGTAGGACTAGTACTGTACTTGAAACTTTGTGTGCCTTGGTGTTTGTTCACAGAATTGATTTTGTAGAAAGAATGGAAAAAAAGATTAAAATGTTTCCTTCCTTGCAAATGGTTTTGGTTTGTGGTTGTTTACACCCTAAGCATTGTGGGAAAAAATAAAGCATTTGTTTTGGGTCATGTTTTTTCCATGTATTATTGGAGACTTGGTCTAGTTCATGCCATGGAGTGGTTTTCAAAGATGGAGGTAGCAGGTGTCAGACACAACCCCACACGTTTAAATTTTGCAGGAGTGTTCTACTACAACTTTTAAAGACTAGACTTGTCTTGACCTCATCTCAGCTTTGGCAAACATTAGAATGAGTCATTATTAAAGACATTAACTCTGTAAGTCCTCAGTTACAAATGTTAGTAAGTCTTTAATCAAGGTTTAATCATAAAGCACGTACTAAATACATGAATAAAATTCAAAGGTTTAAAGGGACAGTCCACAGCAACGAGCAGCTTGCAAGCAGGTTGTACGTAGTGGTGCTAAATATGCTGAGGTTTGAGTATAACTTACATCCAGAAAGTACTCGCATGTTTCTTTATTGTAGATTGGTTGATACTCTGTAGTTGCATACAATAAAATACAATAAAACCACACTAATAAAACCAAAATAAAACGCAAACCATTTTTCCACAAAAGTTGGGACGCAGTGTAAGAAGTGAATGAAAAGAGGATGCCATTATTTACAAATCAATTTTTAAAAGGGTCTCATTTAGTTTTTTTCCAGCTCAGAATGCTCTAAATGTTTCCAATGAGTGACCGGTAGGCAGGTCAGTTTATTACTATTCGTTTACTACAGAGCCACGCTGTTGTAATACATGTAGGATGTGGTTTGGCATTGTGTTGCTGAAAAAAGGCAAAACCTTCGGCAAAAAAGAGCCTCACACCATCACGGACACTGACTTTTCATGCACTGGAATTCAGACATCATCCAGACTTCACCAAGAGTGAGTCCACTGCCCACTGCCAACAGTTCGACGTGAGGGCAACACACTCTTTCCTACATGACCTTGAGTCTTTCTCGCCCTCACACGCCTACTTTCTTCTCCACTCCGCTTTTTACCAGCTTGCTGTTTTCCTCTTTATTTCGTCCGGGATGTTTAAAGTCGGAACTAAACGACACAAAAAACTGGGTACTATACTAAGAAATACGAAAAAGGAGGAGTGAAATTAAAATAAACACACCTAAAGAAGGAGACCAACTGCAACAGGCTGTGGCTCAGCACGTGCCTGTGCATCATAGGGATGATGCTACTACTAGACTAGATAATGTGAGTTCTTAACCACCCCCATCTATTTCTTTAAGATCTTGTGGGAACTGTCATTTATGGGGACAGTGGAGAGATACCTCTGCATCTGCCATCCACCTCTAACTGTGACATGACGTGTCACAGTTAGGGAAGTAAATATTGTTCATCAAATCACTAGCATGTAGCTGCCTGCTAACATTAGTTTCTGTGTTAAATAGTTAAAGGACAATTGTGGAACTATATAAGTGAGAAACGTTTTCCTTAAGTGAAGGCTAGTTTCCCTCCATATAATATAAAGTAAATGAAATGTTAGGCCTTGAGCAGTACCACAAATGGTAGTATCTGTATCTGTTCCTTCCTAAAAAAAGAGGGTCAGTGGTTCGATCCCCGGTCCAGGCTATATGTCAAAGTGTGTCTGGGCAATACACTGAACCCCCAACAGTCCAATCCTATCCCCAGCTGTGCAGTGCCGGTCCAAGCTCTGTAGAAATTGGGGAGGGTTGCGTCACGAGGGGCATCCGAAAAAACCCAGTGATCCACTGTGGCGACTCTGAACTCACGGGATAAGTCGAAAGGGCAAAAAAATTAAAATAAAAATAATCCTGAAAATTATTACTCTCATGACAACTCTCTTTGAAATGGTATTGCAGCTCCATTAAATGTTGGTATTATCAAACAAACATTTTATTTTCTAAAGACAATTGCATTTTATGTTGGTATTTGGTATAACTGGATTTGTTAAAGTTTCTTCCATAAATCATAACGCTAACATTAATAAAATTGATTGCACACTGGCAAACAGCGTTCCCACCGATGAAGCGATACTCCCATTCTGGCCGGAGTGTCAGTGGGAGAAAACAGACATGCAGATGTCACTGCTATGGACATATTCAACCTCACCTGCATCTGTCCAAGGCGAATTGCAGGCAGTGACACAGTCATTGGCTAACTTTCCAATTAATTTCTTTGCATAGTTTTAAATCAAGCAACAAAATGTCTTCCAAAGCAGTCAACAAAATTGTGGTAAATGTCCTGCACTTATTTAACACTTTTTTACCTGTTGGCACTCAAAATGCTTTACACTGCTTCTTATTCACCCATTCACACTCACAATCACAATCACACTCATACACCAATCGGGGAGCTGCTGGCCAGCACTCACCAGGAGTAACTAAGTTGGGGCTCAGTGTCTTGCTCAAGGACACTTCGACATGTGACCAGAGGAGCCGGGGATTGAACCAACAACTGCGAGATTGGTGGACAACCCCTCTACCTTCCTGCGCCACAGTCGCCCCTAGTGACCCTCTTTATTACGGAAATTACTTACTTAGCTGCATGAAGGAGGGAAAAAAACTGTTGATTCCAACCCTTGTGTTAAGACATGACAATGTCACTAACTTTCAGACCACACCACAACATCAAGATAGCAAATGAGATGGGAGACTAGGACCCAATTCTCGTGAAACTGAAATTAGTGAACACCCCTGATTATTCCTGAACGTTGTGATCCTTGTAACATTGTAACAGGTGTTAACAGTTAGTTTGAAGTGTGTAAGCCCATCCACAGCCCAGGACACCTAATGTTGGTCCTACAAACACAGAACTTTTTTAAATTATGAGGTTTGCATGGAAACATTTACATTTAGTCATTTGCCCGATGGGTTCGTCCAAAATTATTTACACATCAAGGGCGTCCTGGGGTTCAGAATCTTGTCAAAGTACAATATGACATCTTAGGGAGGAACCAGGGTTCAAACCATTGACTCTGCAGTCGGTGGATGATCTTCTACCATCTGTGCCACACCCCTGTAATTATTAAACACATGCTTTTAAACAGTTTTAGATAAAAGAGGGTCTACTACTCATAAATGTACTTTATTGACAATGTAACTGTGATGGAAATTCAAGTATGATTACAATATACTCTTAGCATTTTACCTAGTTATAATGGAAACTTGTTCTCACTGTACTTTTGAAATGTTGTTCAAACTTTGTCTCATATCCATGTTTTGTCTCAAAGTGTTTGCAGAGTTGCTCCAAGGTCAGTTATTGTCTAACAGCAGACCATCCCACACTGACTCTGACCCAGAGTCACTCCATGCTCACAGGTGCTTCTCAAAGTGCTGGAAAAGGAAATGATTTCCATAACAGGAGAAAGGGCCGGGGGCAGTGTCCTGAGGGTGGAGGATGTTCTGCCCATCAACAGAAAGATATAAAACGAATGTGTGAACGTATGAAGTTTAGAACTGCATAGGATGGAGAATTGAAACTCTGTTAATGTTCTTCTCTCTTGCAAGATAATAAAACTCTAAAAGACGTCCTGGATGTTGAAGCTTCTTTACTAATTGTCTAAGACCAGATATTGTCATTTTTGCCATGACAGTAACGATTTATGAATTTTTTTATTAATAATCAATTCACCTAAATTACATAACAATACATAGTATTATACAATACATAGGGTAGTATGCTGTATATTATCTAGCCCACAGATTTTAAAGCACTGCCAAATGGAGAATAAGCACTGTCCAATCAACTGTTCAAACATATAATTTATAGACAGCTTCAAACAACATTATTTTAATTACAAGTTATTTTCTGCTCAGCATACTCTAGTTTGTAATGCAGTGAAATTGAATAGCTTTTCACATCTAACTACTGCTACAGCTGACTGACAGCAACAGAAAGCACATTTAGTCAAGTACTGTACTAAAGTAAAGATTTAGAAATAGGCTACTTGCACTTGCGTCATACTTCAACTTCACTACATATAAGAAGGAAATGTTACTACAGTACTGTACTCTGAAGAAACATCTATTAAATTGCTCCAGATACTACTTACTTTTCAAAGTTAAATTTAACAATGTTTAAAAATTGTATAAGCAATATAAATGCAATATAAAATCCCACTCCTGGCCCATTGTAAGCAGGTTGATCTAAGGCAGGGTTTACCTTCCAAACTGTTTTTATGGTTTGATTAACCAACTGTTTGAGGTTAAACGAGGTAAAGTTATCCAGCATTCCAGAACAGTACACGAATGAAAGAAAATATGTGCTTTTAATTTCTCGTTCTTCTCATAAATTACCTAGCAGTGCTTTTGGGTTTTCTTTCCCCTTAAAGTCAATAAAACAAGCTGTACTATAAGCTTGTTCAGTGGTTAACTAATATTAACTGATACTTCTTACAGCCCGAAAAACTGAAGACTATAAATCACATCACATTCAGTGATTGACTAAACAGACATATTTTAGATATTTGTAATATTTGCTCATTTGTCCCAGCTTTAGAAGAACTCTGTTTTTACATCATCCAACTCCACCAAAATTACACAGATTACCTCAACAGAATGTTATGTTTGCACAGTTATACAGTTTGCAAGTTATATAATGCAGTGCCAATGTTTTGCTGAGCGTCATCCTGCGTAAAAACGATACCAAAACAACATGCTGGGTCCGGCACCGCATTCCCATCGGCTGGGGAAGGGGACGGATGTTGGATGTTCAGTGTCTTGCCCAGAGACACTTGGACATGTGGTCGGGAAGAAACCTCCGACCCTATGGTTGGATGGGGGCCCGTGTATCATCCTACCAGATAATACTCATATAATAGTACAATAGTTACTGTTCATCTTCAGAATGAACAAATGAGCATCAAATAAATCAGAGTGATTATTCTTGGTCTGCAACCAGGCCGCTGAAAACTCACACATCAATCCTGTATATTCCTTGTTATTATAATAATCATTCTTGTTATTATAATCTGTTATTGCTGGGAAGGAAGACGTCACAACTGTTCATCCCTCACACACTAAACAAACAAAAAGTAGTTTTGGGGTCTTTTACCTGAATCTCTGTTACAGAGAGCGTAGCCTGTAGGTGAGCGCGTGGACCTCAGAGGTCTGGAGTGATTGAAGGAGGCGGGGGACGCGCGTGGCCACGCTTTCAGAGAATCAGCGAGAGCACAGGACACCGGGAAACAGCGACCAACGGCGTTAGTATCGTAGTGTTTGGCAGACTGACTGGTCGATGGGATCCTGTCGGATCTCTGACAGACTTTCCATCATCTCCGTTTAACTGGAAAGTCTACTACCGAAGCCACGAAGCCAGAAGGAACCTCACAACGAGAGAGGACCATGGGCTCTGCTTCGTCCTCCTACCGGGTCATTTACCTGGACGTGGACGGTAGAATTCAGAAGGTAGGACACGAGATTTGGAAGCTACATGTCAGCTCTGACACTAAAAAAGGAATATACAGGAAACACAGGGACAAAAGACTATTTCTCAGATAGGCAATTCTTTAATAATTAAACTACAGCCATTCAAAAAAGTTAATGTTATAGGACAAAATTGCGAATATTGTCACTGCTGGTGAAATAAAACCTGAAGGGTGAAGAGTAATGATTAGTTTCAGCAGCACAAACGTGAAAAACATAATCAGTTAAAAAGACTAATTAAAAATCCATCAATTAAAATACATTTGAGCACCTTCTTATGAAGCAGGCTTTTATTTAGGCAATAGTACATTAAAATTATTAATACATAACAATATCAGTATTGTTATTGGATGTTTTTTTTTTTATACACTGAATTAGTACATCGACATAATTGGCTTAATGGGAAGACTGTTGTGTTAGGATGCAGAAGATCGTCACCCGGGGGGGAGGTTACGGAATAAGGGCATCGCGCGTAAAAACTCAGGCCAACCCGAAAGGCACAAGCCAAAAGCCTGTGACAGACTGTAGCGATAAGAGTAACGTATTAGAAGCAAAAGGCCACTTAAATTTTAATATAACTGCCATATACGAGTCTATAGAACGTTATATAATGTGTGGTGGATTAAACAAGGCCTCATACAATTACTTTTATGATATGTAATATTGAGGAAGACAATTACAGAGAGATTTTAATCATGTGCACCTTTTTTAATTTTCTAAATTAGTTAACATGTTTCTGTGCACTTTAATATAAATGTCATGTGTACAGTAAATGCAGAAATACTGAGCACTGTATTGGCTAAAATAGTGTGGATAACTAGAGTAGTTATGATCCTTCATTGTAACCTAACATTTTCATTGTTGTGTGCATGTGTGTGTGAATGGTCTCCATTGGTACAAACAGCACGTTACACTACTTCTCATTCATTTATTCCCACTCACAATTAAACACACTCACATGCTGATGCAATTGGCCAACACTCACTGGGAGCAACTAAGTTGGAGTTCAGTGTCTTGCTCAAACACACTTCAACATGTGATTGAACCAACAACTGTGGGATTGTTGGATGACCGCTCTACCCCCTGTGCCGTGTGTGTACAGAGTGCGACTGTGTGTGTGAATTAGCGACAGGCAAGGACCATTTAACAGGTTTGTTTGGGTGTTAGTGCTTTGTGCTCGACTGGTCCTTCTGAAGGCTGCAAAGCTGTGGGGTTAAAGAGTAACCAAGCTCTGACCTCTGCATACTCTCCATACTGTCTGCAGCAGACACAAATCACTATTAACTATTGTTATATATAGTGGCAAGAAATGGATATCACTCCTTTGTAACGACCCAGTTTTCTGTATTTGTTGATCATAAAATGTGATCTTAACTTTATCTAAGCAACAGGTATAGATAGACACAATGTGATAATAATGAAACAGTTCTGATCTTTTACTTACACACCTATTAAACAATTACTGTTATAATGGAGGCACATGATTTGCTGTGGTGACCCCTGAAATAGAACAGCTGAAAGGAAAAGAAGAAGTGATGAATACCATGATCTTGGGCCTGGACTCCCAACTATTTAAAGGATATGTTTGAGCTGAAGCAGTTCTGTTAAGAATAATCTTCCAAAATGTCTATTGAACATTGTGCAGATCTAATCCACTTCTAAAGGAACAGCCTGTTTGAGGATACTACTGCCAAGCAGGATATAACTAGCTTTTAAATTCAAGGGTTCCCTCAGTGTTTTCACAAGCACTGTGTCAATAAATACGGGATTAGAAATGTATGTTAAAAGCACATTGTATTTGACTGTACTGCAAGTTAATGAAAAAAAAAACAAGGTTATTCCAAAGAGTTCACATGCATTTCTTTATAATTTATACTTTATTAAAAATCTAAACCATAGAATTTAATAATTCAACAAAATACTTCAATGACAAGGTGGAGTTTTCTGGTCATTACTAACTTTGGCGCTATTGTTTTTATATCTCACAGGCTTTCTTTAAATAATATAAATATATAATAAATCCTGCAAATAGTAAAGGAAACAAACAGAAAAATTGCAGAAGCTCAACTGCAATGAAACCGCACATATAAGGAAAAATACATCTGTGTCTGTTACTAGTGATCTCACTATTACTGGCTCTAGTTTAGATTTCTGGAGATTTAACAAAAGGGGTAAACACTGATAATTTACAGCAGTATTATGCATAAAATATGTGGTAGAAGTGTTTTGTACCATATAACATAATAAGTATTTAAAAACTCTAAGGCACCTACTCATCCAGTTCCAGCCCCCTCCAAAAGTGTTGTAATGGCCAGGCATTCATTTGTTTTTGCTGTACACAGATAATATATGATATTGGTGAGATGGAAGTTTAGAATTTCAGCTTTTTTTGATACTTTATAAACCTCGGTAATTTAAACAACATACAACTTTGTACGCTTGAAATGAAATTTTTGTGCCCCTGTAATTTCCTCCATCCATCTATCCATTATCTATAACTGCTCATGCTGTTTAGGGTCATAGGGGAAGGGTTGAGAGATGGGGTCAACCCTGGAGAGGACTCACAGAGAGACATACATAGACAGATGACCATTCACACTCACATTCCCCTTACTCTGACATATCAAAAAGATAAAAAAGAACCTAAACAAAAGTTTTTTCATCAAGATAATATTTAATGCAGCTAGTACAGATATTCCTTCATCATCAGGGATAAAAAAGAGTTATAGTAAAACTTTGCTAACTCTGTCGCAGTTGAATGTTGGAGGCAGTCCTAGGTGTCATTCGGTGGGTACACATTGGAGAGATTACTAGTCTATACCAGGGAGGACACAGACAACATGTATACATGCACTTTCAAGGAAGCTGATTTCTTAATTGTCATCTAAATGGGAAAGCTGGTTTTCAAAATCAGGGTAGGGAGATTAGGGAAAGCTGATTTCCCCAGATATAATTTCTCACAGAGAATGACGACTTCCCTGCCATGTATAAACATAATCAGATGTTTAATCAGCTTTCTCCAACAGTACATATGCATAACAAAATCATCCAAGCAGTTGAGTGAAAAGCTTGGGGGGAGATTATTATGGGGTGATTCTGCCTAATTTTTAACTCAAACTCTGCCAACTGAAAGTAAAACTAGCACAAAGTGCCTCAAAGTAAATCACTAAATAAATCACTTTCCACTGACAGTGTGTGCAGTGTCTTTCTCCCTCCACTTTCCTCTCTCCCTACCGCTGTCACTCAGTACTGACACAAACACAGCAAAAAGAAACTGACACTCTGACGCTCTGCTGCATGTATATGCAAAATGACTAAATGTAAATGTAAATATGCAGATTTCCAGTAACCAGGTTTCTTAAGTACATTTAAACTCTGTTTCCTAATAGCTGCTTTCTATGAGTGACTTAGGCATTTAAGTAATGTTAACGTAAACACAGTCAGAGATACACAGGCAACTTCACACTCACATTCTCACCTATGGGCAATTTACAGCCACCAATTAACCTAACATGCATGTCTTTAGACTGTGAGTGGAAACTGGAGTAGCCTGAAAAAGCCCGCTGCAAAAACAGGGTAAACTTGCAAATTTCACACAGTTGGGACCCCTCTACCACAATGCTGCCACTGTACAGAAACAGTTTACCTGCAAATTTACCAAAAGTAGCTAGAGGAAGCTTGTACCAGCTGTCACAGGGCAAAAGGTGTAGGAGGTCCCTGGTTCAAAACCTGGGCTGCGGTCTTTTTGTGTGGAGTCTGTTTTTTCATGGGGAGAACATGGTTACTCTGGTTTCATTACAAAGTCCAGAGATATGTATGTTAGGTTAATTGGTGACTTATTTGCCCATAGATGTGAACGTGAGTGTTAATAGTTGTCTCTCTGTGTATGTCTCTCTGTCAGATCTGTCCAGGGTCTACCCTTCCTCTCACCCAATGACAGCTAGAATAGGCTTCAACCCCTGCAACCCTGAAGAGGATGATTAGTTATATATATGTATATAAAGAATGGATGTTATTTTTCCAACATTACTAGTGTTGCATGTTATATGTCTACTAAAAAGGAACAGTATTGCAATACCCCGCTGGTAAAAATGAAAGTATTAGCCGTTTTACTAGTATCAGCAAATAAGAACAACAGCGTTGTAGAAATAGCCTGAGTTGGGTTACTGTGTAGCATGAGACAGTGTGTGAGCAGCCTTCTGTTTTCACTGCCAGTTTGTAGATACAGTGGCTGTGCCATTTTTCAAAAATGTACATGACAAAGTAGATGTGCAGAACAATATGACATTATTTATTTATTTTATGTAGCTGACATTCAATGCAACCATAGGGGGGCACAATCTAGTGTCTTCTTGTGCCCCTCGCAAGTCTGGATGAATGCAGAGGGTTGTGTCAGAAAGGGCTTCAGTGGCTTTCGGCTTGTCCTTTCAGGGGTCCCCACAGTGGAACATGTTTTGCACGTTGGTTTGGCATGAGTTTTTATGCCAGATACCCTTCCTGCCACAACCCTCCCATTTTATAAAGACTTGAGACTAATTAAGATAGTAGCAACCAGGCTTCCTAGTGTCAGGAAGGGCATCCGATGTAAAACACATGCCAAATCAAACATGCAAATTCCTGACTTCCATACTGCATCTGGCATGGCCCGGGTTAACAACGACCACCACTGGTGTTGTTGACCTACAGGGTGCCGTTGGAAATTGGGCTATTGTTCGTAGGCAGAGAGAGAAAAGGAAAGCCAAGAGTGTAGGGCTGACAGTAGGGACTATGGGAATGTTGGGACTATGACAGGAAAGACTAGAGGGTTGGTCGACATGATGCAGAGAAGGAAATTGCATATACTGCATGTCCAGGAGTCCAGGTGGAAAGGTAGCAAGGCTAGAAGTATAGGAGCAGGTTTCAAGTTGTTTTACCATGGTGTGGATGGGAAAAGAAATGGAGTAGGACTTATCCTAAAAGAGATGTTTGTAAGGAATGTTCTGGAGGTGAAACGAGTATCGGTTTACGGCTGCCAGGCAGGAGGTCTAGAGGAAGAAAAAAGAGGAGATTTATGAATGTCAGTAAGATCAGAATCCAGCATTATGCCAGAGTCATAAATATGCATCAGAGAAAAAGAATCTAAAGAGGCAGGTTAGAGTACAAGGAATAGACTCTAAGCATACATTTCTTCAAGGGGATGTTTTAAAAATATTATTAATTTTAATTCTTTTTTTCTTGAGAAAAACAGGATTAATACATAAAAGTTGTTTTTTTAGGGGATAGATACTTTGGTCCACAGTCCTGCATTGTAGGCAGTGGTAATGCACTTTTAGGTTTGATGCAACCCACCATTAACTAAGTAAGGTAAAGATGACGCTCTCTGCTGGTTTGTGTATTCAGTGTGACTTTATTTAAATTGTGCCAATTCAAAACAGACATAAACAAACATAAACCTAGTGGTTTCTGTTTGTCTGTAGCTTATTAATTTGGTTTATTTCTGTTTTTTATTTCTGTGTATTACCCGTTGTAGTAAGTTCATGTTTACTCCTGCCTTGTTTGTTTGGTAGCCTATGCTTTTCCCCGTGTCCTGTTTCATTTGGAGCTTTTATTCAGTTTGTTACTCTCCTAATTTTTCCCCTGTGTGGTCATTTAGGTAATTAGATTTTTCCGATCTTGTTTATCCCTGAGTGTAGTGTTTATTTTTGGCTAATTAAGTTCCTCTCTTGTTGTCGACGTTAGTTTCTGTTGTCTTCTTATTTTTTATTAAGTTAATGCCCCTCGTGTTCTGGTCCTGTGGATAGTTTGTTTGCAGCAGTATATACAGTAGTTTAAATGAGCCTAGTTTTAAACAGAATACACAAATTCAGCAGTAATATTGATCAAAAACACTTTCTGTATTAGTAAAACTGTCAGGCATGTTTAAGGACTGTCCTTGTGATGAGGATGTGTTTCACTTATGTACTGAACTTATGGCTAAGCAAAATCTGGAAATGTCTGATGTGTATGAAATAACTGATCTGAGACCTCGTCAAATGTTTATCGATGAGCTGGTAGAATAAGGTATATGCCTTTAAAAACATTTAAGCCAAGTCTACAATTCTACACATACTGTATATATGTCCTGAATTGTTCATTGCGCATACATGTCATGTGAAAGACATGCACAGGGTGAATATACAGTATCAGTAACGCTGGCTTTAAAATAAATGAAGGGTAGAAATTACAGGATGATGTTTTTGTAGGTTTCATGAGCTGTGCTTAGGAATTTAAATTGTTCATTTGATTCAAATGGTTGAGCATTTCTGGCTCTTTGAACTAGTACAAGTGCATAGTCTAAAAAAAAAAATCATCCTGTCTTGTGTGGCTGTGCAGCTTGATAATCACCATGCTGTTTCATAAACTCAATGGCCAGAATGAAATGTGAGAGAAAGTATAAATGCCTAAAAATACAACAATACATGTAGAAGTGCAGCTTCAAATTACATCCAGTTTAAGTACTAAAGTAGACCAATAACAAAATAATGTATTGTACAAAGTACTGAATGTGATGCTGTTTTTAAGATAAATGTTAAGTTGCTTTCAAATTTATTCAACCAATTTAAAGGTTATAAACGAAGTAAAGTTATGGTAAATAATGAAAAACAATGATGCCTAGCAATTTTGTGTGTTTATGTACAGGTGGTTAATACATAATACATCATAATTAATTATTTGAGTTTGTTTTAAGAATCTCTATCTGCAAAAAACAAATGTAGTAAAATAAACTTAGTGGAATAAAGGTAGAATTATGTATCAACAACATGTGTATACAATGTGATTAGGCTTTAACATTGATATTAACTAATCCCAGCAAAATGTTACTTTGGTACTATTTCCTTTACATAACAAAAAAAAAGTACTGTGTCTATGATAGAACCAGATAAGCAACAGCCTTTACCTAAAAGTGCCAATAGAATTTGTATAAATCTTCATCTTTGTCCTCTTGGATCTCCACTAATATGCTATTAAGTGCTGTGCTGTCATCCTTAGAAACTGACCGAGGAAACAATCAGGAACAGATTTCCACTTTTGCATAGAGCCATTTGCAAAAATATTTCAATCTTATGCAAGGTTCTGCTGGGCAATTCTTTCATTTGTAAGAAGATTCTACATCAATATTATGTGTGAATACATAAACACACAAATGCTTCTGGACTACATTAAATTATGCCTGTTACACACACGTTAGGTTCCAGCACCTTGTTCATCTCTGAGTTCAAGTCAGGGTTGCTGTCTTAATGGACTGACAGCTCCCGCACACATGTATGGGCCACACGTCTTCTCTGTGTAAAGTTAATAATAATGTTCTTTCCCTTTCTTACCCTGTACAGAACCTGAGGAAGCAACAGAGATGCTTCATATCAGAATTTCTCAAGTATGTTGTTAGGTACTTCTGAATGTCCTTCTGATGGACAATCATTGTCTCTGGGAAGTTGAGGAACTTTACAACTTCTCTTACAGTTTGTTGCAAGGTTTCATATAATGCAGTGAGGTTTTGAAGGCTATGGTGCTGTCCCTGTGGTGCTGAGTACTTTTGTCCATTGTTTTATTACGTATGCAGGCTCTTGGACAAGTGTTAAAGTGTTAACAATAGTTAGCTCCTGGAGGATTTCATTAACATTGACCTTCTGCCGCTGTAGTTATCTAGGATCTCAATGAATTCTTCTTGGTCAACGCTGTCAAAATCTGACTGACATAATTCAAACACTGCACGGTCAGATTCAGGCCTGTATTTTAGGAAATTCTCCATTACATCGCTCTTCACATATCCCATGATAGCTTGCTCTAATATGACCAGTGCAATTTTCACGGGAAGATACTTCTCCCTCACCCATCCAAAAGCAATGATTTGGCTTACACTCTCCCACCGCTGCTGCCTTGGGAAAGGTACTTTAAAAGCTTTTCCTGTTGTGCATTGATCATAGAATTCATTCCAGAATACTGACAGGCAGTCTCTTACAACTCCTCCATCATCATACCCCATCTCAGGTGGAAGTACAAGCTGGATTTTGATGTCATTATCCATCATCACAGCAATGTGCTATGGGTTCTGGCAGTACCTGGCCTCTGTTGACTATGGCTTGGTTAGTGGTGAAAGAAGCAGTGTATAATTCAGAACCAGTGGCTTATTTTCAGAAAAGGCTCCTACAAAATCAATGTTGCTGCTCTTAAAAACATCTCCACTCTCATTCTCAGTGATATTTCTCTCCTCTATTAAATGTCCAAGTAATATCACAGCAGGGCTTACTGTTTGAGATGTGGCAGTTGGTGAGTGTTTAGCAAGACTGACAAGGGAATTAGAGGACTGATTTTGAAAGGTCTCCTGAATGTCCAAAGATGTGGACAACACTTTGCTGTGACTGTGTGGACTGTCAATTTTATTTTCCGTGTGGTCAAATAAAACCTAAGAAGAGGAAGCTTTGTAATCACTGTGACTACAGCATGAACTGTCACTTCTTGATAATCTTTGAGATCTACCTCAAACTCTGTTAAGAGCCCCGGAATATTTCTCCTATTTGTAAAGAACAGCCCAGTTGGTTCCTGTATAAAAATTCCTTTTCTGAGCATCCTTAAAAATGTCAACCAATTTTTGTTCCTCCTCCTCTTTTGGCTCTCACAAGCTCTTTTCTTCATCATAATGCATCCATCCAATCTCTATTTTTCTCCTTGTCTTCAGTGCATTTCTTTTTTGAGTTGGTTGGGAAATCCCCCCTGGCTTTGTGCTACTGCTTCCTCCATCACTGGGTTTTCTTTTGGCCAATTTTGTTTTCAGCCGGTCAAACAGCTTTGATTTGCGAGTGTTGTTCTGGTGCTTTTCCTTCCGCCTACAAAATCTGCTAGTAAGTTTTTAATTCTTCATCTATCATCATCTGAATGTTGCTGGCATCAATCTAAACAATTTTTCAAAAGAAATAGATAATGATTAGATAACCAACTGATTGTTGATAACAATTAGTTATCTAAAGTTTATTTAGCGATTTAAAAAAAAAGGTTATGTTTTGATAAACAATCCCTTAGAAGCAATACAAATTTCTATATTTTAGTTTTATGAGTGAAATATTCTGCTTTTGCAGTAAGGTACCTACTCATGCTCTAGGGCATCTATTGTTTCCTCAGGAACCTTTCTCTGTCTTCACTGAGGTGAGGTGATCCATCCTGTAAGCACAGCATACTGTAAGTTAGTAAAGATCACTTTCACCTTTCCATTTTAGAAAAGCGTGCCTTTGGTTCAAGAGAGTTCAGGTTATTTTTGCAAAAAAAATGAGCAATCATCTCCTAAAGCCAAAAACATAATCATCTTTTTATAGCCACAAACTACTCAATTCATTTAGCCAATTGTATGTCCACAGTGCACACTTGAGCATTTTTAGATGGGGTAGGCTTATTCTGAAGTTAATACTAACTCTAGGCTCTTAGGGTATTAATTCATGGATCACAGATGGATAGCTTAATATTCAGAAAGTGTACATAAATTAACTGAATGTAACCACCAATTAATCAGTCACCTGCTGAGGTTAGACGTCCCAGATCCGGAGAGTGGAGCATGGACGCATACTGTAGCCTTTTTCATCGCTAACCTAAGCTTGTTTAGTTGCAATATCTCTCCACCTCACTACAAAAACAATCTGCTTTGAGCTTATCCAATACCTGTAGCAATCCCACTGCAGCCATAACGATACACGCATCTCACCATTGAAAGAAATGCCCACAGAGAGACATGAACAGACAGACAACCATTCACTCTCATATTCACACCTAGGGGGAATTTTTGGGTCACCAATTAAACTAACATGCATGTTTTTGAACTGTAGGAGTAAAATGAGGTACCTGGCGTGAACAAAAAAATTGAAATTATTACAATGACTTAAGTGGTCCTAGAGAGAGCCCAGCCACCACGTGGGGGCAGGGTGCATCACATTGATATTGGCGCTGCAACAAGCCCTACTTTCCTTGTTTAGAAACGATAGTTGTAAACCTTGTTTTCTAATAAGTTGTTATCAAACAGTAAAAGTAAGTAAGTTTAACATGAGATAAATCAAATGACTGGTCGGTTAACATTACCCACATGGTGTTATGTTACATGTAACAACATATTTAACGTTGTTTTATTACTTTTTATCAAGTATAAAAAGATACAAGGTACCTCAGTGGAGCTCACGTTGAAGTTTGGCTTGGGTAGGAGAACACAGCAGTTGCTAAAACACTATGACAGAATGTGCATGATACTTCCCCGTGGTATCTCATTATTTTGACTTAGCAGCTCATAATATTGAGAAACTATCTCATTATCTTTGACTTAGCAACTCATAATATTTTCTATCAAGAACTGTCACCCTAAAAGAAAAATTAGGCTTATTTGTGGTTTCACTGTATCACTTTTTATGTGATCACATCAATCTAACGATTTTCAGTTTAAATCATATGCATATTTTTATATTCCCGAGTAAAAACTGGTTTTACCTGGGTATTACTGTAGCCTGCTGGTATTTTTTAATCTTCATCAGGCTGAAGTTATTTTGATAATGCATGAAATATTCAGCTGAATGAGACTGGGTAGAGTCAAGAAATATTTTTCAACCCATGGAAAAAACAAAAAAAACAAAATTAAAGTATTCCAAACAACACTGAACAACACGTTGGACATACAACAGTCCATGAGGAAATAATAATTATTATTATTAATATATTAAATTTTAAAAAAGAAGGACAAAGGTGTAATTAATTTGATACTGAGAATTGTCTTAGTGCTAATTTACTCTCATTATATTCAACCTAAACAAGAACAATGTGATAATAAAACACAAGATAATTGCGCCTTAAATGGTTTACTGGTAAAACAGATGAATAATATGACTGTGCGGTTACAGAAACAGGAGGAGATAGAATAAAATGTATTTGTTCATGAAGACAGATCTTAGGAGACTGGGTGGAATCACAGTAGTTTCTATATTTGTGTTTGTGTTTTTGGTTTCTACTCTGAGCTGATTTCAGTGAACACCATGATTAATGTGTTCAAGCAGATACTCAGTAAATCTGCTTCTTGTCCAAATTTTAAATCGATTGTTGCTTTTAGTAAAACTATCTGTTGTATAGTCAGAGGAGGATTTGAGTTTTCTGTAATAGTAGAAAAATCGTAGAACCAGTCCAATGCCTGCAGAGGTTTGGGGGTTTTCATATTTAACTGAAGTTGTCATTGACACCTCTCACGTTTGACACCATCTCCATGGTTTCCCACCTTCCCCCTTCCCAGCACCTTTGTAGAGAAGTTTGTTTAGGGGAATTCACCATGAAACAAAGCAGATATATTGACACACCTCTGCAGAGCTCATGATCCACTCAGAACAGTGAAAACTTCATTAATGAGCCTGGTATTATTAAATATGTCTGACACTCAGACTGGATAGGATTTTAAAGTCTTTAAACTCATGTTCACGTCCATCTCACCTGGAAGAGGTGAGGTGGTTTTTGTACTTTGCTTAACAGCTGACCAGTTTTTATCTTCCAAAATTAATTACATTTACATTTTAAACGTAATCATTTAGCGGACGCTTTATCCAAAGGGACTACAAGTGAGGTACAAGGCAGCCCAAAATCTAAGTCAAGGCGAAAACATCAAAGCAAAGTCCTATCAGAAAAGTGTTTACATTTCATGCAGGTGCAAGAAAGAGCAGAAAGGAGTTTTTTTTATTTCTTTTTAAATAGACTAGAAGTAGAAGTAAATGTTCTGCGCTTATATAGGACTTTTCTACCTATTGGCACTCAAAGCACCTTACACTGCTGTTTATTACCTCTTCTTGCCCCCATTCGCACACACTCATACACTGATGGGGGAGCTGCTATGCAGCTGGCCAACACTCACCAGGAGCAACTAAGTTGCTCCTTAAGTGTTGCTCGCTTAAGTGCATAGGAATGTGTGGAAGAGTTCTGTTTTCAACAGTTTTCAGAGTTTGGTAGATCGTTACACCATTGTGGGATCATTGAGCTGAAGAGTTTTGCTTGATGTCTTCTGTGTGGTGCTGGGACCATAAGAAGTAATTTGTTGGCAGACTGCAGTGGACTGGAGGGATTGTAGACCTGAATGAGGGAGTTGAGGTAAGCTGGAGCTGTTAAGTTGATCACTCTGTAGGCAAGAGACAGAGCTTTGAACCTGATGCGAGCAGCTACAAGAATCCAATGTAGAGATCTGAAAAGTGTTCTGACATGAGTCCTTTATGGCTGATTAAAAATGAGGCATACTGCAACATTTTGGATCATCTGCAAGGGTTTGATTGTGGATACTGGGGACCCCATTAACAGAGCATTGCAGTAATCAAGATGAGATATAACCAGCACCTATACAATAAGTCAATCACTGTAGATCCTGTGTTCATGCTGATGTTGGGTTGATGCCGGTGTTGAAGTTCTGGCTGGGAAGATCAGAACTTCGGACTTGGAGAAGTTGAGCTGAAGATGTCTCTCTCTGATCCAGGCAGAGATGTTGGAGAGAAGCAGAAATGCGAGATGAGACAGTGAAGTCATCCAGTGTAAAGGACAGGAAGAGCTGTGTGTCATCAGCATAGCAGTTATATGAAAGACCATGTGAGTGAATGATAGAACCCAGGGATGTAGTATAGACAGAAAACAGAAGAGGACCAAGATCTGAACCCTGTGGTTACACCGGTAGAGAGGCGTTGAGAGTGAGAAACATGCCCCTGCCAGGATACCTTGGAGGTTCATCCCAATAGATAAGGCTGAAAGCAGGCTAGAGCTGATCCTGAGATGCCCAAGTCAGAGAGTGTGGACAGGAGGATCTGATGGTTCACAGCTTCAAAGGCTGCAGATAGATCGAGTAGGATTAAGAAAGAAGATTGACCTGCGGTGTTTGCAGCTCGAAGAGACTCCACGACAGTCAGGAGTGCTGTTTCTGTGTAGTGACCCCTTTTGAAGCCAGACTGGTTGACATAGAGAAGTTGTTCTTGGAAAGAAAGTCTGACAGTTGATTGAAGACTACTCCTTACATGGTCTTGTTAATTAACTTGTTAATTCTTCACAAGGGAGGGGTCAAGAAAGTGGAGAACTGCTTTCTGGTGTCTGTGGTGTTGCTGAACTTCTCCTGGTAAATACAACATTTTAAAACTACATGAACACCAGCTTAACACAGCCTCAGTCCTGGGATAAAAATTAAACATCTTTGAGCCTCAAAGACCCAGACCCATACCGGGTCTAAGGTTACTGCTGGCAGTGCAGATGTCACGGGGCTGAAAACATTGAGTCAAATTGAAATTGGATAAACTGGTATTCTCAGATGTAGTGCATGTCAGGTCAGACCTGCAGTTTTAGTGGCCGACATGTGAACCCTGATCACCTCAGTAGAAGAGTCGCTTTTACGTGAATTCTAATATTAAGGAAAATAACAAGTCTAACAATATTTACACACAATTTATTACAATGCGCAGAATTTCTGTGTAGTTTTTCAACACTGGTGATCTGTAGACCTGTGCTTCAAATAGAGGAAGAGAGGAGAAGTTATTTTAATAAATAATGAAAACACTTTGATTTCTGGTTATGGCTATTTTATGGAAAGACGTTGGAATCGAACTCACAGATTAAAGTTCTGCTCTTTACCTGCTTGCCACTCAGGAAGAGTGATAATCATAAGTTCACATTGTTGAAGATAAATGTATTGATTCATTCATTAAAGACATGTTGCAGTGGGCTAGAATCTAAATATCAAATGTTACCTTCAAAATGATTTTGTAGTTTAGTTGCTTATGACCCTTTTAGGAAACAGGGTGACAAAACATGTATGAAACAGTAATGAAATCTCATCACAACCCACGTTAAAGAGTCAGAGACACAATCTATAGGAAATCTTTTGTCCATCACATCATCTGACAAAGTCAACATAAACACAGGGTTATGAGAGCAGATGTGATCAGATTTAAAACTAGTTTTCACCAGGAAGATGTTAATACATCCGTGGATAGAAGGATTCAAGTCTTGCCACAGATTCTCAATTGGATTTAAGTCTGGATTTTGACTTGGTCATTGTAACACATGAATATGCTTTGATCCAAACCACTCCATTGTAGGTCCGGCTGTATGTTTAGGGTCGTTGTCCTGCTGTAAGGTGAACCTCAGCCCCTGTCTCAAGTCTTTTGCAGACTCAAACAAGTCTTTTCTAAGATGGCCCTCTATTTGGCTCCATCCATCTTCCCATCAACTCTGAGCAGCTTCACTGTCCTCTCTGAAGAAAAGCATTCCCACAGCATGATACTGCCACAACTATGTTTCCTGGTGGGGATGGTGTGTTTACTGTGAAATGTTCTACAGAAATTTACTTGCCAATTGCTGCCAGCAAGTTAGTGTACATTTCACGGTTTTCTTGTTACAGTGCACATTTAGCATATGATTAGATTATTTTAAAATTTTCAGTTACACCATTGTCATCAAACTAGGAAAAGTAAAGGCAGTATTTTATGTTTTTTGATAACGAGTGTGTAAGTACCTTCACTTTGCCACCATAATAAACTTAAAAGAAAATACAAATACAGTCCATATGACACATTGACACAACTCTCCTTATGCCAAGGGTGAGTGACACCTGCAGTCAGGTTATAGTTGATTTTGAAGAGAGTCTGTTGCTGTGTGAAGTCCTTGTTAAAGCATGTGAAGTACTTCAGAAGTAAAACTGAGGTGGCTTCTGTAAGTATTATTAATTGTGAAATGCTAAGAAAGTAAAAAGATCCAGTTTGTCATCATCGATCTTGTCCACTGTAGGTCACTGATTATAGATTACATTCTTCTCATCATCTGTCTGCTCTCTCTCAGGTGGTGTTCAGTAGATTATGTTCCCCATGTGACATCAAGGAGTTGTTCTGTACAGCCCTAGGTGTACCAAGGTAACATCTACACCCACACACACACACACACACACAAACACCCTTATTTCATAAGTAATCCGCTCTGTTAATTTTCCGTCAGCTTTAGTAGTTTGCAAACAGCATAGTAATAATTAGCTCCCATGAAAGTACTGGTTCCCTTGAGTTTACAGATTAAGGCTGCTGATTCCCTGTATTTTTGTTTTATTGTTAATAAATCCCATAAGGCGGCTGAAAGGTGCAATTTATTGTTGGTTTATATCTGCCACAGAGGTCTTTTGTTGTACAATACCAGCACTAACTTACACAGTCTCTTTGTCTCTCTGAGCTTGTGAACATTGTTCATAATTATTTATTTCATCTCTTTCCCAGTAGCTGAATTAGAATTACAAAATGCAATGCTCAGTACATGGATCTTGGAATATTCATATGCTGTGATTCTGTTTCTCCCATTTGAGCTGCTGCAGATTGGATTGTTGCATTCATGTAATTTATTATTTTGTATCAGCTTTGCTAAGCAGTAACTGCGACTGCACCACCACTCTCCTATAGCTTTCTTTGGGTTAGGGATACCACTCTTTAAAATTTTTTAATGAAAACCATGTGTGTGTGTGTGAGTGTGTGTGGGTGAATAGGAAGCAATGTTAAGCGCTTTGAGTGCCAATAGGTAGAAAAGCGCTATATAAGTGCAGAACATTTAAAGTAAAAACTGCTGGTCTAATGATGTATTTTCAGACACAAAGCTGAAGTCATGTTAAAATATTGCGGTTTAAATTTCATTACGCCATTTCAAAGTTGGTCAGAGCTCTCCTAACATTTCCTGAACTTAACCTTGGCATTGCCTACCTCTCCTTCTTTGTGAGCCATGCACAAAGAAATAGGGAAATATAAAACAGAGCAAAGTGAGTTATTGGTGTTACTTTGCTGAGAACTGGGACACAGCTGTTCCCTGCTGATTCATACATTAATATAATTGATTGACTGAGGCAATTCTTTGTTCTCTCCTGCTGAAGGAAGCAGCCACATGCACTAGTGCGCAGTGGGGTTTCAACCATTCACTGTGTTTACTTGGATCACATAAAAAAAACAAAATAATGCTATAAGATTTACATTTACAGTAATATTTTAAAGTATATATATATATATATATATATTTAACTTTATTTTGTTGTATAATGACTGAATGAAAGAATGTATTAGTTTGACCACAAGTTGTGTAGTTTGAGGGAAAAATTAGCTTTTTTTTGCATGTTTGTAATGTTTTGTTTGTGTGTAAAAATTTTGCACACAGATGTTTTATTTTGTCAGTAATTTTCTGTTTGGCCTCTGTGTTAACTGTAAGGAAGATGTGACTTCATTATGGACAGATGAGTCTAAGCAAATGAGAAAAACTGACATTATGGTGATTGACAGTGCTGCTGTATATTTGTGTTACATGTTTATGTTTTTACACAGTAGTCAATAATGCAGTCATAGCTTCAGTGTACTGTAGATCACAGCCATATACACTTCTGCTGTTTGCTTTAATGTTCAAGTTGGTGTGATTCTTGTTTAGTAGCGCTTAATTATTGTATTATTATATATATGCACCCTATAGTCCTTTAATTTCAAGCAGTGCCATGAGGAACAATAGCATATTACTGGCAAGAATGACATATCACAAGCTGTGGTTGTTTGTATCTGCAGAAGATACCTTTGAAATTTAGTGTTTAGTTTGTTTTAAAAACAGATCAGCCAGGCATAACACTCCACTAGGTGACATCTTATTTTATCTTATTTGTATCGAATTGTTCTGGACATGTCACACGTGCAGTTGACCAGCTTACTACAGCTGACTGCTGTAAATGTTATAGTCATGAAACAATTGTGACCAAATGTCTAAACCACCTGCTTTGGAATAAAGAATTTTGTCTGCCTGATGTGTGTTTCATTGGTTTTGGAGGACAACATATAGTGTCTGTATTGGGGTTGTTGAAAAAACAATCAATTTAGAAAAGGACCATTTTTAGCCTTTAAAAATACTTGATGACAGACATTTGAACCTGCAGATAAATGTACTGCTCCTCCATTTGTTATTTCTACTTTGCTCGAGAAAACAACTCACTGATGGTAGTAATAGTAGTAAAAGTAGTTGTTAGTAACATTGTGCAGCAACAAATTAGTTGATGTGTTACTGTCTAGTTAAAATGACTAGTATAACTGCCCAGCTTACTAAGATTACTAGTTGGTCAGTGATAATAAATTATGCTGTTGTTGTAGTGTGTGTGTGTGTGTGTGTGTGTGTGTGTGTGTGTGTGTATTGTTCTCCCTCTGGTGGTGTTTAATAAATTCTGCAGCCTATTACAATTCTCATTTCCTGAGACACTTCTGTCATATTCTCAAAAGTTCACCTGTGTGAACTCATTCATGATTGTGTGAATTGATTCATTGGCAGCGAGTCCAGCTGAATTGTAGCCACTTCACAGTAACCTC
The DNA here is from genome assembly GCF_033026475.1 of Channa argus. Lineage (NCBI taxonomy): Eukaryota > Metazoa > Chordata > Actinopteri > Anabantiformes > Channidae > Channa > Channa argus. The sequence goes on from NC_090205.1 coordinate 27,891,368, forward strand.
AGAGTTGTTAGATGACTAAAATTTTATATCTCAATATAGTTAATTTTATATCCCAATATTAATATACGTATATCACAATAGAGAATATTTTCTGTAAATTCAATGACAAAACAAAATGTACTTACTCATATTTTTCTGCTCATATTTTTCTGCTCAAAATCTAGGTGCTAAATTTCGATTAACCATCACAAAAAACTATCACTACCACCTACCTACTCATGGTAGGTAGGTAATAGTGATAGTCTGATGTGGACACAGGTTTGCTGCTGAAGCACAGAAGCTGCAGGCTTCACCAATATTTGTTCCTTCAAGTGAGGAGAATTTTTGAAAGCGTGTGATAATCCAATCATCTGTAAAGGGTCATTTGTGCAATAGAAGCAATAAAATATGTGAAATAGTCGAAGTTGTAATCAAATTTAGGAATGGGTTGATTGATTTACCATATGCACTGAGTAGCACATAATAAATCATCCCACCTTAATAGCCTCTGGCTCTCAGTAGCTGTGTTGGTAGCTAATACTAACTAGAGCAAAAAGAAATAAAAGTAAACGATAGACAATAATATGAAACAATATTAAGTTTTCTGTTGTCACACCATATATGTTATCATATCTTACAGCACTAGCCTCAGATTTCTGGGCCTTTAGAAAAGAGAATAAGTAAGTAACCACTTCACAGTACTACAGTACTTATGGTTTATGGTTTCTATGGATATCGACAGTACTGATTTAGAGGAGGGACAGTTAGTGTCTTGCAAGTCTCAGCTAAATGTCAAATCTGAATTTGACTTGACTTGTTTGTGTCCCAAGTCCCAAGTTCCAAGTCAAAAACGTTATGTTTTGAGTCATAAACAACCCATTATGTTCGACTCACCTAATACCTGATGTTTTAAATTTGTTTGTTTGGGGTTCAACATCTCAAAGTGAACCCCAATTTTCTCCTGGTGTGTCAGGTGCTAGACAAGTATAGTCAATTTAAAAGGAAGAAGTTTTAAATTATCAGATGTGAATAAAATTGGGACTTTATAGTATTATAAGGAATTATATTGTCTTATTATCGTATTGTCTTATTATCTCAGTTTGAATGATTAACTTAATTTTTCTTTAAACAGAAAGCATTTGTATAAAAAGTTAAAAATAATTAAAACATCCAATGTTGTATCTGTAGTTTTTGTTGTTTGAAAAAGGCAGAAATAATACAGTTTTAAAAAGTAAAATGCTGATTAAATGTGTATCCAACACATAAACTATAGTCTTTTACACATTATGTTTCAAAAGCTAAATCATCTGAATACTGGAGGCCTACTTGCAGCCTAAAACATCAAGGACAGTAGGGGCAGCTTTGAAAAATGCATAATACAGGAAGGAGTAATCTTCCAACCTTTTATTACATATACAGTAAATTAAATCGAGCCTACACTATAACATCAAGCATGTAAAGATTTGAACACACCTCCTGTCAGTGTCTCTTCCCTTGGGTCCTTACACCTGTTTACAAGCAAGTAAGTCCATGTAAACACACTGAATGAAGGTTTTTACTGGATATGATGTAAGTTTAATCAACAGTGAACCTGTCAGTGTACTTACTAATTACTGAGTTTAACTGCATTTTATGTAAAATAGCTAACATGTGTGTTCTGCGTACTGTACATCTTGTAAAACATGAACACTTTTGATGGTAATGGTTTTTTTTTTAAATTTATCACATTATTAGAACAGGGTTTGAATGCTGTTTTGTTTTGCAAGAAAGTTTAGGACTTTTTAACAAGTTAAAACTGAAAATTCTTTTCAGTTAACTTTCAGTTTTAAATAAAAAGACATTATCAATTATTGTAAACTATATATATATATATATATATATATATATATATATATATATAATTCTTTCATCGTTTAGTTTTTTTTAACTGTATTTAACTGTAATATGTATTGGTTCAAACATTTTTATTACTCTCACTCAAAATGGATTCAGTGATTACATCTTCCAAAATCTATGAATACAGCTGGAACAGGATAAGTGGTTAAGATAATGGATGGATGGGTGAAATAATAATCATTCAATACTCCAGGTTTGTGTTTACTCTCATTCCCATTGTTGCATAAAAAAGGATTCTGGATAGTTTTGTTTGGAAACATTGATCAAGACAGACAGGAAAGAGTATTAAGCAGGAGACAGAGAATCTGTGTAGGACAATGAGAAGAAGATATGAACAGTGATGTTGAGAATTTGTAGCCAAATGCAGGAGAAAGGGAGGAGTCAACTGTTTCCAACCAGCAGGTGGAGACACACTTTGACATTGACCTTGTTTTTTTACTTTTTAGTAGTAGAAAAGAGAGGCCAAACCCTGGGCCAGACAAATTGGAACCCTTCCAATTTGCTTACAGGGCAGTTGAGGTGTTGAGGACGCTGTAGGCTCCTTTCTTTACTCGGTCCAGAATAGTTTATCATTGTTGCTTTTTATCAACTTTCCCTCTGCTTTTAATGTTATCCAACCGTATTTTTAAGAAGGCTGACTCAGTAGCAGTTTTAACATGCATAATGTTGGTGATGCAGGCTCTATAAAGAGTTTTTAAAGGGGCTCCAGTATTGATAGGTTTGATGTAAAAGATGATGGCTTTAGAATTATTTTGTTTGGAAAATGGATAAAAAAGACAGGAAAGAAGATGGACAGGGAGAAAAAGAATGTGTTGGGAACTTGTGACCAAAAGCATATGCAACTCTCACAGTACTGTAACTACAGGATGAGTGGTTATACGATACATGTTTTAAAGTTCATAATTTATGTTAGTCTCCCTGTTAATGTGTTTAGATCATAAATAAAAACATAAATGTTTTAGTAAAAGGAAAAAAACAAAAATGTAAACCAAAATGTCTTTAGTCCACAACAAACAGAAATGAATTTGCCATGTTATTCCAGTAGACAGTAGTTCAAAGCCCTGCTAATTCATAGAGCCGCCCACAAGTACATTTTGTAGTCTTGTTAAACAGGTAAGTAAAAGCCAAACAAACACTAGAAAAAATCTTGGACTGTGATATCACATGTTATTCACTCCTCAAGAATTTTTACAGCTTTTTATATTGTTGTATCTTCTTTACCACAGCAGCACGTGCTGTGAAATACACTCACCACATCTTCTAAGAAGTCATTCTTAGACTTCTTAGGAAAGGCCACCACAAACCATGTGATTATGCAGTTTTGTTTGGGCGAGACATGTGTTACAATACATAGAAGAGGAATTAAAGTGTGGACTAAAATGTATCTTACAGAGTTTACAAAAACAGTTCTGATAAGTGGGTTTATTACTAGCTAAAAGTCTATGAATTTGCACATCTTTACATATTTGTATTTGTATGCAAGATTGTTGTCTATGTAATTTTATGAAACAGAACTTACATAATAATCATTCTTCCATTTATATTGTAGTTTAACAATTTTATTGACAAATGTAGTGGAAAAAGTAAGTTACTAGTAATGAATGAACCTTGGGATCTCCTAATTATTTTTCCTGCTCTTACTTAAGCAGTCCCATCACAGCAGATAAAAATGTATTTATTATTTATTATTTATTTTCAGTACTTTTTGATTACCATGTCAGGGATATTATTTAAGAGAAATGTCTGAAAATGCTGTCACATTCGTGAGTTTTTACATATAGTTCTCATTAAAAGTGTTTGATTGTCTTCATGCAGGAACACTCTTCTATCCCTGCTGGATTCCTCTGGAGCCATGGTGTCAATCGACCCCACCATGCCACAAAACACTGAGAGGTAGTGGAAACCCTCCATCTTGCTGATGGGTTTGAACGTTTGTTCGGTCGTGTTTGATTTGAAGACGTATTTGCTTGTTGATCAGTGTTTCTTGCTGGGCAACCTACTACTGTTACAATGATTTGCCAAAAAATGTGAGCTCAGGTTTCCATAAGAAGCCACACAAATGTAACTGTGTTTACCTGGAGATCTGGATTCTGTGTGTTGTGTTTTCATACTTATAAAATACCTATTTTGGATAAGTTACATTATTATGTAGGATATGATGGGACAGGGGCAGCATTGTGGTGGCGTTGTTAGCACTGCCTCCCCATAGTAAGGAGGTCCCTGATTCAAATCCCCAGACAGCTGTTACCTTTTTGTGTGGAGTTTGCATGTTGTCCCTGTGCCTCTGTTGGTTTTCTCCCACAATCCAAAGACATGCATTTTAGGTTAATTGGTGAGTGTAAATGGTGTGAATGTGAGTGTGAATAGTTGTCTGTCTGTGTGTGTGTCTATCTGTGTTGGCCCTGAGATATATTGGAGACCTCTCCAGGGTTTACCCTCCTCTTGCCCAGTGACAGCTGGGATAGGCTCCAGCCCCCTTTTGACCCTGAACAGGATAAGCGGGTACAAATAACAGATGGAAGGATGAATGATAGCACAGTTATTGCCATCAGTTTAGTGATGGTCATGCAAATACTTTTCTGTAAACCAGAAATCAACAGACAACAGACTCTTTCAAAAAGTCTTAGATTATACTGCATCTGTGAGGTAATGTAAAACTTTGGACCTTGTAAACCATTCCTGGAAGTCGAACAGAGTGGCTTGGTAACTGTATACAAAAAAAGGGGGGTCAACCATGTGGCAGCAGATTGCATGTACTCAACCCAGACCACATTCTTGGCCCAAAATGTGCATCTCGGTCCTGAGAGCCGAGAAGCCGAAGACCAGTCTTAAGATTCTGGTGAAACCTCTCAGCCTGACCAATTACCTGGGTGTCGAATCCTGAATATAGACTAATTGTAATGCCAAGTAACCTGTTTAACTCATCCCAGAACCAAGCCATGAACTGGTGACCATGGTCGAAGATGATGTTACAGAGGAGGCCATGGAGATGAAAGATGTGTTGAATATGGATCTTATCAGTTTTTTTGGCGAAAGGGAATTTTGAGAAGAGGGATAAAGTCTACCATGTTGAAGAAATGAGAACTACAGTACTGCCAGATCCAGAAAGAACAGGCAGAGGATGTAGGAGACTGATGAGGGGGTTTCTAGAGGATTTGGAATAGGCACAAGGGGCACAAGCCAGAACAAACTTTCAAGTGTCAGACTTTAAGGTGGGCCACCAAATATGCTGCTGAATCCCAAACATGGTTTGTGATACTCCTGGATGACACCGTGACACCATAGGAATCTGCTAAATGACTAAATGCTAATGTAAATGTAATTGATTGGGAACATAGAAAAGATTAAAAGAACAGTCGGAAGGGGTTTGGAGCACCTTTCACTCAATATTAATGCAAGTGACTCCCAAGCAGGCTTAAGGAAAGGAATGTATCTGGGGTTTCATTATCCACTGGTGGGTTGAACTAATGGAGTAATATATTAGCTTTGCCATTTTTTAGAACCATGGAAGTAGAAGAGAGAGAAGTTAAAGCAATTATAAAATATAGTCCATCGGGCTTGATGGGAATACAGGCATTTGACTGTTCTGAAATAAGTTCTTCCTCCTACAATCAATGACCCCACTCTTCAAGGGCTAGCTTGACTGCCAGCACTTCACCATTGAATGTCATAGTTAGGACGTGAGAGTCGACAGGAGAAGAAAGTGCATGGGTGGATGTGGTTGTTCTCAGTACTTTGTGAAAGCATGGCACCTACTCCTTAGTTAGAAGCATTCACTTCTACTATAAACTGATGATTGGAGTCTGGGAGAAATAAGATGTGGGAGCAGAGATAAAGTGGGTTTTGGGCTCCTGGAATGCTTGATCTGCCTCTAGCTCCCAGATTGAATTTTAACCTGGTCAAGGTTAACTGGTGCTGCTACGGAACTGTAACAGTTAATGAAGAGATGGTCAATTTTGGCAAAGCATGTCTTCAAGAACATCATTGACCAATTTCTAATACATAGTTTGAGCATTGGTGAGTCTAAAGGAATTACCAGGTACTTTAAATGTCCAACCGCAATGTTGAAGACAGTCTTCCACTCATCTCCTTCCTAGGTTAAATACAGCTTGGTGAAATGGTAGCACCATAAAGAAATTCGAAGATGGAAGAAAAGGTGGAGGCAAAGAATAAGCCTGCAACCTACAGTGCAGGATGAAGGTTTTACACCCTATTCTAAAAGGGAAGGGAAAATGAGAAGGAGAAACTCTTAGAAGCTCGGAAAGGTGAGTGGTTGAGTAGGGAAACTAGAAAGATTGAGGAGCAGAGCAGGTAAGGTAAGATGGTTGCACCCAAGCCTGCCATTAACATGGATAACTAAGAAAACAGGGGCATTAAAGGGAGGAGACAGAGGCTATTTGAATGACACTACAAAAAATCAGCAACAGGAATAAAGTCATTGGTACAGAATGAATTCAATTCAATTCCACTTTATTTATATAGCGCTAATTCACAACAAAGTCATCTCAAGGCACTTTATAGAATAAAGTCAAGATGTATAGAGAGAACTGAAAATTCCCCCTGGAGCAAGCCATAGGCAACAGTGGAGAGGAAAAAGTCCCTTTAACAGGAGAAACCTCCAGAACAACCACGCTCAGGGTGGGTGGCCATCTGTATTGACCGGCTGGGGTGAGGAGAGAGGGAAGAGGAGGAAAGAAGCTCAGTGCATCGGGGGGTTGAGTTCCCCCGGGTTTTAGGTCTTCTATATATAATGGAGCCTGACCATTCAGAGCATTGTATGTAAGAAGCAGGGTTTGTCCTGTACATGGAGCAAGTGCATGTAACCACGACGGTGGTTGAGGCTCTCTGTGGACCTCGGCGCCAGGAAAGGAACTGGATAAGCAGGAACAGGAACTGGACCGACAGGAACAGGAACTAGATGAACAGGAACTGGACGAACAGGAACCGGATCTCCAGAGGCGGCGTCGACCAGCCCAGGAGCAGGAGCTGACGTGGTGGCATCTACCCGCCTGGAGACAGGAACAGGGTCAGCCCGCTTGGAGACATCAGCCAACCCAGAGACAGGAACAGGACAAACAGGAACTGGAGCCAGATGAGTGGCAGGTGACCCCAGCATCAGGAGAGGACCTGGACGAACAGGGACAGGACAAACAGGGACGGGACCAGAGCTGGAGGCGGCGTCGGCCTGCTCGAAGGCAGGAAAAGGAACAGAGCCTGGGCCGGGTGAGGTGTTGACCGAGCCAGAGGCAGGAGCTAGAGCAGGATCAGCATTGAGGCCAGACGCAGAGCTGACAACAGCTGACCCAGAGGGCAGAACAGCAACAGGACAGACGACAGCTGACCCGGCGACGGGTGCCGGAGCAGGAACAGAGTCAGGAGAAGCAGGCTCTGGGGTGTCAGCCAAACTAGAAGCGGGTTCAAGCGCACTGCTTGTGAGCTCGGAAACCTGAACAGGCGGAACATTGGCCAACTCAGAAGCAGGCGCGCAGTTCTGGACAGGGGGAGGTTCTGCTCGTCCAAACTCCGCACTGAATGCACCAAAACTGGCCAGTATTTAGGGCACCCCATGCAGAGTCAACAACCACAATCTTGACTTGACGCTCTCCTCGAAGTGCCGTGCTGCTGTACAGCAAGGCTTAGGATCCCTGGAGATGGCCATGGTCTCATGTAGATGTACAAGCAGCTGATGGATGACTGGATATTGAGCTTGTGGGTTAGCGTCCAGAGCTGGTATAACTGGAGAGTCATATTTTGGGGTGGTACTGGAGAGAGGTTCCTGGGTGGGGGGTCTGGAGGGGCTGGCATGACGGGGCCTTCGATGTCTGGCTGAGCGTTTCCTACGCATGCTGGTATCAGATACTTGCTAATTAGATTCCTGACCACTGTGTGTATGTTCTGTAAGGTTGATTTGCATTGAGTCAAACCTTTGTGCTTTTATGTAAATTCAGCTGCTGAGCTGGGTGGTTAAAAGGCACCAATAACCTGTGAAACCTTGTCAGTCTGATTGACCCGCTCATGAGTGTAGTTCTGTTCTGCTCTGCATGTTTCTCTGTTTTGCTGATTAAACTCACCATAACCAAGACTGTGAGCTGCCTTTTGCCTCCTTAACTTGCCTTGCAGTTTTTGCCACGACACAAAACACTTAAAACACTTAACTTCCATGGATATAGTCACATCCTACACACAGAAGCACACACCGATTAGGGATGACACTGCAATTGGTGTGTGTGTATGTTCTTCCTATCTTGTCTCGGGGTGTAAAATCTTATAGGTTTTCTTTGACAAATATTACCAGAGTGTTGGTGTGTTGGTAATGTTCCATTTTAAAATGCTGGACATGTTTTATATATTTATGCATGAGCTTGTGTGTGACATCCTGCTTTACTAGCACTACAGCTTGTCTTCACACTACCTCTGCTCTCAAAACTAACCTGTACAAATGTGTGTATGTCCTGTTATTTTGAAGGTTACCATACAGATTGGTGCCTATGGCCAGAGGACAGCTTTCTGGTGAGTTCCAGACCACACATGGATAGATCAATTAATTGACATAGGATCTTGAAGATATTCATGTATGTATAGTGTAATTTTAATAGGTTAGGGTTAAATGCAGCCGCAAGGGGTCACAAGCCAGTGTCTTCTTGTGCCAGTCCCAGGTCTGGATAAATGCAGAGGGTTGTGTCAGGAAGGGCATCCGACATAAAACTAACAGAGGAATGAAGCTTAGCCGCAGTAAGACAGAATACATGTGTGTCAATGAGAGGGACCCAGGGGGAACGGTGAGGTTACAGGGAGCAGAGGTGAAGAAGGTGCAGGACTTTAAGTACTTAGGGTCAACGGTTCAGAGCCATGGAGAGTGTGGAAAAGAGGTGAAGAGGCGAGTGCAAGCAGGTTGGAACGGGTGGAGAAAAGTGTCAGGTGTGTTAAAAAGAGAGTATTAGCGTGAATGAAAGGAAAGGTGTTCAAGACGGTGGTGAGACCAGAGATGTTGTTCGGCTTAGAGACAGTGGCACTGAAGAAAAGACAGGAGGATGTTGAGGTTCTCTTTGGGAGTGATGAGGATGGACAGGATCAGGAATGAGGACATCAGAGGGACAGATCATGTTAGATGTGGTGGAGATAAAGTAATAGAGACCAGATTGAGGTGGTTTGGACATGTTCAGAGGAGAAACTGTGAATATATCAGTAGAAGGATGCAGAGGTTAGATGGAGGCACATGATTCACTGTGGTGTTCCTGAAAGGGAACAGCCGAAAGAAAAAGAAGAAGAAGAAGAAGAAGAAGAAGAAGAAGAAGAAGAAGAAGAAGAAGAAGAAGAAGAAGAAGAAGAAGAAGAAGGGTTAGGTTAGGGTCACATTTTGCTTACGGTACAACTACCGCATGTTCACTCAAGTTATTGGGGAACAAAAACTAAACAGTGCAGGGTTTGGCAGCTGATAGTTATGTAAGTGATAAACTTCTTTCAAAAAGCTGACATTTTGAATATTTTACTCACCTAAATGTTGGGGGAATATTTTTCAAAAACATAAATTTACCAGGTCTGTGAAGTTTCTTATGTTTTATGCTCTCCACCACTCCTTGCAGCTTTGGTTTAATGCAAATATAGAATGCATCAACTAACATGTAAGAGAAATATCATTTAAATTGATGACATAAAAATAGTTACCATTTAATATGACTAGGGGCTCAGGTAAGAGACCAGGCTGACCAATATATTGTTGCTTTGATTCTATGTTCCCTGTTTTCTGTGAAATGTGTTTTTAGTAGAAAAGAAGCCATAAGTCAGAGAGTTACACGGAAACTACACATTTAATATAATAATTATTTGGTTACACTTACTGATTAGAAGAATGTGTGTTATTTGTGCTACTGTATGTTTTTGAAAAAACTATTAACTGACTTGAAGCTTATTTGCTAGATTTAGGCAAGATTCTCAGATACAAGCAATATCAAGAAGGGTTGGAAAATTGGAGTTAGCACTGGTACAAGAGGAACAATTATAACATAATTCAACTACACATTTGTTATATGTAGATACTCAGTTCAAATATGTTCAGATATGGTAGATCCAACCAGGACTAGATGGCTCCTATTCTTCCGCACTGTGTTTAGAGGACAGAGGCCCAAAAAGCAACCTGATGGCTTTGAGCCAAGCACTGTGTGCTCGCAGTTGTGTGATCAGTCAACTTATTCTTGTGATTCAAAGAATTGTTCTTGATCCTGACAAAAGATCTCTTTTGTTTGATAATCAGTCACTTACAGGTCATGGTAGTCATCTACTGATGATGAGGCTGTGTTCTTTCCTGTGTGGGTGATGTATTGGCCAACCAGAGTTGACTAAATGTTAAATAAATTCTTTGAGAGTTTGAAATCCTAACCACAGAAGAATCAATGGATGGTGGGTCATTCTAATACTGAAAATGCTTTCTGGTATAATATTATGCAAATTGAAATCTCCAACAATTAATTTGAATGTCAGTCCAGCTTCTGCTGCTCTACAGTGTTTACAGTTTGCAGCTTACGTTTTCCCTCCTTTGCAAACATGTTTGCTCCAGAAGGAAGTTGCACTGTTGTTGTACTGTTGCAAATAACTACATAAGGAAATGGTTTTGAATTGAACCCACCGACAACTAAAACTACGCTCAAGCTGCAGTTACTTCTTGTTGGAATCTTTTCTAGAAACCTCTGTTGCCAGACATCACAGGTGCCCCCATTAGAACCCTCAGCAAAAGGATATTTTTGTTGATGTCAGGTCATGGTTTAACTGAGTTGCTCCTGGTGAGTGTTGGCAAGCTGCATAGCAGCTCCCCCATTGGTGTGTGAGTGTGTGTGTGTTATTGTGAGTGTGAATGGGTGAATAAGAAGCAGAGTAAAGCTCTTTGAGTGCCAATAGGTAGAAAAGTGCTATATAAGTGCAGAACATTTACCATTTAAAACAATAACATTTTTAACTATACTACAGGACAGAGCGATAGTATCTGTCTGTCTCTGTCTCTCTTATTTTATATATTTATTTATTCATTTATTTCTTTTTTTTTTTTTTTACAATTTCTCGTACCTGTTAGTTTATTGGCCCACAGTACTGAACTTTGCCCATAGCTTGTAATTCCTCCTTCCAGTGTGTGGGAAGTGGAATCAGAAGTAGTTTGTTGATACATCCATCTGTCAGCTGGTTCCTACTCAATTCAAGAGAGAGTTGGTCACCAATGGTGAGAACACAGTGAGGGGGGTTTTGTTGTTTACCTTGTCTCTTCTCATTTTTCTGGCTCAGCTATCTGTTGCTTTGACCATGTGAGTCTCTGTGATTACTTTTCATAATCTTTGTGTATTCATTTTTTGTGTGTTTGCAAGTCTGTGCGAGTATGTGTACATACATATGCACAGTAACACACCTCTAACTTGCTTTTCCTCAGATAAAGAGGAACTCTTTCAGAATGTACTGACGCAGGTAGCAGAGCAGTTTTCAAGGTAAGCAGATGGCTGCTTCACAGACCTTCACTTAACTCAATATTAACATGTTTTGCTGTAGCTTCTGCTTTAGACAGGGCACCTACATGTGCATATTTTCTCTGTTTACAATGTGAATAACTGTAAATCATTTATTTAGTCCATCATATACCGTTTACCTTGATTCAGGTTGCGTCTTGTTGTTGATGTCAGGAGAAAATCTGCAACCTTTTTTACATGTATGTCCTAACCCCAAATGCTGGCAAACTGCCTCCACCCTTTACCTTAAGGGTTACAGGATTGTTATTGTCACCAAGATTACCAGCACCTTCCATGTGAATGCTTACTTGGGTACTAAATGTTACTTGTGGTGTTTCTCTCTCCCCTGATCACTTGATTCATATTTGTGTCTTGGTTTTGTTTACATTCTTTCCACAAATTCTTCAATTTTTTTTGTCGGTGATCACACATTATATACATCGAGTACTACTGTGCTTGGTCCTACACAAGACAGGCATTCACTCAACAGGACATTAGCTGCTGTGTTGCTGCTTATTGTGTCACATGCATTGCAGGCAGAGACTACAGTGTTCGTGTATGAATAGACACATATCAGTGGTCCTATCAGATATATGAAAAGATTACTTATCTGATGACCTGCCAAGTGCATTTCTTGTCTGAACAGCAGTAAAAGGAGAGAGTTTGAGATAGACATGGGAAATCCTTGAACCTATGACAGATTCTTTCTATAAATTGCCTAAAACTTGTACTTGATTTAGAAAGTTATTGGTAATTTATGCTAACTTTGAGTCTAAGCTTTGTAGTTTGTATAAACAGTACAGGGATGCATAGCATTTATAGCATAGCATGCATTTAAATATTGCAAGGTTTAAAACCACATAGTCTCATACAAAGCCATTAATATAATAAATAATACATTTCACCATTAGCTGTGCTGTAAATATCCACCTGAAGCAGTAACATCTCTACACAAGAAAATGTGTTTCTCAGATGCTGATCACTTTCTTTACTCATTTCTCCCTCTTAGTATCTCTCTTACTTGTGTTCTCTGTCTCCAGGGCCTTCAAGATCAGTGAGCTAAAGACCGAGGTCACCAACCGTATTGCCATGTTGGAGAAAAGAGTAGAACGTAAGTGTTTTCCTACTACTCCACTTTCATATTTACACATCAGCATCATCAACTGCTTTGATTTAAACTAAGAGGCACACTTCAAAGAATAGTTCATATACAGTAGTAGTTTTCTGAATAAGAAAGAATTATCATCTCCTGGTTGCCACGATGCTTTGGCATCTCTTTAGAATATTTCTAAAAGAGCTTTTGATATGAGTTATCATCACTAACAAAATAGTGCCTGTATATATTTATTTTGCAATGTCCAAGGTAGAACCCTGTGAAGTATGATATTCCTGTTATGCTGTCACTCAGGAAGTTGAAAAAATGGCTGAAATAAAGAATTATATTTCAAAGATGCTGACTATAAGTACAGTATGTCATTGCTGTTCACTGTACTGAATTGGTGACAATAGAACAACTAAACACACCATTTGACACGGTTGTGAATGAATGGTTTGGGTTTGTTCTTTACTGTAACAAACATTGTTGTGACAGTGGATTGAGTGGACTGAGATTAACGGGTTTTTCTTTTGAAAAGATTTTGGATTAGTGCTTGAGGGTCATTTGAAATAACTGACACTTTTTGATTTATTCCAGATTGACTCTGCTTCTTTTAAAAATAATAATAGAATGTATTGAGGGACAGTAGTACAAAGTTTATGGCCTTAGGATTTATGAAAAACTTTCTCATTTACCATTTCTTGATTAAGTATGAGTAGAGCCTCATTTTGACAATGGTGTGAGCACCACCCTCACTTGGGCTACTTGCTTCAAACAAGCTCAATTGATACTCCTCTGCCCACTCTCCAGTACACATCTAGGGAAAGGCCTGGCATTTCTATGCCAGGCCTTTCCGTGCCACACACATAGGACCTGGGTTTGCCTTCTTTGTGTGGGTTTGTGTCTTTGTAATTCAATTTGATTAAATTCAACTTTATTTATATAGCGCCAATTCACAACAAAGTCATCTCAGGGCACTTTACAGGCTAAAGTCAAGATTATATAGATGTATAAAGAGAACCCAACAATTCCCCTTGGAACAAGCCGTAGGATACAGTGGGGAGGAAAAACTCCCTTTAACGGAAGAAACCTCCAGCAGAACCAGGCTCAGGGTGGACGCCTCGACCGGTTGGGGTTAGTGGAAGTGAAGAGAGAAAAGAAAATAGCAACAAAAAGCAACAACAAAACATCGGGCAGGTTGGTAGGACCAGTAGCTGCACGCTGGAAGACACACAGCTTCAAAGCCGGGGGACACCTGCAGAAAGGGACAGAGAGAGGGGGACAGAGAAGGACAAAGACAACTACGGAAGAAAACACACAACTAATGTCATACAGTGGTGACAATTGTGGGGTGAGAGGAGAGGAGAGAGGGTCAAGAGGAGGAAAGGAGCTCAGTGCATTGGGGGGTGGGTCCCCCAGCAGTTTAAGCCTATAGCAGCATAACTATAACTAAGTATAAGCTTTATTAAAGAGGAAGTTTTTAAGCCTAGACTTAAAAGTAGAGAGGGTGTCTGTAGCTGTCTGCATTTGTTTCCTACATGTCCTTTGGAGCTACCTGAAGTAAATTACTTGTATGAATTAGCCTCATATTCTTTGGTTTTTATGGTCATTCCCATAATCTCTAATAATGTATAATTTAGGTTTTCAACGCTGAGGCACAGATCAGTTTTTTTCAGTGAATGAATATGTTTATCTTTCTCCAGTTTGTCAGTCACTTTAGTCATTGCTTTAAATGACAAAAAGCAGATGTTCACTTTGCTTAGGTCCCACAGCAACAATTTTGGAGGTAGAGAGAAAAGGCAGAGGAGCCGCAAAGGATCATCATCTCTGTGACTTCTAAAACCAGTTTTTTCCACCTGTGATTTACGTAAATCACTTTAAAGATGCTTCATATTTATGCCCTTCCCTCTGTTACATTTTAAAGTATATGTTTAATTTATTTATTTTACTTTGTAGAAATCTATTTTTACATTGACATGAGTCATTTTTGTTTTCCTTATTTTTCAAAAAAACTGACTGACTATTCAAACTGAACCAATTTTAAATCTAATCAGAGACTTACTTAGTTTTGCATGGTGATATGTTGTGTAAATAATCTAGTATGTGCTTAAGCTGAGAGTGATTGTCCTCCCCGATCTATAACTGTGTGCAAACATTCAGTAGAAGTCAAAGTGACTTTTTGGTTCCTTTGTTGAATGTCTCCGTGAGATGTCATGGGGATCCAACCAAATAATGCTGCGAAATTTAAGTTTGGACAAACCAACGGAACCACATCCATGATCTGTGTGGTTGGCTAAACTCAGACTTAGAGAAGACAAACAGATCCAATTACATGAATGAATGTCTTGAAATTGTCATCAAGAGCTGCACTTTGGCATTTTGTTAAGTTATTGCATATTGTTTCCATAAAAGAAAATGTCCACTGTAAGTTATTAGGAAAACCTCTGAGAAAATGTCATTATTTAAGCGCTGTCTGGCTGATTAGTGTATCAGCATAGAGATAAATGCCTGCCTTAAAAGGCGACTTCACCAATTTCCAACTTACTTTGTATGGCTTTAGTTTAGGGTATAAATATACAACCCCAATCCAAAAAAAGTAAAAATGATGTGTAAAAGTGGATCCAGTGCATCCAGACAGTATTTCCAACCTTTAACTTTTTCCACATTTTGTTATGTTACAGCCTTATTTGAAAATTTATTAAACTCCATTTGGCAGCCACACATCTGAAAACAGTTAGAACAGGGGCAACAAAAGGCTGGAAAATAAATTGGTACCAAACAGGGTGATGTTTATCATTGTGTAACATCCCCCCTTCTGTCTGTAAATGTCTGGGAAGTGAGGAGAGCAGTTGTTGGAGTTGGAGAAATGTTGTTTGCAGCATTCTAGCTGCTCAACAGTCCTGGGTCTTTGTTGCCAGATTTTCCATTGTATGATGTGCCAAATGTTTTCTATTGGTGAATGGTCTGATCTGCAGGCAGGCCACAGTTCAGCACCCAGACTCTTCTCCTGCAAAGCCATGTTGTGATGGGTGCAATGTGTTGTTTACCAATGTCTTGCCTTCCCAGAAAGTGCTTTTCAGCATTGATGGTGCCTTTGCAGATGTGTAAGCTGCCCACACCTTAAGCAATAATGCACCTCCATACCATCAGAGATGTAGGCTTCTGAACTGACCACTGATAGCAAGCTGCATGGTCCCTATTGTCTTTAGTCAGCAGGATAAGGCGAGAGAACACGGTAGCATTTCTGGATCATGTTCACATATGGCTTCTTCTTTACGTGATACAGTGGATTGTGTGATGAACTGTGTTGACAGACAGTGATTTCTGTAACTGCAGGGATGTCCAGTAGAAAAATGAGCCTGTTTTTGATGCAGTGCTGCCTGAGGGAACAAAGATCACATGCATCAAGTTTGGATCTTGTCTCTTGCACAGAGAGATTCCTCCTGATTTTCTGAATCTTTTAATCATATTTTATACTGTAGATGGTGGAATTATTCCTTTACAGTGAGGAAGATGTTCCACAATTTCTGAGCCAATTCGTTGCAGATTAGTGAACCTCTGCCAATCATTCAAGAGGCTCTGCCCCTCTGAAATGCTCCTTTTAAACCCAGTCATGTTCATGACCTGTTGTCAGTTAACCTAATTAGTTGTCATTTGCTTCTCCATTAGGTTTTTATTTGCAGCAATTACTTTTCCAGCCTTTTGTTGCCCCTGTACCAACTTTTTTAAGATGTGTTGCTGCCATCAAATTCAAAATGAGCTAATATTTTCCATGAAAATATTTCAGTTTCAACATCTGAAATGTTGTTTATGTTCTATTGTGAATAAATTATGGGTTGATGACGTTTGCAAATCATTGCATTCTGTTTTTTACACATCGTGCCAACTTTTTGTGAGTTGGGGTTCTGACTGAAAGTCTTCATACTAATTATTCATGTACAGGTGGTCGCATAGTTGCTTTTCAACTACTTTTTCAAGGAGTTTTAGAGATAAAGGGGAGATATTGGTCTGTAATTGGCCTAAACATCTGTGTCAAGACAGGGTTTTTAAAGTAGAGGTTTAATTACAGCTACCTTATAGGTCTGTGGTACATACACTCTGATGATGATGATGTGGTACTATTAGGTCTTATAGGAGGCCGATGGAGAGAAACTAATGAAGGTGAAATATAATATGACATTGTGATATGTTGAACTGCAGAGGTTAAGTGAACATTTGTTCCTTTGAAGATGCCTTCCTACTTACCATGCTACCGCTGTTTACTTAATTTTCACCTGCTTGTCTGATGGCATCTTGGCACTTGGACTAGACGTGTCAAGTTCCCTTAGATAAAAGTGAGCTATAAAATGTGGTCAATAAATGCGTTGTGATAGGCAGGTTTGCTATGCCGTCCATCTGTGTTATTTTATAATGCAGGCTCTGTTCTTACAGGCTAACTGTTACTGTATAGTAATTACCTACAGGAACATTTAATCAGTAATAGTTTAGGCAATCATTACATCCTCATAGTAGGGAGACTACAGTTAAAGATAAAGGTCAAGCTGAAGATGTAAGTTGTACTTCAAGTCAGTGTTTTTTCAGTCAGTGTGTTTTAGCAGTGGCTTTTTGTAACTGTTACTCTGCCAATTCAACATGCGGACAATGATCCACTGTGGCGACCCTGAAATAACGGGATAAGCCGAAAGGACAAAAAAAAAAAAAGAACAAATTAGGTTTTGTATGCTCTTTTGCATTTCTCTGAGGGCTGAAAATGCCTCTAGTGACATTTACAACTTCTTATCAAACGTATTCTCAGATAGGAGTAATAGAAACTCTGTGGTGAGTGACAGAGGTGTGAAAATTAAGTCAATGCTGCTTTCTTTACAGTTAACCACAGATATATAACCACATATCTAGAAATTCTGCTTCCCCTTTCATTTATACAGATGCAGAATGTACAGGACATGCTAGTTAGTCTTTGCAGTGTGTTTAAGTGCCTGAATCAGACAGGATTTTCAGTATACACGTGCATTGTTGCATTGCATTGCCTTTTTTGTTAAAATCGACACAATTTCAAAAAAGTATATTAATTAATGTTATTAGGTATGAAATTGATTAATAACTGCTGGTGACGGGCGTTTTATACCGCTTTCGGAAGTTGACCATTCTGCACTTCATACGACCAACTGGGAGAGATCGTAACTGTCGGATCCTCCTGAATTCTCTGATTTGGAAAGAGAAGTTGGTAGATGGTAAATGGTAAATGGTCTGCACAGTCTGAAGCCGTGTGCAAAATGCTTTACTGTCTTTAAAAAAAGCCACCTCAGGCTAAATGTGGTTTTTCCTTTTCAAAAAAGGAAAATAAACTGTGTGCATATAAGTTAAGATACATTTCTATCAAAATTCTGATGTTGCACTGCTAAGACAGACTGTAGTTTATCTTTGTAAAAGAATATGTGGTGTTCTTAATGTTCCCACAACCACAGGAAATCTGTACATTTCTCCATCACACTATTCATATTCTAATGTCACAATACTGATATGAAATAAATTTTGAATATGTACATATTCTGGAACATCACACAAAAAACTATTTGTGGTTAGCATACCAGGAATGACTGTTTGTGTTTTGGCTAAATTTTAAAATAAAATACCCGACACCTCACTATTTAAAAAAATCAAAATGATAAATATACATTTCTGAATGAATTAACATGTAAGGAGTTTTTGCAACACAACCACAAAGGCATTACTAAGAAATTTCAACACAACTGTTTATGTAATACATTAAAGTTGATATTATGCACCCGTTCATGTAGTTCTTACAAAGCAAGTAAAACATGCGTTTTCAAGAAATGTAAATATAGAAAATGAAATTATAGTCCTTGCTTTGTGCAAGGACCGAGTGAAATGAAGTAAGTATCTTTGTCATATGCACGTTGTGTTGTCTCTTTTAGTGACTTAAGACATGTCATTTTAGCGGTTTGCCCTCAGATGGCTTTGTACCTATGTTCACTATGTTCAATATGGATGCACACATGCTTTTTAGATACTGGGGTTGTGGATGCATCCAAGAACAAATACAAGATGTGTTCACTCCAAAACAAAATAGCCACTCTGGACAGTAGAATCAGTAAGACCAAGACCGCATGTGTAAGTTCTTCTTATTAACAGTGTCACAGATGTCCAAATAAATGTCTTCATACCTCGTAAGGACAGACTGCAGACAGTCTGTGTGGACACATATTTTTGAGATGCAAATGGACAACCTGACAATCACAGACTTAGGTGGGGACAAAAGTCATGTCACTGGTACGGACATGAAGAAACTGCTGATATGTTCTTAAGAAGTGATCAATAGCTCAACTTCACTGATTTAGTTCAATTCGCTGAAATAGGCTCACTTCTGTCATAACATACTGTAAGAACATACCATGTGTAACATTAGATGACTGTTGTCACTTTACCCTTCTAGATTTTCTAACCTAAAGAACAATGATCATTAATGTACTTTGTCGTACATACATATGTATCAGGACATGGACATTAAATATCTGATAGCTGCTGTTCATTTCATTTAACAGGGGCGACTGTGGCTCAGGAAGGTAGAGCGGTTGTCCACCAATCTCACAGTTGTTGGTTCAATCCCTGGCTCCTCCTGTCACATGTCGAAGTGTCCTTGAGCAAGACACTGAACCCCAACTTAGTTGCTCCCGGTGAGCGTTGGCCAGCTGCATAGCAGCTCCCCCATCAGTGTATGAGTGTGTTTGTGTTTGTGATTGTGAGTGTAAAGTGCTTTGATTGCCAATAGGTAGAAAAGTGCTTTATAAGTGCAGACCATTTACCAATACGATGATGTGAAAAAACACTTGAGCCTGATGAAGGATGGGATGTGACATAACATCTCAAATATTCCTACAATATATCTTTGCTGTCCTTTAATGCATCATGCATCTCCTAAAGCCTCATTAGCCAAGAATTAATTCTAGCTTGCCATCTAACACTGCCATGTTTCAGGTGCATCATAAAGCTTAGGTCTCTGACTACACGAGTTTTCTCACTTAATGTAGCTGCAGTTTGGGAATAGAAGCCTATTCATTCTTTCTGATTCATTCAGTCACCATGACAACGTGGCCTGAGTTCATTTGTTTTCAGCAGCTTCAATGCAGGCGGCTTTCTTTGAAAGCAGTGAACTGGTAAATAGTTGTGGGTTAGGTTTACAACAGATTTCAATAAAATGCTGTATGACCTCTATAGTTCCACTTAAACACTAAATGGACGGGAGAATTGAAGTTTTAATTGAATAGAAATTAGAAACTTGTAAAAATGAAACAGTTTTAAAAATCTGAACGAGAGGTAAGATCTTTTCGTTCTAACAATAAAGGTCAAAACCCAAAGTGAGGAGTGACTAAAGACTGATTTATTTAGGGGATATTAGGAGTATAAAAATGGCAGAGCAAGTATCAGGGGCGCTACTTAGGCTGTGACACACAGGGTGACATCAAAACACAAGACAAAGGCCAAACTGCTGCATGGCTTACGTCCCCTTTTGCCTGGCTAGTCCATTTAGATGTCCATGTGGTTTACAACTGTGTTTACATGGACTTTAGTAACCTGGGTACTCAGAGAAACCAGCTTTCTTGGGTAATCGGGGAACAGTGTTAACATGCATTTACTCAACCTACATGCAGCAGAAGAGTAACCTGATTTCTCCTATACCTCTGATTTATTTTAGAAGCCTGACGCACATGGAAATCACTGCTCTGTTGCGTGTGTGTGTTCATGTCGCAGCAGAGTGACAGCGCAGGGGGAGAAAAGGAAAGACACATGCAGCTGATCCACAACAGACTGAATGTTAAAAATCCACCAGGGAAGGTGACTTATTTAGACTTCTACAAAGCACTTTGTGTAGATGACCTTACGGTGACTTTGTTTTAAAAATGAGGCAGCATTTTTAATTCAAATAAATTCAACTTTATTTATATAGAACCAATTCACAACAAAGTCATCTCAGGGCACTTTAAAGAATAAAGTCAAGATTATAAAGATGTATAGAGAGAACCCAACAATTCCCCCCGGAGCAAGTCATAGGCAACAGTGGAGAGGAAAAACTCCCTTTAACGGAAGAAACCTCCAGCAGAACCAGCAATGTCCAATTTGGGTGCGAAAGGCTCAGAGTAAGGCTCAAATGAGTTATAACTATGTTTAGGTCTAGGGTTTATTGATAAGCTAGAATGGAACATTGCTGCTACTCCTCCACCTCGGCCTGTGCTTCTAGGAACATGATAATTAATATGACTTGGGGGGGTTTACTCATTTAAACTGACATATTCATATATAACATATAAGTTTCAGTGAGACAAAATAAATCAAATTGATGATCGAAGAGATTAAGAAGAGAGAGATCTGATATTTAATAATCCACATTTAATAGTTTTGGGGTTTTGTTCTGTAAGAGGATCAGTCTTAACTTTTATTAGATTATCATGATTGACTCCTCTTATGGTCGTTTTTGTAATTTATGTAATTTATTTGTTCAGGGAACAGACACAGCCTCTATAGGTATGTGGGAGTTGTGGGGGGCTGACGGTTGTAAGGATACTGCAGAGAGGAGTGTAGGACTGGATCTCTGCATCCTGGGCTCAACTCTGGATTGTCCTTAATCTCCCCTATTCAGCCCAGGTTTTCCCCCAAAATGTTAATTATTTATGTAGCCCACATCGTTTGCTGGACACCACCTAGACACCCAGCGGTTGATTGTCGACATGCGGCTGTACATGTCGTCACTGGTCAGATTTGGCAGGGGTCCAGAGAAAACTACAGAGTCCGACATTGTCTTGGCAAATTTCCACACAGATTCAACGTTCATTTTAGTGACCTCGGATTTGTGTAATCGGGTTTCATTAACTCCTGTGTGAATAATAATCTTACTATATCTACGTTTACCTTTAGCCAGGAGTTTCAAATATCATTCAATGTTGCCCACTTTGTCCCCAGGAAGACATTTGACTATGGCCGCTGGAGTCTCTAACTTCATGTTTCTGATTACAGAGCTGAATTACCAGAGTTGGTGGGTGGCTGAGTGGGGAAAATTGATAAGAAATGTGAACTGACTGGTGATGGTCCTCGGGCTTCTGTTTAGCATTAGATCTCTTACGAACCGTCACCCAGCCGGACTGGCTTGCCGGCTGTTCGGGAACTGCAGGGCGACTGCTAACAGGAGCTATATTAGTTCGGCCCGCAATTTTCCATGGTGGGTAGCCTCCCAGCTGCATAGCCTCCCCTCCACAGCTGCGAAACTCTTACAGGCAGTGGAAAAACTGAGCAAGTGAGAGGAGAGACAGAGGGAGATTGAACCAACAACTGTGAGATTGGTGGACAACCGCTCTACCTTCCAGCGCCACAGTCGCCCACAAGTAGTAATTCTTGTGTAGAGAAATAACTTAAATAAAATAAGAGCTGCAATTGATCAGTAAACAGTCCTTCGGTAGAAACCCAAGAGTGTGCAGAAACAGGAAGTGACGCAATACGCTTACCACAAAAGTTTTACCCTGTTAACTCGTTAACGATCTCGACTTTCATTCATTCTTTCCTTCAGGGGCATGGAACTTACTGTCTGCAGCCTTTGGTTACGCACATATGTAGTTGGAGAAAGCTGATTAGAAACGTGGTTATGTAAACATGGCAGTGTAATCGGCTAACTGGGGAATTCAGGTTGGGTTTCTCTAAACCCCTCCACCGATTTTGGAAACCAGCTCTCCCCAATACATGACACTTAAAAAATCTGCTTTCCAGAGAAAGCTCATGGTTACGTGGTTACCTAAGTCCATGTAAACACGGTCAAAAGGCACAGGAACACACCAGAAAGACAACCCTTGACATAAATGTAATTTAGCATCCATGCATGTCTCTGCATATGTGAGATAAAGAGAAAGCTTATGATTTTACCAAACCAATCTCGCTCTTCACAGATGGTTTAAAACTACTTTTAATTGAGAATATGTTCAACAAAAAGTTACAGATTGTACTGGCATTGTTCATACCCTGGGCTCTACATCGATTGGCTAAGCTTAATAGCCAGTCAGAATGGTGTCTCTCTTATAGATGGGACTTTTGTCCACAGCAAGAAATTCCCATTAAGCAGTGCATGGTTTGATCAGTTTTAAAAATAAAACTGTTTAAATTAAAGGTGCAATGAATTTAAAATGTTTTATTAGAAGGCGTATTTCCTGAACTTAAATTCAGATCCAGGATACATTCAGAAATTCTCATTTGAGAACAACTCTGCAGGACAGATGTTAAGCTTACAGCATAAACTGTTTTCTCCCTTTGGTTTTATGCAGGTCAGAGTGCATCATTCCTCACTTCTAGTCTAGTCAAATTTCTTTCCTCTAATGCTGAAATAGATTTCTTTAAGTACCCACTGCCCCTGACAAGCAGGACTCTACTGTAGTTTCCGGTCTGATGCACAACCACTTGGCATCAGCATTCAAACTGCCTGGATACCTGCTTGCTATTGCAACAGTGTGGTGCCCACACAGCTCTCAATCCTCCCATCACTTTGGTTGCCATGGTCACCTATTCTGGTGGGAACGGAAGTGTTCATTTTAATTTCTGAGAGGTGGAATAATGAAAGAGGCAGACACAGGTGGACAATCAGGTGAAGATGTGTGTCCAGAGTTTTGCTAGCAGCTGCAGTTAGGCTGAGATGATCAACACAGATGCACTCAGATGACAGATGACTGCCACTAGAAATGTTGATAGACTTTAGCTTCAGTGGGTGATCTTTGCTAATATCACTATAAGACCAGTGAACAGAATCATCCCCGAACTCTCTCCAATGCTTAGAAATTCTCCAGCCACCTGCTCCTCTCAATCTCACTAGTCTTTTCGGCAGGAAGGAGACTGTAGGCCCCATCTCCACCATTGCACATAGGGCGACTGTGGCGCAGGAAGGTAGAGCGGTTGTCCACCAATCTCACAGTTGTTGGTTCAATCCCCGGCTCCTCCGGTCACATGTCGAAGTGTCCTTGAGCAAGACACTGAACCCCAACTTAGTTGCTCCCGGTGAGTGTTGGCCAGCTGCATAGCAGCTCCCCCATCGGTGTATGAATGTGTGTGTGATTGTGTGTGTGAATGGGTGAATGAGAAGCAGTGTAAAGTGCTTTGAGTGCCAATAGTTAGAAAAGCGCTATATAAGTGCAGAACATTTACATAGAAATGTATTGTTGAAGAGGGATATCACTGCAGAATGGATCCAGACAAATCTGAACTTAACTATTTAAGTTTAATATGATATCAAATATTACTTTACTAAACTGAGTAAAATCCAGCTTTTAAATCCCCATGTATTCAGTAAACAGGGCAGCTGTAGCTACTTTGTAGAGTAGTCATCCACCAACCACAGAATCAGTGGTTTGACTCCTGGTCCTCCTGGCTATGAGTCAATGTGTCCCTGGGCAAGTCATTGAAGCTCCGGGTTTTCCTGCTTACTAGTTGTAAGTTGCTTTGGATCGAAAATCTGCTAAATGAATAATTGCAGAAAATAACAGTACCGTGAAAGTTAGGGTGCAGACTTAAAAAACCAAATTCTCTTCCAAAATTGTGATCTAACTTTTTATTGTTATGTATTTATTTTTTCTTAAAACTATTTGCCGATATATTGTAAATTAACAGATACTCCGAACATTTGTAGCAATAAATCTTATCAAGAAGTTAGTGTCAAATATTAACCATTTTAATAAATGACTGTGTTTGCCTGCAGTGGAGGGCATAAAGGTGGTGGAAATTGAGAAATGTTGCAGCGACATTAAGAAGCTTCGTGAGGAGGTGGCGTCCAGAAACAACAGGTAACATCCGCAACAACTGCAATTTTCTTCAATGTAATAGCCAATCTTCCCTGCTCTTTTTAGACTGATGTGACTTTGGGAACTTGTGATGGAAAGACAGTTTTGAAATTTTGGCAAAATAGAGACTAATTATTCAACAGTGTAAATAACCAATAAAGCCTTAATCAGTGTCACTCGCAGTCATAGTATTAGACATGCAGCAAATAGCACAACATGTTTTTCCTTCTTAGTGTCAATTTTACATTTTTTTTTTTAGTAACTTCCTGGAAGATAATAAGAAGCTGATTCCTCGAAGAGACGTGCCCTCCTATAACAAGGTAAGTCTTTCCTAGAAAGTCTCTACCACACACTGTTCACTCCAAAAGAGTCACTGATGTCAGGTGTACTCAGAAATGTCATAACCTTCACTGTGCTTCCAGGAAACAGATAAAACTAATTCTTTCCACATATTTGTTTAGTCAAAAATCAAACTAATTTTGATTGACTGTTTGGTTTTCTGCAAACAGTGGAGATATGAAAGTTGTGAAAATGCAATAGGAAAGATTTATAGATGTTAGGCTAGGCCTATTCCCAGAAATCAGTCGAGTACAGTAGGTCACTGAGATAATGAACTCTACTCAGAAACACAGAGAACCACACCTATGTGTCTTCACTCAGGAACAAGTTGTGTTTCGTGAACACAGTGACCCCTATGATTTTTCTTTTACACTTTGAATAACTTGACACAATTTAACCCTTTTAAATAGTGAATGTCTGTGGGGGGACACAACAGTTAAATTTAAACAGTAAAATATTGGGGATGACATTAATTTTATGCCTGAACAGTAGGTGTAATTCGAAAAACCCTCCTCTGATATCTGACTGTGACAGACCAATGAGGAAATACTGCTAAGTTTACTGAACTCATCTTACCCACAATTCCTCTCTCACTGTGTCCCCTGTCTCCTTTTTACCCATCGATTTTGTTTGTGTCTGCACAGTATCACCTATCTAAGGAGACAATAGAAGCTCTTAGATGGCCTACATTCGATGCCTGGCAGTGGGAACCCAATGAGGTGAGACTTATAGCCTAATTAAAAACTACCCTCTAAAATTGTTTAGTATTAAAGCTAATTATCAAACCATGAGTGTGCTATTAATAATTTGCTCATTTCAGTCAAAAGCCTTAGTCTTGGTAGAAAGAAAGTTTAATGTTTGTCAGTGGCCTGACATGACCTGCTCTGGACTGATGGAACAAAAGCTGGAGATAGACACAGACTAAAGCAGCTCCAGTGAACTGAAAGTGCCTGGATTTTAAAAGGCAATGATGGTGAATACAGCCAATATAAAACTCTTTTATATCCTCATTCAGTTCTTCAGTGGTCAACAATAATTTTTTCAATTCAATTCAACTTTATTTATATAGCGCCAATTCACAACAAAGTCATCTCAGGGCACTTTACACAATAAAGTCAAGATTATAAAGATGTATAAAGAGAACCCAACAATTCCCCCTGGAGCAAGCCATAGGCAACAAAATGGCCATACTTTAGCAATATGTTTGAGGTAATAAACTGCAGATTTGGTTATCAAATCGCCAAGGATTCACCAAGGATTCTGCCATATTGGCTTAAGGTTAGTCCAAGAGAATTAAATGTTGTGGGCAATTTCTCGCTCTGAACCTTTGAACCACCAATAACTAAAATCTTAGTTTTATCTTAGTTTAGCTGCAAGAAGTTATCTGACATCCAGGCACTAATGTCTAAAAGATATTTTAAAATGACATCAATGGCCCCAATTTGTTTAGGAGGCGTTGGTACATAAAGCTGTGTCATTATTATCTATGGTTAGAGATGCCATTTCTCCAAATGATGTCATTTAGAGGTAACACGTACAAATTAAAAAGTAAATTAAAAACTAGTAATCCTAGTTATTTCAGAGGTTTTGGATATGTTTTAACTAGTTTCAACAAAAAATCTGCCAGAAAAATACGATGAAAACCAGTTAAAATCAATTCCAGACAGCCCAATATGATCCTTCAGTCTATTTAAAGCTGCAGTTAAGTCTAGTACAACCCAAACTGAGAGTTTGCCTAGATTTGTCCTGATATCATTAACTACTGACTCTGAAGCTGACTCTTCACTTTGTTGAGTGTGGAAACCAGACTGAAACATTTCTAAATTGCTGGTTGTAATTAGAAAACCTGCTAGCTTCTGCTAGATTGGTTTATAGCTAGTGGGTGTGGATTGATCGGGGCTCCCTTTTTTCCAAACAGTTTTTTTCTGTGGGAAAAACACAAAGTTAGTTGACAATAAATAAAAACCTGGTCAAACATAAATAAAACCTGTTTTTAAAAATGGAGGTTTGAATGTGGTCAAGGGTGCAGGTGGAAGACTAGTTTTGACAGCACCCTCCTGCATCAACCAGGAAGAAATTATCAAGTGTGGTTTCACATTAGAAAGGCTTCACACTAGAAATTGAGTTTGAAAAGTCATAATTGCGGCATGGTATTCAAAGACAGAGAAGGTTCCAAGGTCAGCGTTTCTGCCCTTTATGCTGAGAGGCTAGTCATTTTGGAAAATCACTAGCCACACACAGTGGCTGGTGAGCAAACAAGATAATGACCACCCCTAGGTATAAATGTGACTGTCGATGGTTGTCTGTCTGTTTATGTCCATTTGTTGGCCCTCAGATAGATGGGAGACTTGTCCAGGGTGTATCCTGCCATTTGCCCAATGACAGCTGGTTTTGCCTCCAGCAGTCCCACATAAGACAATCAATGGATAGATGTAATCAAAACTAGTAGGAAAATACTGAATGTAAAAACAGTTGGGACAATGTGAAAAACAGAATTTTATCAACCCATATTTTAATAAAGAACATATCAGATGTTAAAACTGAGATATTATACCATTTCATTGAAAATATTGAAAATGAAACTAATACAAAATGCCTCATAGAAGCCTAAATAAGTCACTTTCCCCCACTGATTTTTTCACCTTCTCTCTCCTTTGCTGCTCTCACTCTGTGCTCTCATTCTCTGTTCCCCGTCAGATCATCGTTTTTGTTTTGTCTTTGCCACTCCATGCAACACCCTACCTTCTGGTTTGCCTGTCTCGTGTTGTCTGGACTTCTGACTCTGGTTATTTGGACTCCGTTACCTGTTTGTGTTGGTCTGAGGTTTGATTTAATTTTCATTGTGTATCTTAGTCGTTTTCTTTGTGCTCGCCTTCTGTTTATGGATCTTATTTGTTTCCTTGTGTGTGTTTGCCCTGATGATGTTTAGTTTTTTCCATGCTTGTAATTTCCCGGGAATCTTTTGTTCAGTTCTTATAAGTTCACTCCTTGGTTTATTAGTCCCATCCTTGTTGGTTTCATGTTTGGTTCTCCTATTGAGATTCTTAGTTTCTATAGCCCTGGTTCATGTTTAGTTTCCTGTGTTTGTATTAAGACCTATATTTGTCCCTAGTTTTTTTCCTGTGTGTTGCTGCCATCACATTAGAAATAAGACAATATTTTCAATGAAATGGTAAAATATTTATCTATTCTGAATAAAATATGGGTTGATGAGGTTTGCAAATCATTGCATTCCCAACTTTGTTTTAAATATGAATAATCTTCTTTAATTTTCCTAAATAATGCCACCACAAGGGGGCACAAGCCAGTGTCCTCTTTTGGTAGTCCCAAGTCTAAATAAATTCAGAGGATTTTGTCAGGGCATCTACAAACACATGCCAAATTAAAAAATGTGATCATGACTTTCACAACAAAGCTGACGTCTATTCTGGATCGGTCGTGTCCCCGGTTAAAAAAGACCCCTACCAGTGCTGCTGACCTACACAGTGCCAGTGGAAATTAGGCTACTGTTGGCCAAAGAAGGAGAGGAGGAAAGTGTGTTTGCAGGCAAAGAGAGTTGAAGAGAAGTAAGGTGGATATACTACTGCAAGGAACCTTGGAGTTATTTTTTTTACCAGGATTTGTCCTTTACCTCAGATATAAAACAAATCTCTAGAACAGCCTTCTTCCACCTACGGAACATTGCCAAAATAAGGAACATCCTGTCTCAAAGTGATGCCTAAAAACTAGTCCATGTTACTTCTAGGTTAGACTACTGTGATTCCCTACTTTCAGTGGTGATTGGTCCAGATCGTAAAGGACTTGTTGGTCAAAGGAACAGAGGTGATGAGAATGTGATGGGCTGGTTTGGTCTTCAGGACAGGAACACAGAAGGACAGATGGTGGTAGACTTTGCAAAGAGAATGGAAATGGCTGTAGTGAACACTTTCTTCCAGAAGAGGCAGGATGGTACTTAGTGTGTCATTGGGAAAGAGGAAAGTGGACAAGGAGACTTGGTGGTGGAAGGAGGAAGTTCAGGAGTGTATACAGAGAAATAGGTTAGCTAAGAAGTAGTGGGATGAAGAGAACTGAAGAAAATAGACAGGAGAAAGGGAGATGCAGTATAGGGTGAAGGTAGAGGTGGCAAAGGCCAAACAAAGAGCATATGAGGACTTGAATGCTAGGTTGGACAGTAAGGGGGGAGAGGTGGTTTTGTACAGGGTGGTGAGAGAGATAGAGATGGGAAGGATGTGCAACAAGTTAGGCTGATTAAATATATGGATGGAAATGTATTGACAGGTGCCAGGAGTGAGAAGTGGGAAGATAGAAGGACAACTTTGAAGAGTTGAAGAAGAGGTGACTGATGTGGAGCAGGAAGTAGTTTCTGACTTGTTTATTTAACGAGATTTTGGACAGTGAGAGGATGCCTGAGGAGTGGAGAAGTGTACTGGTGCTGATGTTTAGGAAAAAGTGTGTAGGGCTGTGGCAACTACAGAGGAATAAAGCTGATGAGCCACACAATGAAGTTGTGGGAAAGAGTAGTGGAAGCTCGGCTAAGGGCAGAGGTGAACATTTGTGAGTACAACAGATGCAGTATTTGCTTTGAGGATGCTGATGGAGAAGTACAGAGAGGGTCAGAGGGAGTTGCATTGTGTCTTCGTACATTTAGAAAAAGTGTATGACAGGGTGCAGAGAGAGGAGCTGTGGTATTGTATGAGGACGTCTGGAGCGGCAGAGAAGTATGTTAGAGTGGTGCAGGACATGTATGAGAGCTGTAAGACAGTGGTGAGGTTTGCTGTAGGTGTGACAGAGGAGTTCAAGGTGGAGGTGGGTCTGCATCAAGGATCAGCTCTGAGCCCCTTCTTGTTTGCTGTGGTGATGGACAAGCTGACAGATGAGGTTAGACAGGAATCTCCATGGACTATGATGTTTGCAGATGACATTATGATTTATAGTGAGAGCAGGGAGCAGATGGAGGAAAATCTAGAGATGTGGAGGTTTGCTCTGGAAAACAGAGGAATGAAGCTTAGCCGCAGCAAGACAGAATACATGTGTCAATGAGAGGGACCAAGGTGGAACGGTGAGGTTACAGGGAGCAGAGGTGAAGAAGCTGCAGGACTTTAAGTACTTAGGGTCAACGGTTCAGAGCAACGGTGAGTGTGGAAAAGAGGTGAAGAGGCGAGTGCAGGCAGGTTGGAACAGGTGGAGAAATGTCAGGTGTGTTTTGTGAAAAAACAGTATCAGCAAGAATGAATGGAAAGATGTTTAAGACGGTGGTGAGACCAGAGATGTTGTTCGGCTTAGAGACAGTGGCACTGAAGAAAAGACAGGAAGCAGAGCTGGAGGTAGCAGAGCTTAAGATGGTTTTCTTAGTGAGGGACAAGATGGATAGGATCAGGAATGAGTACAGCTCATGTTAAAAGTTTTGGAGATAAAGTCAGAAAGGCCAGATTGAGGTGGTTTGGACATGTTCAGAGCCAGTAATAGGCTGTGATCAAAACCAGAAGCTTCCTTTATGTGTCCATCTTAAATTGTATGTCGGCATATATAACACTACACAGTATGGGTTGAAAGAGCTCCCTCAAAAAAAAAAGCCACAACATCTACTATTGTTCTTCCAGATGCTGAGCTGTCTGGAACACATGTACCATAATCTTGGCTTGGTCAAAGACTTTAGCATCAACCCCATCACACTCAAGAGATGGCTGGTGAGAATAAGACTCAAAACAGCGATGTCTGAAAATACAAATGGTTTTACAGGTTATAACAAGGCTCTTCAGACCTAATATCTCTGCGTTTGTGTCTAAATACTTGCAATATCTTCTCATTTTTCTACATTTGTTACATTTGTTTTTTGGGATTGTGACACAGACAACATGACTTCTTGTTTGTGCTTGCTTCTTTCTGTGTGTAGATGTGTATACACGATAACTACAGGAACAACCCCTTCCACAATTTCCGTCACTGTTTCTGTGTCACCCAGATGATGTACAGCATGATCTGTCTCTGCAGGCTACAGGTAATCAGTCTCTCAAAGATCCGTGTGCAACATCAGCCTTCCTTCCACTTCAGTTGTTTTCATGTCAGTTGGTTTATTCATGCTATGCCCATAAACACAGTTTTCTTACTTTGGCTCAACTCTTCAGAGTCTGACAGGTTGTGAAATAACAACATATGAGGTCAAATTAGGAGACAAATCAGCAAAGCATCAAAAACTCGGACTGCAGTTTAAGGTCCCCATCTTTATGGAAATACAAAACCATCGGAGGATTTCCTGAAAGATATGAGAAAAGAAAGCAACCTCTCGTCTAACTCTCAGCAAGAATAACTGTCAGACCATTGCTTAAGCCCCTCAACAAGAATGTAACTTTGAAAATTAATTCTTTGGGGACACACACAACAGACTGAGTCAGATTAGTATACTCTGTGTGTTGTGTTTCTCTCTTGCATCATCTTATAGACACAAACTGACATCAAATGTCTAAGTGTACCACTGACCAGAAGTTGTTAATTGCTTCTTCTTTTTCTGTCTGTATTGTACATGTATCAAATACCTACTGAAATATTATGGTGGCAGAAAGCTACATGTTGTCATCCTTTAGTTGTCATAATCCAGTCTGAGTCAAAAGCTTTGCTGTGAAAATAAAAAAGTTAGGTTTGAGAAGGCTTAGGAAAGAAAGGAGATGAGTAAGAGGAGGCACAGGGGGTGTGACGAAGGAGAGAATATAGAAGGAGAATCTCTCTGATCTCACTTCTCTCCTACTCTCAAGGTAGGTTTAATTATCACAGGACTAATGACTGATTAGGAAGCATCTGCACCACTGACCTGCTAACGGAGCTTCATACACTCTTCACATTCACATGTGGCGATTTGAGGGTGGAACATGTGATCACAGACATCAGCTCACATTACCTTAAAGTAAAAGGTTTAATTGATATTCAGCTAAATTTGTGTTTGTCCATTGTTCAGGAGAAATTATCTCAGCTGGATATTTTTATTCTCATGACTGCAGCTGTGTGTCATGATCTTGATCACCCCGGATTCAACAACACGTAAGACAAACACACAAACGCACACACACACACACACACACACACACACGAAATACAATTTCATTTTTCTCTTATTTATTCTCTGTGTTAATTTCTCTTTTTTACTGCATCACCTTCACTCCATCCATTCCTTTATCATGGGGTTTGTCATTTTGTCCTCCAGTTGTCTCCATCCACTTCCTCTCACTGCTGTCTCCTTATTTCTGTCCCTGTTTTTTTATCACTTCTTCACTTCCTCACTCCCCCCTCCTTGATTATTCTTTTCTTCTCCGCTATCCCACCCATATACATATTCTTTGATGCTTATTTCTTTGTCTTTTTTAATTTTTACCATTCTCTGCTCTTCCAGGTACCAGATCAATGCCAGAACAGAGCTGGCAGTTCGCTACAATGACATCTCCCCTCTGGAGAATCACCACTGTGCTGTGGCCTTCCAGATCTTCTCTCAGCCTGAATACAACATCTTCTCCAACTTTGACCAAGAGGCTTTCAAACAGATACGACAGGTACTATAGGGCTCTGTAGGTGTGTTTGCGTAGAGCTGTACCACATCTGTATTAAGTAGGTAAACTTTTGAGAGCAGAATGTAACAATGTGCCTCTAACAGCACTTATAATAACAGCATTTAAATAACAGTCATAAAACAAAAGATAATAGACACAAAGGATCTAAAATACTGCACAGTTTTATTATTAGTGTCAGTGATGGCTGGACAATAATTACTAGGGTAATATATTATATATACCATCGGTTTGTACTGATAAGCTGTTTCACCTCATGATGCTTCTCAGGGAACCATAACACTGATTCTGGCCACAGACATGGCACGACACAGTGAGATTCTGGACTCCTTCAAGCAGAAAGTTAACAACTTTGACTACAAAGATGAGGAGCATGTCACTTGTGTAAGTACAGTTCACTTCACAAATACAGTGCATCCAGCATGGATTCACAGCGATGACCTTTTTCCTTTTTACCTTACAGCCTTATTACAAAATGGATCAAATTCATTATTTTTTCAAGAAAATTCTACAAGCAACGCCACATAATGACAATGTAATAGAAGTTTGTTTGAAATCCTTGCAAATTTATAAAAAAAAAAAAAAAAAAATGACATGTACATAAGTATTCACAACCTTTGCCATGACACTCAAAATTGAGCTCGGGTGCATCCTGTTTCCACTGATCGTCCTTGAGATGTTTCTGCTACTTGATTGGAATCCACCTTTGGGAAGTTTAGTTGACATTATGGACATGATTTGGACAGGAATACACCTATGTTTATACGGTCCCACAGTTAACAGTGCATGTCAGAGCACAAACCAATCCATGAAGTCACCACTCATTACCTGACCAACACCTTCCCTACTGTCACGCTGTGGGGATGTTTTCAGCGGCAGATACTGGGACGACGACAGGACGACAACCCAAAGCACACAGCCAAGATAATAAAGTGGTGGCTATGGGACAACTGTGTGAATGTCCTTGAGTGGTGCAGCCAGAGCCCAGACTTTGAAGCCCCAGAACCCGATTGAACACCTTCCAGAAGAACAACCATCTCTGCAGCACACCACCAATCAGGGCTGTATGGTAGAGGGGCCAGACAGAAACCACTCATTAGTAAAAGGCAGGTCACAGCCCATCTGAAGAAATCTCAGACCATGAGAAGCAAAAGATGAAACAAAGATTGAACTCTTTGGCCTGAATGCCACGTATCATGTCAGAGGTAACCAGGCACTGCTCATCACCTGGCCAATACCAACCCTACAGGAAAGCATGATGGTGGCAGCATCATGCAGTGGGGATGTTTTTCAGTGGCAGGAACTACAAGAATAGTCAGGATCAAGAGAAATATGAATGCAGCACTGTACAGAGAAATCCTTGATGAAAATCTGTTCCAGAGCGATCTGGACCTCAGACTGGGGCGATGGTTTATCTTCAAAAGGACAACAGCCCTAAGCACACAGCCATCATAACAAAGGAGCGGCTA
This sequence comes from Channa argus, assembly GCF_033026475.1. Taxonomy (NCBI): domain Eukaryota; kingdom Metazoa; phylum Chordata; class Actinopteri; order Anabantiformes; family Channidae; genus Channa; species Channa argus. The sequence goes on from NC_090205.1 coordinate 27,925,010, forward strand.
CTGGACAATTGCGTGAATGGGAGGGGCCCAGCCAGCTCCCAGAGTTAAACCCGACTCAACATCTCTGGAGAGATCTTAAATAGCTATGCACGGACGCTCACATACATGTGATTTATTATTTATTTTTAATACATTTGTGTGGTATTGTTTGTTTTGGAATTTTGAGGAAAATAATGAATTTGATCCATTTCAAATAAGGCTGTAGCATAACAATGTGGAAAAAGTTAAGCACTGTAAATACTTTCCAGATGCACTGTAGGTCACAAGGTGCAGTCACAGCTGTAGTTCTGTTCTGCAAAGTCAAGTAAAAAATACAGTATATGGACTGTAGGTAGGCTCAGTGGGCTTGTTCGAGACTGTGCCTGGAAGCGGAAAAGAGCAGGCGGTGACAAAAAGTGCAGTCAAGTGGGAAAGTATCCCAACTTTTTATAAATAGTAAGGGTATCATCTTTAAAGGAAGTTGCAAGTACTTACATCCAGTGAGGTCCAATATTCCATATTAAATAAAATGTCACCAGATTATTATTAAAAATTATGTATACACTCTTCATAATCTGTTTGCTATTGGATCTGACAGACACTAAAAATGTTACGCAGGTGATCTGTGTTTATAGTTTAACCTGACTAGTGTTTTCCATGAAATGAATGATAAGAATCTTCCCATCCCACTTATCACAATATATATTAAATACTTAAAACATTAACATTTATTTCATATACTATAGAACAAATGATCTGGAAAAATAACTGATGTTTTATAATAAACAAAAGAGGAAACATGTTTATAAAACATCAAGTTGTTGCAACATATGAACCAATTAGCTGTTAGTTTGGAGCCAGGTGTTTCCCATCATGCTCTAAAGTTTTGCAGTTTGTTGGAAAGGAACTGCGGCACCTGGCTCCTAAACTGCAGCCACCTTTATCTCGCAAAGTTACTGTTGCCTACATATGTTGGAGCAAATTAGGATCAAGTCGGAGAGAAAAATAAATAACCAAGGGTGATTGAATTTAAGCAGAACTTGCTCATCTATAACAAGTCCATTGATTGACAGCATCAGTACAAAGAAAAACTTTCAACTAAATTCAATTCAACTGTATTTATATAGCGCCAATTTACAACAAAGTCATCTCAGGGCACTTTACAGAATAAAGTCAAGATTATAAAGATGTATAAAGAGAACCCAACAATTTCCCCTGGAGCAAACCATAGGCAACATTAGAGAGGAAAAACTCCCTTTAACGGAAGAAACCTCCAGCAGAATCAGGCTCATAGTGGACGGACATCTCCCTCGACCAGTTGGGGTGAGTGGAAAGTGAAGAGAGAAAAGAACAGAGCAACAAAAGCAACAACAAAACATCGGGCAGGTTGGTAGGACCAGTAGCTGCACGCTGGAAGACACACAGCTTCAAAGCTGGGGACACCTGCAGAAAGGGACAGAGAGAGGGGGACAGAGAAGGACAAAGACACACAGACACACAGAGTTAATGTCATACAGTGGTGACAATTGCGGGGTGAGAGGAGAGGAGAGATGGTCAAGAGGAGGAAAGGAGCTCAGTGCATTGGGGGGTGGGTCCCCCAGCAGTCTAAGCCAATGGCAGCATAACTATAACTAACTATAAGCTTTATTAAAGAGGAAGGTTTTAAGCCTAGACTTAAAAGTAGAGAGGGTGTCTGCTTCCCGAATCTGAACTGGGAACATCCAACAATAATTGTTGGATTGACAGTGAACATTAAGCCCAAAGAAGACAAAATACGATACTTGAATCGATTAGTCCCCAAACCATCCAGTGAATAAGCTCCTGTTTGAAAAATGCAGAATGAAACTATATCTGACCAGAAAAGAACCTTAGTGACCTTAATCAGTTTCATGTGTATGATGCATTCTTCCCAACAATAAAAACTGTTTTCGAATGTGTACATTTTGTTTTAATATTTTCTTTTATAATTTCTTTAGTCTTCAGACTAAGGTATACAGTACAAAATCAGTACTACTTTTGATATTATAAGTTCTTTTACTGATCATATTTCTGTACTTTTATTCAATAAACTATACCTGAATGTAGTATTATTCTGTGGTAATACAAATTTTACACGAGTGAAGGTTCTGCTTACTTCTTCCAACCTGAAAAAATTGTTATATACTGTATTGTATTTTTACTATAACAAACAAACAAACAAACAAACAGAACACTTCTGTCCCCCAAATACTTTAATGATCAGATATATTACAGAAGAAAAATCAGTTCATTCTTTTAGCTGTGTATCTAGATAGCCTCATTTGAGTTGACAGAAAAACGTTGTTGCTGGAAGATTAATTTACTAAGGTAATGATGGCTCTAAACTCTAATACTGTCCTATTTGATCTTACCAGGTTGTCAGCTATGAAGTAAGCTTTGCAGTGTTTTCATAGAGCACCTCTTTATTCATACTGACATTTGCCCTTTGTCCCTGTGCTCTGTGCAGCTGAAGATGGTGCTCATCAAGTGCTGCGACATCTCCAATGAGGTGCGGCCCATGGAGGTGGCTGAGCCCTGGGTCGACTGTCTACTAGAGGAGTATTTCATGCAGGTGCATTCACCTATCTTTGGAAATATTTCTTATTCCATTTTGAAGCCTGAAATTTCTTTTAGGAATGAAACATCATGAGAAGCAATTGATTCAGGAGAATTCTCAGAGCAACTCAATGTCTCATTAAAGAGGTGTGGTTGACCTCGTTGCTAGGAATGACGAAATGTTTTAAAAGCTATTGCAATTAGTTGATAGAAAAATACATTGTAGTAAACTCGCTTAGAGTTTGTGGTTCATGCTGTGAGCACAATTACTGTTTCTGTTCAGTTAATTTTTTGTTGTGAACATCATTATAGTTATGTGGAGTTTGGACTTAACCAGATATGTAATGTATACATGACATAACTTAGGACTTGTAGCAAGCAATTACTGACCACCACCCAGTGTGATCCAGAAAGTCCCCCCAGGGCTTAACTTTTTCCACATTTTGTTATGTTACAGCCTTATTTCCTAAATGGATCAAATTCATTATTTTCTCTTAAAATTCTACAAACAATACTCCATAATAAAAATGTGAAAGAAGTTTGTTTGAAATTCTTTGCAAATTGCTTAACAATAAAAAATGAAAAAATTGCATATATGTATTTATCCTTGGCCTTGCCATGACACCCAAAATTGAGCTTTTGGACCAATTGACCATGAAGTTACCACTCACCACCTGGCCAATACCTTCCCTACGCTAAAGCATGGTGGTGGCAGCATCCTGCCGTGGGGATGTTTTTCAGTGCCAGATACTGGGACAATGACATATGAATGCAGCATTGAAAATCTTTTCCAGAGCGCTCTGGACCTCAGATTGGAGCGATGCTTCATCTTTCAAACGGACGACAACCCTAAACACACAGCCAAGATAATACTGGCTATGGGACAACTGTGTGAATGTCCTTGAGTGGCACAGCCAGAGCCCAGACTTGAACCCGATTGAACATCTCTGGAGAGATCTGAAAATGGCTGTGTACCGATGCTCCCCATTCAAACCGATGGAGCTTGAGAGGTACTGCAAAGAAGAATGGGAGAAACTGCCCAAAAATAGGTGCCAAGCTTCTAACATCATACTCAAAAAGACTTGAGGCTGTAATTGGTGCTAAAGGTGCTTCAAGAAAGTATTAAGCAAAGGCGGTGAAGAACTTATGTACATGTGATTTTTTTCCTTTTTTATTTGTAATAAATTTGCAAAGATTTCAAACAAACTTCTTCCAGATGACACCATCTGGAGGAATTTTAAATCATTATAAGTTTAGATGATGTCATTTGGAGGAGCTCTGCAAAAGCAGGTTGATATATTACTTCAAAGGGGGAAACTACTACTACTACTACTCTTGGTTCAAACTTCAAAAGTACTCACGAATTTTTAAGTATCATTGTAGATTCATGTTTTCTCTTTCTTCTGTTAATAACGACCTGGAAAGTGATGATATGTCTGTGTGTGTGTGCTGCTCAGAGTGACAGGGAGAAGGCTGAAGGGCTTCCTGTCGCTCCATTCATGGACAGAGAAAAGGTCACAAAGCCGACAGCTCAGATTGGTTTCATCAAGTTCGTCCTCATCCCCATGTTTGAGACTGTAATGAAGGTGAGTTCATTTGTTTTTTTATGTTCCAAACTAATATATACTGGTATATTATTATGTACTGACCTATCAGCACATTAAGGGTTAAAGTCCACTCCGCCTTTACCAACAGTGACATTTAACCCTTACGTTTAGGGTTAATTAGGCCGAACTTACCATTGTTTAAAATACATTATTTTCTCCGTGGAGTACTTCTACTTATGTACTTTAATTACAATTAGTCAACTCAAGTGGCTTTTATTGTCATTTCTACTATACACAGTGGTTCACAGTACACAGTGGAAACAAGATAACGTTCCTCCAGAACCATGGTGCTACAAAAAAACACAAGCTATGTGAAGTTCATCGAGTGCAACCAAGTGCAAACAGTGCAGATGAAACAAACAGTACAGACAGACAGTGTAGACAGACAACACAAGATAAACCAGGACAGGAAACAAAACCTAAGACCGCGTCGACCAGTAAACCTATTATTATCGATTATACAGTACAGTACAGTCAAGTGTGCTAAAGGTGCAAAAAGCAGCATGTAAACAGTGTAGTGCGGTAAGTATAGAATAATATAAATAAATAAATAAATAAATGATGGTGAAATTAATTGAGATGAGTAATGAATGATGAGTGTGTGTTAAGTTCGGGTTGTACGAGTGTGTGTGTGTGAGTTCCATGTCAGTTCTGTGCATTGAGCAGCCTGATGGCTTGCGGGAAAAAACTGTTGCACAGTCTGAATGTGGTGGCCCGAATGCTTCAGAACCTCTTTCCTGATGGCAGGATAATTAAGATAACCTGCTTAGTACTTTAGTAGTTTACATAGTACTTTTTACGTGGTATTTTTTTTGGGGGGGGGCAATACCTTTACGGACTTTACGCCAGGTGTATGGGTATTTTAATTCACTTTGTGATGATACTGACACTTGGATCTCGTTTGTGTGTACTAGCTGTTCCCACAGATTGAGGAAGTGATGGTGCAGCCACTCAGACACTCAAGAGACCGATATGAAGAACTCAAACAGATCGATGATGCTATGAATGAGGTTGGAGGATTTCAAAGTGTGTGTTAATGCAAATGATTTGTCCTTGTGTAGGTCGTGACTGATAACAAGTCATGTTATCATCTTCAGATGCAGAAAAAGAAAAGTGAGAACTTTACCACGAGTGGGAAGAAGTAAAAGATGTGGGCAAGGTAGGAAGGAAGAGATCTTGCTGTAAGTGTTTGCTGTGAGTGTGTGCATACTGTATACACAGATATGACTGGCTGTTTGCTTTATGAATCCAATCTAATCTGTTTCAGTACCAGTGAGTGTAGAGTACAAGAGTGAAACTGAGGGTTCAGACCTGTTAGTCTGTTACTGGCTTTTCTCTCCCCAACTCCACCTGCTGAAGGGCAGAGAAGCACCAGGATGATCTGAGAACACTGTCATTTTCCAGGGTGTTGCAGAAAAGTGATGGAATGGTTCACACAGTGTTATAAACTACTGATGGACACCAGGACCAGTTAGTCCAAAGCCTTTTTTTTTAGGGAATGTCAGCATTTGTACAGCAAAGACTACTACAGTGAACAATTTATTTAGATACATATGTTTCATTGGCTTTTTTATGTGAAATTAGTTGTTTTTTTACAGATTGTACAATTTTTTGTGTGACTTTTTTTCCTACTTAAAAAATGTATTAAAAAAACTATGTCAATAACAAACCCTGTCTGGATTGATGATTGAGGTCTGATTCTTGTTGAACTTCATTTGAAAATAAATCATAGCTGTTTTTTAAAGAGCATTCAGTATCATGACTCATTCATTTTGATGGGATCTGTCATAATATGATTTACTGCAATAACCTGTAGCATAATAAAGACACTATTTTATGTATATGGTTCTATCATACCATCACTGCCTTTATGATCATCAGTGAGTTTTGCCCAGGGCAAAAAAGGTCTCTTTTGCCTCTTGCTTGTTTGTCGTGCCAGTACACAGCCCAAACACAAGCAAAAACAATACTGCAGTAGTATGTTTATGTAGGTGTATATGTTGATTTACAGTTCTGTAAAAAAAGGGTTTTAGTTGAGATGGATTTTCAGTTATTGGTACATAGCGTACTCTACCGAATATAGTTAAGCAAATAGCCTATAAAACAGGTACTATAATGTACACTTTAGTTTTTAGATTTACTTTAAATAAATTCAGCCGAGTGGTTGACAGTGATGAAAGCTGTAATCTACAACATGCATAACTACAAAAATCTATGGAAGTCAAAATTATGTAAGAAAATGTGCAACCATTGTACAAGATTTATCTTTACTACATATAATTGTGAGATGTTGGAAAGACACCTCATAGCTACAAGTGGATTCAAAACTCCTGGTGTCGCTGTGGGTTTTCTGGGTGGATGTTTTCCCCAGTGGCTCCTCGTGTTTCCTCCCACAGCCCAAGGCAACCAGATAAGAGGGTGACGTCTAAGGGCAATTAAATATGAGCATGAGTCATTATCTTTCTCCGAGAATCAGGCCGGCGGTTGGTGATCCGCCCAGGGTGTGGCCTGTCTCTTGCCCCAGGTTAGCTGGAATAATGGATGAAACTGTAATTTGATTTTTCAAACTTTTCCATAATCTCCCACAAACTCATTGCAGTCTGGTTTGGTGCTAAATAAGAAATATTCCCAACGTCCACATCTTAAACAAACAGCTGCACGTGTCATATTTATAAACACCGACCTCTTCATTCCTCCAACTCTGTGCACAACACAATATATGTCTAAAATATGACAAAGGAAGAATAAAAAGAATAAAAAGTAGCAACAAACAGCAGGCAAACTCTAGCTGCAATGTTTATTCAACACAATCTGCAGGACATTCGAACTAAACTTACAAATTCAGTCTATGTGGCAAAGAAAAAGTTCCATGTGCTACATCACCCACGTTTAACTTAGTTCAATCATTCAAATCATGCAACCTAAAAGAAATAATAGCAAATAGTTTTGATCAGGCAGTTTCCTTCTTGGACTTCTTGTTGCTGCTGGCTTTCTGTGCCATGGTTCTCTTCAGCTGCTGCTCCTCCAGCCTCTGCTGCTTCTTCTGCAGGTATGACGTCACGTTGTCAAAGCTCACCTTGTGAAGGTGCTTAAAGCAGTTGTTGGTCCTTTTGGAGGCTGTTGTAAAAGGGAAGACCAAACAGAAAAGGGCTAGTAACACTATGCGAGAGCGGGACAGCCCAAGTATATTTACAGCTACAAAAGTATACAGGGGCACAGTTTTTTTTTTTTTAATGGTCTGCACTCTTATTCACCCATTTGCTTTTGCACTTACACACACACACACACACACACACACACACACACACACACACACACACACACACACATGGAGGAACTGCTACGCAGGGAGCAACTAAACCGCTCTACCTTCCTGCGCCACAGTCACACATGTCTGAGGGAATGAAGACATCTTTAATCAACTAACTAGAGCGATACTTCTCGTCACTTTAACATGACTGTAGACTACAGGAGCTCAAACCAGCTGTTGGTTATGGTAATTCCACAATTTATTAACAAGCAGAATGGACCAAGTGTCTCTGTTATCCCAAAAATTCTCACAACATAAGGAGACCACTTCTTTATTAAAACCAGTAGCTGATGCTGCATCACTTTCAGTAAATCAAATCACATCTCCTAATCAGAACCTTTACATACAGCATTTTTACCAGAAAGACTCGAACTCCTGTACTGTCCATGTCACCTGTAAACTGCCATATTTACAATGTGCTTACCTTCAACCATTTCCCAGTGTGGCTTGAAGGCTTCAGTCACTGTGTTGAGTTCAGGGCTCTGAGCATGACACTAGATGGAGCAGGAGAGCACACAGATAAGACACAGCTCACGCTAATTGGGGAATTAAATGAGAAAAGCTGAAATACTGACGAAGATGGCAACGAGCCAGTAAGTGAATGTAATGAAGCCAGTCAGTGAATCACACCTGTTAAATTTTTCTTTTCCTGTATCATATTGTGAGACTTGTATCTTCCTGCTGGGGGATGTTTCAGTACAATAGGTCAGTGGTGCTGCCATAGGAAGTCAGCAGAGGACTCTCTAATATAAAACTTTGGACAAACTTCAGCCATGCTGCCATGTTGAAGCAATGGCTTCCTCTGTGGTGTCTTACCCTGGATACCATGTCTGTTTATTGTTTGTGAAGTTGATTTTACCAACTCCAGACAATTCTTCAACATTCTACATTGTTCCTTTTGTGATTTTGACTGGCTGCTCACCTTTATGGAGAGTAGCCACGGTACCAATGAGTTCCATTTAGTACAGACAATATGTCCAACTGTGGACGGATGAAAATGGGAAGTCTTTGAAACTAGATTAGAACCCTTTCCAGCTACACGCAAGTCAAAGACTCTTGTGAATAGCAAATGGTCAGAGTGTTTTTCTAAGTAATAGTAGCTCTAACGCCTCCATCCTTGGTTTACTGATTGGACGGCAGGTTTGCTAAGACCTGACTCCAGGTGACATCAGAAAGCCTGTGCTGACATTATTGTTTCCATGGGTTTGTTTAATAAAGACCTGAAAGATCATGACTGTTTGTGTTTGATCGGTTTAGAAATATTGTGTTTACATATCTGTGACTTTGGCGAAGATCAGATCACATGACCAATATATGCAATAACATGGAAAATTGTAAACAGTGCCTTTACTTTTTTCTTGCCACTGTACAACAATATAACAGATGACAATTCACACTTGCACATGTAAGTCATGTATTTTTTAAATTTTCGATTTAGGCCCATATGGTAGAACACAACCAAAAATACCATATTTTATTCACAGGAAAAACTAAAAGTGGCTTCACTAACACTGAGTACAGCTGCAGTTAATTTAGATGAGCCAGTTCCAGGTCTTTTCCCTGGTGCATTATCCCTCACTTACTGGGACACTTAATGCCATGACGTCATCTTTATTGTTATCATGTAAAGCTGTGCTGCTGTGAAAGAACAGAATGTCTGAAAAGGAGCTAGTAACGTAGTTTCAGCACAAAAACTGGCTACAGCCAAAATACGAATTCAATCATCTGAATATCTTATCAGTGAAGATAAAATAACAAAATAACACAACTTCATATACAGGATGCCTGAATGCATCACCCCGTACCTGCCAGGAGCCCTCTCTGTGTGTGTAGATTTGAAGCGGTGTATCACTGGAGTCCATCAGTACCCAAAATTGGCCTTCAGGGTCAAAGGTCACATCCAGGGGAAAGTGTGGCAGAGTTATCCTACTGTGTGGCACAAGTCTCTCTCTCCCCTTCTCCTGGTCCAGAGTAAAAAACTGAACTGTGGACACTCTGAGGACACAAGGAAAAACAAGACAACTGATCACTGAGCGGAGATACTTTATCTGAGGCTAGTTAAGAATGCAGCAGATTGAAGGAAGTGATCGCTCTGTGTTTCTTAGCCTCCTGTGACCTTTCACCTCTGGCTGAAATTCGGAGCATTACCCATTTTAATTATTCTGCCATTTTACAATCACGTCACTCCTCAGTATGAATCTTTAGAATGGAAAAATAGTCACAATCTATAGATTTTCCCAAGTACTGAAATTTTGTTTAAATTTGAATGACAAATTTAAATTTGCATCCAGTTGTTGTTCAGAACGTTTCACACAACTTCAAAAACAGCATCTTTTGTATCAGAAGGCCCAGATTTTATTTCATTCAGAGCCATTTGTAGTTTGACTAACAGTCTCTTAGATCACACGTAATTAAAATTTGACTTATCTGAATCAAAAGGTTGTTGCTTACTTTTATTAAATTCAGAACCTCTCGTCGGTGTTTAGCGTAAACAAATAAATTAGCTGGTAAATAGTTCTCTACTGGGAGTTTGTTTTGTGTGTTTTATATAACTGTAACTTTCACAGCTCTGGGTCATTTAGGCCTCTGACATATGGTGACAGGTACCTCTTTGATTAGTATTCGCTTTTTAAAGACTAAACAATCATAAAAGCAACTGTTAGGAATAATGATACTGAAAATATTAATGAGCTGCAAATGCTGAGTAATGTATACGGGCTATGGAGGAACGTGTAAATGAGGAATGTACACATGTACACAGTACAGTACAATAGAGTCACACTCACCTTTCACACTGCACAGCTATGTGACGACCATCTTGGGAGCTTGCAATACGGCACACGGTGGGCTTCTGTGAACAAAGATCGAGCCATGGTGAGGTCATCACAAGCCTTTGTTTTTCATTGTAATACTGTCTACTGTCAGTTAGTTAGTAAAAGCTAGAACTTTAAATGACTGAGATTTAAGATCCCTCTAAACAAAAAACACTATAAACACTATATTAGCAAAAGAAAAATTACTATAAATGAAAAAGATTGGGTCTGGTGATAATCTTCCAGCTGTATTGAGCTCATCATTTCATATTTCAGCACACTGGTTTGGTATTATGACCCTCAACCAGACGTCAACCAGAGTGCTGCTTTAAGAAGCTACTGCCAGCTAACCTTCACAAACATTACAGTGTTTCCCTAAGGTCAACCATTAATTTGCTGAAGCAGTTTCAACATTTCCCTGTAATTTTTAAGTTTCTATCAGTGACCAGCCTCTCTATACCATGTGTGCATTGTATTGTGGAAAATGAAACAACACAAACAAATTCTTCAGTAATTAGTGTTGTTTCTGCTAAGGCTTTGTATTTCCAGTGTTGTAAAGGCAAATGTTCTGTAGTCACCTTCTCTTTGTCAGCCTCAGCGCCTTGTTTCTCTTCAAGCTCTTTTAGATCCCAGCTCTGTAGCCTACGGCCACACTCATACTCCCACAGCTTCACCATCCCATCCTGACAAATACAAAACATACTTCACATTACAGTGAAGCTTCTATACACCTATTTTTGCTGCATTTAAATACAAACCTTTATGCCAGTAAATTTATTAGGCTTTTTTATGTGTAATGTGAAGAACTTTGTAGTTGGTATGTTTTCATATGCACGTACCCCTGATCCAGACAGCAGACAGTGTGAATGACCTGAAGGAATCAGCAAGGCACTGACAAACCTAAGGGGGAAATCCACAAAATGTAATGATAAAATTTAAAATGTGCTGCTAGAAAACGCAAACTGTAAGACTGCAGTACTGAATAACACCTCCTTGTCTATACACTGAAGATTTGGGGCCCTTTTTTACTCCCTTCAGTGGAGTTACTCACTCTTGATGTCCCAGGCAAAAGGACTGGATTTTGTACGGACATCGGAGGGGACTCACTCTGATCTTTTCATCACGGTCGGCTGTGATGATGTACCTGTCATCTGGCGACATCGTCTGTAAGACAGCAAAACACGGCCAACATCAAATGACAACAACCCACAAAAATAAAACGGTCAAACTGTTTAGTCTGTTGTTTCAAATGTATGTAGTTTAGTCACACAGGTTTTACAGTTTTTATAGCGGTTTTGAGTTTTGTGGTTGAGAGTAGACAAAGGACAGGAAATGAGGAGAGAGATGGACACTGACAACATCTCATGATTTACCTCTCAGTGCTGCTGTTATGCTGCAGAATACCAGTCTGAACAATATAACCTTTATAAACGAGGTCTTAATGCAGAACGGAATAAGCTAACTCTAGTTATAGCAAGGTGTGCCTAATAAACTGAAAACTAAATAGCTCAACAGATAAAACACAATTGAAAGTAAACTCCAAACCACAGAGCTGCAAAGACTCAAAGAATTAAACTAAACTTGTGGTTACTGAGCAGACCAAATACTGTTTACAGACACTTGACCTGTGGGTTTTCCATTGGATACATCCTGCTGACAAAACAGCGCGAGTGGGTGGGTGAGTGACTTTATACATGTAACTCGGCAAAAGCCACAGAACTATGGAAAAGTAGAGGAATCAATTGTCTTACAAATTAATCATAAATCCTAATTACAATATTCATCCTGTATAAGATCGGCATATATTGACAGCAAGTAGAGGTAAAAGAAGAACCTGGAAATGGGTGAACGTAAAACAAGAAAATGCAACACTACTATTAAATTAATTAACAGTCATCAGATTATCTCTTTGTCACTAAAATGGTAAATGGTCTACACTTATATAGCGCTTTCCTACCTATTGGCACTCAAAGCGCTTTACACTGCTTCTTATTCACCCATTCACACTCACAATCACACACACATTCATACACCGATGGGGGAGCTGATATGCAGCTAGCCAACACTCACCGGGAGCAACTAAGTTGGGGTTCAGTGTCTTGCTCAAGGACACTTTGACATGTGACCGGAGAAGCTGGGAATTGAACCAACAACTGCGAGATTGGTGGACAACCGCTCTACCTTCCTGCACCACAGTCACTATCACTTTGTCTCTAAATAAAAAAAAAAAGCCTCTGATTTGCTTTAAACACAAAGAGCACAAGGAAAACAGTCAGCAAGTGCAGACTTTCTGCGTTTTCACAGAACGCTCATCATCATTCACACATGCTATTTCTTGAGGTGAACATTTGCCAGAATTGTCTTCAGCCTGCTGCCACTGACATGGGAATTGTTATGTAATTTATGCAAAAAAACAATAATTTTATACTCACATAAGAATGGCACAGTTTCCTGTTGCAACACTATTTAAATCCAACATGTTATCTAGTTTACACTGACTAAACCTAAAAATAAACCTGCTGCTGAGCATATGGGATAAGTTAAATGGTAAATGTTCTGCACTTATATAGCACTTTTCTACCTATTGGCACTCAAAGCGCTTTACACAGCTTATTCACCCATTTGCACTTACAATCACACACACACTACCAATGGGGAAGCTGATATGCAGCTTGTGAACCCTCACCAGGAACAACTAAATTCGACAATGACTGTGGCACAGGAAGGTAGAGCGGATGTCCACCAATCTAACAGTTGTTGGTTCAATCCCCGGCTCCTCTAGTCACATGTCGAAGTGTCCTTAAGCAAGAGACTGAACCCCAACTTAGTTGCTCCTGATGAGCATTGGCCAGCTGCATAGCAGCTCCCCCACTGTTGTATGTGATGATATGATTGTGTGTGTGATTGTGAATGGGTGAATAAGAAGCAGTGCCAATAGGTAGAAAAGCGCTATATAAGTGCAGAACATTTACCATGACCATTTACAATGCTCTACCTTCCTGCGCCACAGTCGCCCTAGGAGAATAAGCTAAACATGTGTTTGGCGAGCCAATAAATCTTGTCAGATTGCTGATTATTTTGCAGACATTTTAATCCAGCTATGAAAAACAAGGGCCAGGTGTGCTAACGCTGTTTGGAGTGTTGGTGTGGCTTGGCGTGTCTTACTACAGCTAGCAGCATGGACAGGTGGCCCATCTTCAGCTCACCCTCCTTCTGTGGCTCCACTACTGAGTAGGAGTACACGTCTCCTGATTTGTCAGCAGCCAGGACTTGATCCTCAGCCTGGCTGAACACCAGGGATGTGCACCTCCTGACCACCCACCTTTGTAGCATACACACACACATAATATATAATATATTAATTAACTATATTAATTAATCTGGCAGTGCTCCTCTTGCATCATTATCAGTTCAGTAGATAATCTGCTGTGTACAAGACAGAGTTTGAAGTGTCACCTTAAGCTGATACACTGCCACGAAGGCTCACACTGAAACAGAACCAGCCTCTTGGTATCATCAGTCAGCGCCACCAGCTTTCCAGAGGGAGACACAGTGAAGGCGAGGATTTTGTCAGTTCCATTTTGCTCCTCACAACAATCACTGATGACAAGAAAAAGCTCCAGATGTTAAAATTACAATTCAAACCGCAATTATACATTGTACAATACTGTAAAAAAATAAAAAACTGTAGTCTTACCTGATATCTTTAACTAAATCTAACATAAAACAAAGGTTATCTGAGCTGAGACAAAATACTAGTTTATGATGTAGTACCAACTAGGCCTGTGCACAATTGCTCCCATAGTTACTACATACAAGAAATTAAAAATTGAAAGGGGAGGGCAATAAATCTATTTCTAAGGGTCCGGAATTCCAAAGATCCACACTGAGAGACATATATTAAGAGGACTTGGAAAAATTGTAAACTTTCCCAGAAATGCCTGAGCTTTCACAATTATTCCGCAGTTATAGTTTTCAAGACTACACCATCCAAAAGACACGCGGTATAAATAGTATACTACTACTAAAATAACTACTATGCCAGAAGAAGGCTTGTCTGAGTTCTGCCACAACAGACCTAGATAATCTCAAACCTTTTAGGAGAATCTTCTACCGACTGATAAGTCAAAAGCCTGTCCTGTCTTCCAAAACTGTTTGGAAGATAGGGGTCCTAGTCAATCTGGTGTAAACCAAATACACAATTCCACAATAAGAACACCACGCCTATTATTTTCCATGACCATCTGAGGACTCTTTCAAGTTGAGCTGAAAATACTTCTCTACAAAATAATGTAAATTAATCCTCAGGTCTCCCTGATCATGTACCCATTGGAGTACGGTTAAAATCTCATTAACAAAAATAAGAAAAGAAAAGAAATTAGACTATATTAGAATATGGTACATGCAAAAATCTGCCTTACATTGGTTCTTCACCGGTTGAAGTTTAACAGGAGTGAGTCAAGGAGAAAGCTGCTGTTGGCATAAGCTCAAGTCTTAGCTAGAGTTAGCCATAAAGTCACACTGGTTGACTCTGAGATCAACAAGAAGAAAGTTCTATGGTTGGATGATACCAATACTGAGCTTTTGGTCACCAGAATAAACACCATGTTTGATTTAAACCAAACACTGCACATTATAAAAAACCCTCCATCCCCACTTACAAAGAATGCTAGTGGCAGCATCATGCTGTGGGGATGCTTCTCTGCAGCAAGCCCTAGATGGCTTTTAAATGTACAGGGCAAAATAAATATAGCTAAATATAAAGAAATCCTGGAGGAAAACCCGATGGAGTTAGTCAAGACAACTGTTACTTGTGATGAGATTTGTTTTCCATCAAGACAATGATCCCAAGCATACAGCCAAAACTCCAAAGAAACGATTAACAGACAAAAATGGTAATGGCCTCGAGGCTGTTCACTCACCATCCCTGTGTAACCTGACAGAACTTAAGCATTTAGCAAGGAAAAATGGGAGAATCTACAGTATACAGATCTTCATACACTATATTGCCAAAAGTATTCGCTTACTTATCCAAATAAATGAATTCAGGTGCACAAAGCAAGGTCCATAAAGACATGGATGAGTGAGTTTGGTGTGGAAGAACCTGACTGGCCTGCACAACGTCCTGACCTCAACCTGATAAAACACCTTTGGGATGAATTAGAGCGAAGACTGCGAGCACTGTGTATTATGTATTTCATAAACACACTTCCCAGAAGAGTTGGAGCTGTTATAGCTGCAAAGGGTGGGCCGACGTCATATTAAACCCTATGGATTAAGAATGGGATGTAGCTAAAGTTCATATGTGTCTAAAGGCAGGCGAGCCAATACTTTTGGCATTATAGTGTATGTAAGTGAGACCTATCGATGCAGACCCAATGCTATAACTGCATCTACAAATACACCAACTTAAAAAGGGTGAATACTTATGCAGTCACTTATTTTACATTTTATAATTTGTATTACTTTACTTACTTTGTAAAAGTAGGTTTTCACTTTGACATGAGAATCTTTTTGTCAATTGACCATATTTCAATGTTGAAAGGAAATTAAAGGGAAAAACGTCCAAGAGGGTGAACATACTTTTATAAGTCAATCTGTCTAATCTTAACTACCCCAAAGAATGTCTTCTTTCCTTTTCTGTTTACCTTATGAATCTGCAAAATTCTTACCATTTACGTGACAAACAGGAATGCTTGCCTGTTTTTACCTGTTGTTTTCATCTTTGGGGTGTGTATCCTTTGGCTTCTTCTCAGCAGTGCTGCAGTCAAACACAAACTGTTCTCTGTAATCAAGTAAAAAAATAACTGATTATTAATATTATAATTTGAGAAAAAAATATCTTGCTCCAATTAGAGTCCCTGCTGATGATCCTTCTCTATATGACTTAAATATACCATCTTGTCTGAACTAACCAAAAACAATTTATCTGTGTAGCTTTTGCACTTTTCATTTAAAAAGTTAATAAAATAGTCAATTATTGAGGTTTGAAATTTGTCAGTTAAAAAACGTGAAGGATATTGGTGACTAAAAGCTCTAACATCTTATTAGTACTTTCATCATGATTTTATTCTAAAAACAAAAGCAAGTGGATGCAATTAAGTTGCAAACTGATTTAAAAGTTGGCCTGAAATATCTAGAAAACAACACAACCGTCACCGTGGTGTGAAGCGAGAATTTTTAAATAAACACATTTTGAAGAAAGATCGTGAGATAAATAAAAGACTTGTGCAACATCACGAAACTTTTTGCCTGTAATTCACAACATATGGTAAAGATTAAACCTATCTCTCAAAAGCTATTGAAGATTAACTTCGCCGAATGTTTGAATATTCAACGTTTAACCGTACAACGTTACAGCCTGACTATTCCGTGCAGGATCATATCGAACTCTTCCTGCACTTTGCAATTAATATTAGCGTCAACTATTATCGACATTTGAAGATAATTACAAGGAAAATAATAACGAAGCTAACTAGTTAGTAATCAAAAAAGTTAAATGTACCATAAAATGGGTACGCAATAATATGGAATATTTTAATATGCTCTCAAACCTGTGTAGGAACATTACCCAGTTAGCTACCTCAACAGCCAGCAAAGATAACTGAAGCTATCTGCAAGGAACTCATGAGTTATTGAGGAGACTTTTGAAATTATTCAAACCTGGTCTTTTTCGTGTCAATTGCTACGAGTTTCGTGTCGCAAGTGACAATAAACCACTGTCCACTGAACCCGACAGCAGACATGACTGCTGTGTATGTCACGCGACAGTAGCACGTGCGTGTTCAGTCGCATACAAATTGCGTCACCCACCCCACAACACACGCCCCCAGGGAAAGTACACAATGTGCAGGAGAGCAGGCACAGGCAATGTTCATCTGAAGGTAATATAAGTACAGCTTTCAGGATAAAAGTCCCACATTAAGCCTTCGTATTTACAATATATATACACTAATTATTCGATATTAATTAAGCCATACATGACGCCACGAACACTAAAATCATTCAGCTTGAATGACAGTTGGGGAGCAGAACCCAGAGATGATTCCCATCACCGTTCAAACAGTTCTTATACTAACACATCAGCAACATGTGGCCGACATAACGTTATTAGATAACCACTGATTATAAGTAATTCACAAAAACAAAAACAAAAACACGCACTTGCAGGGCTTCTGTCGGGAAGAGGGCGTTCACATTGATGTGTTACATAAAGCTGGTACAGTCTGACAAAGCCATGTCCCTGATGCTGTGAGCTGCTGCTGGAGCATTGGCCAGCAGGAAAAGCGGGACACCGTATTTTTAATTCTAAAAAGGTGACAACACGTTATAAGTTTTTATTGGATTTTTTTGCATTAGGCATATTTTATCTTTCCTAAGGGAGGCTGGAGACAATCGCAGCTGTTGCGGCTCAGTTGTATTTGCATGTTTGCTAATGCTGTTTATTCTAGTTTGCAAATGTTTCGTTATTGTTATAGTTTTGATTAATCGTTGTGTATTTGCTGAACCCCAACACAGGTTTTAGAAAAAGATGGCGGCTTCCCTGCTGAGGATAGGACGGCTGGGCTGTATCAAGGTAATGAATTCCAGTTACAAGACAAGAATCAATTTTTGTCACACACATCCGCTGTTTGTCTGACAACTGAAGCTCCAGACTCTGAATTATAAAAGGGATGTGACTTTCTAGTGAGCTCGTTGACAGTTGAGTTTTTTGATATTTAAATGAAGCTGGTTCTGTGATGATGCATGAGTATGTATTGAAACTGTCCATGCATTAAATGGTTGTGGACATGTTTACTTGGAAGAGCCTTTGTGAAGACTGGATTAAAGTCAGTTAGATTTAACCCTGTTGACATACCAGTGAGACAGTCAAAACAAATTAATGCTTTGACATCTAACATTGTTCAAACCTACAGGCTCCACTGCAGGTGTCAGGGTTTTGCAAGACACTTTAAATAATAGTAATTAACTTAATTTTGGCAATAAAATGATGCACACTGCAAACCTAAGAAATGGAACAAGCAGATGCACACATAATCACTGTCGCACAGCTTGGGATCTCTTTTATTTTATTTTTTTATTTTAAATACCTAGAAGCTGCTTAATGGGACAGGATAGTGGTAAACTAAATGGTTTAGTCAATCCTCTTAATGTCAGGGCCTATATGGACAGTCTTCCAAAGGGAGGTGGTTTGTTTTTGTATAAGTTAGTAGTAGACATTTCAGGAAAACTGGTAGCTTTATATGCTTCATTGTTAAAGTATAGTGTTCTTATTTTATGGATGTTCATCAGCAGATGTTTAAGTGGTTTCTTAGCATGTTCTGTCATTCCTAGTGTGTTCCATGTAACCAATAATCCAAGTAGATCACTAAAGATAGAAAAAGTAACACATCGTGCCCACACAAGATTTTGAAGAAGTGAAATTAATTTTGAAATAGAGTTAAGTGCATCTCAATCTAAAAAGATGTTTCTCATATCGCTGTGAGAAGTGAGTAATTCACAAATCACTTTGTCTTTATTGGAAAAGGCGAAAGTGTGTATTTGTCACTCTCTCTGACTGTAGTGTCAGTGTAGAGTTAACAGGCTTAAATCTGTGCTGTCTGGAACAAATCACATGGGATCTTAAACCCCACTAGTACGTCACAAACACCACTAGAGGTCATCATAGTATAGATTTAAGTTGTAGATTCTGCAGAAACTGTCTAATAAAATTAATTAGAAGTGCCTCTTCTTCCAGTTTAAAATTTTGTATTAATTTCTGAATCTCATGATGAATTTTAAATTCAGTGCTCACCTGACTTAGGTTTAATGAACCATTAGACTACCTTTGTGGATTTAAGTGTCTGGTAAATCTGATGCGCACTCATATGAGCAAGACTGATTGAGACAAATATGTGAAGTTTAAAGTAAGCATATGGAAGTGTTCTCACATGAGAGCCATTCAAATCACAGAAAGATGGCAACCATTTGTCTGACAAACTCTGTGCGTGCATGTGTGTGTCTGCGTGTGCCATATGTCAGTGTTTCCAGGCTGAGAGCTGGTGTACTCCGAACAGAGTACCTGCTGCTAGAGCCTTCAGCACAAAATCTGGGGGTTCCAAGAAGTCATCTAACAAAAACAGCTTTGGTAAGTTTTAGAGTCCAAACTATTGTCACACCATGTGTCTGCTGCTCTTGTAAAACTATTACAAAACGTTTGTATTCACTTTATTGTTGGTTTGTGTTTCTGATTAATTTTGTATACATATGGCATTGTCTTCTTAAAAAAACAGGAATTATTTAATAAGGGATCGTTTTTCTTATGGAGAACCTATCTGCCCCACTAACTAATTGTCTACAGATGATAGTCTGTAAGAGATGTCGTTTGACCCCTGCTTACAGCACAGCTCCAGTGTGTATTCTGTCTGATATTTCTAACTAGAATTTTGAATTTGACTGACCACTGGGGGGTGGTTGAACTGCAGGTCCTCTCGTCCTGCTAATGGCCAGAACATCAAAGTAGAAATCTTGTCTTACACAGTATGTATTGACAATTGGTTTTTCTTTACTGAAAGTCCATTCCCACATGCATTAAAGTTATGTCAGAAAGAGTCGGTAATCTAGTCTAATATGCTGCTGGAATAAGTGTCTTCATCTTTCCAGTGAAAAGAATATAACTGTGCCCTTTAATGGCAAATATTATAAATAATCTTGAAAAATTAGATGTTGGGTTCTCTGCAATTTTCAGATCTTGGCTCATTAAATTAATATTTTCTTAAGTATCAAAGGTAGGTCCCTAAGCCTGTAGTTACAGTGCAAAAGGAGACTCCTAGCAGCCAATGCAGTATGTCTTCCATAGAATATTTGGCAAAATGTACAAAGATTTAGTTGGAAGGAGTTAAATGGGATCAGGTTTGGCAACATTACACCTCCTGATTATGACCCAAAACAATGTGGCATGTGGCAAAACAAATCCTGCTCATCACAAATAGAGATGAGGATATCAAATCTCAAAATCTGTCAGTTTTCATGAAAAATAACTATAGTTATATTGACAGTACTACTGTCATATGCAGAGTTTTTGCATAGTCTAACTTAATATAAAACTGACAATGTATGGCAACATGTAGTGGCTCTGCAATATGAAATATGTGATTATCTTTTCTGTCATTGCACTTTTTTTGGCAGTGCCTTGTTTGCTTTTTTCACATCCAAGCAGTATACCGACACAAATGCATGTGAAGGATATTAAAATGACATAAACCTTAGTAATTCAGAACAGAAGGTGTATGCAACAGTAAGCCTAACAAAAAATGTAATTACTTACTTGTGTTGATTAAATTAGCAGGTTAAGGGATCATAATTGTTTAGCGCAATGATCCCACGATGGTGGAACGAGCTACCAAACGCTGCAAGCTCAGCTGATTCTCTCCCAATATTCAAAAAACTGCTGAAAACTTTAAGTGCATCTTCCTATGCACATATATCTATTAAAAACAAATAAATAAATAAAAAAATCCTTTCTGCTCCTTGCACTTGTATCTCGTGAACACTTTTCTGATAGGACTTTGCTTTGATGTTTTCTCCTTGACTTAGATTTTTGCTGCCTTGTACCTCACTTGTAAGTCGCTTTGGATAAAAGCATCTGCTAAATGACTAAATGTAAATGTAATTGGGTATAAAAAGAGCAGTGGTTTAGCAAGGCGTTCCAGACAATTTCCAGACTTCTCCACAGCAATGCCCAAGAGACATTCTTATTAAATGCCCGAACCACCTGAACTTACTTCTTTCAAGGTGAAGGGGTAGTGATTCTACCCAGAGCACCCTTCAGATGTAAGAACTCCGCACCCTATCTCTAAGGTTGAGCCCAGCCACCCTTCAAGAGAAACTCATTTCTAACTCATTCAAACTCACTTGTACTCCGGATCGTATTCTTTCCGTCATTACCCAAAGCTCATGAAGATAATCAGGGTTGGAATATAGATTGACTGACTGACTGACTGACTGACTGACTGACTGACTGGTAAATTGAGAGCTTCGCCTTGCAGCAGAGTGCCATCTTCACCACGAGGGTTCAGTACAATGTTCGCATTACTGCTGATGCTGCACCAATCCGCCTTTCAATCTCACAATCCATTTTACCTTCACTCTTGAACAATACCCCATGATACTTAACTTCCTTCACTTTGGGTAGTGACTCATTCCCAACACCGAGGGGGAAATCCACTGTTTTCAGGGATAGAACCATGGCCTTAGACTTAGAGGTGCTGACCTGCATCCCAGAACCACATCATCTGCACAAATTAGAGAAGAGACCCTGGGCCAAACCCTACTTTACTTTTTTGAGGATTCAGATGGTTTTCCAGAGTTTCCGAGGCTACATTAAAGTCCTTCTCCATAGCCTCTGAGAACTCCTCCCACACCCAAGTTTATGTGTGTTTAACCACCTGAGTGGCAGACCTTCAGGCCTGGCATTACCTCTCTGGTAATTAGGGCGACTCCTGAGCCAACCATGCTTGAAAGGCCTCTTTCCTCAGCCTGCACTACTGCCGGTGTCCATCAGCAAGTCTTCAGGTTGCCGCCACGACCGACATAAGCTACTTTCTGGCCGCAACTCAGCGCGGCGGCTTTAACAATGGAGGCTTTAAACATGTTCCGCTCAGATGTCTTCAGCCTACTCCTGAATGCAGGAGAAACTCTTCCAGAGATGGGTGTTAAAGAGCAGATGGACTGGGTCCTCAACCAGGTGTTCCCAGCACACCCTCACTACACGTTTGGGTTTACCAGATCCATCTGGCATCCTCCCCCGCCACCGGATCCAACTCACCACCAGGTGGTGATCGGTTGACAGCTCTGCTCCTCTTTTCATCAGAGTGTCCAAGACATACAGCCTTACATCTGATGATACGACCACAAAGTGGATCATTGACAAGGTGTAAGGTGTTCTAGTACCAGGTATACTTGTGAAAAGCTCTAAGCTCGAACATGGTGTTCGTTATGGCCAAACTAAGACTAGCACAGAAGTCCAACAACAAAGCACCAAGTGGGTTCAGTTCAGGCAGGCCGCTCCTCCCAATCACTCCCATCCTGGTCTCTCTATCATTGCCTAAATGGGTGTTAAAGTCCCCCAGCAGAACTGTGGAGTCCCCAGGTGGTACTCTCTCAAGGACCTCATTCAAGGTCTCTATAAAGGCTGGATACTCTGAACTGCTATTTGGTGCATAAGCACAAACAACAGCTAGGGCTTCCCCTCAGCAACTTTTAGCCACATAGAGATGACCCTCTTGTTCCTCTAGCATAACTTCAACACAGCAGCACTCAGCCAGGAACTTGTGAGTATCCCCTCTCTTGCCCAGCACCTCTCACTCAGTTTAACTCCCGAATTGGAATGATTCCAACGCCTCTCGCATCAGTTCCAGCTCCTTTCCCATCAGAGAAGTGACATACCACGTTCCCAGAACAAGCTTCCAAATCCTTGAATTAGCTGGCCTAAACTCCCTGCCTTGCCTGCCACCCGGCTTCGCATCCGACTCTTATCCCTGCAGATGGGGGAACCACAGGGTGGTGGCTCCATGTCATTATTCGGGCAAACCACTGACAAACTCCCCTTCCCCGTCCGGCTCCAAAAGGGTGCCCCGGTGCACTTTGTCTTTGGTGTAAATCCAAATTGTTCTAATATACTTATCTTGAAGATGCTCTCTACTCTCTTAATATTGTAGGACTGCATTAGCAAGTTTTTTTTTAAGTTGGATCCAGATATACAAGAATACAATTTATAAATTTTTTTATTAGGGTAACAAACAACATGATTTAGTGCAAAGTTGTGGTTAAGCTTTTATTTTTGACC
The DNA here is from genome assembly GCF_033026475.1 of Channa argus. NCBI lineage: Eukaryota > Metazoa > Chordata > Actinopteri > Anabantiformes > Channidae > Channa > Channa argus. Next base: position 27,948,119 of record NC_090205.1, read on the forward strand.
TTAGGGTGTGTGGAGCCTTGCAGTAGACAAAGTGACGTGATAAGGTGCAGCAATGTTTCAGGGATGAGCTTCCACGCTGTGTGTCTTGTGTCTTAAACAGATAACATGCAGCAGCTGCTCTGTTGAGACTACAGTATAAGCAAGCAGTTACTGCAGTAACCTGTTATTGTTAGAGCCTGCTTCTTTGATAGAGGTTAGCATTATAGCAGGACTGGGCATACTGTACATGACAGATTTGTTAGGAGGTATTTTCTTCGCCCTATTAAAAGATCAATGTAAATTGGTGCATGCAGAGACTATTTAGTTATACAAATACTTAAAAATGTATAATATCCATGATGCTCCACAGTTCAGTTCCACTCTTGGCTTTCCTTCCACAGGTTTTTGAAGATTGTGTGACTAACTGCCCCACCAGCAGAACAATACTTATGTGTTTTGTGGTTATTCCTTCAGCCATATGCATATGTGTTAACATTTTTTTTTTTTTTTAATAATAATAATGCATCTTCTTTGCTTACCCCCGACCTTCATTCTAGACAAAAAACAGGCTAAAACATACTTTGATATAGAGAAACTTGTCCAGCACAAGCCTTGTGACGTTTTTCCAGCAAGAGCAGCTGCAGCTAAACCAGCTGCAGAGGCCATTTCTTCTGCTGCTCCACCTGAGTTTGTGGGAACCGACACTTCAGTAGTGACCAGCAGCCTAGTAGTTGAGGCTACTCCCACTGCAGAAGCTGAAGCTGCACCTGTTATTGAAATTCCTCCCGCTATTGAAGCGATCCCTGAGTCTGCTTTAGCAGTAGGAGCTATACCTGTTGTTGAGGATCCCACTGAAGCTGCACCTATTGTTGCCACTGTCGCTGAAGCCTTACCAGTGGTTGATGCTGTTCCTGTTCCTTTACCAGCTGAAGATTTTGCTATATCTGCTTCTCCTGCTCTTGGTGCTAAAACTCCAGTTGAAGCTGTATACCTGGACCCTGCTGATAAAGCAGCACTTGCCCCTGAAGTGGCCTCTGAAGCCACAGTTGCAAAAGCTGCACCAGTTGTTGAATCTGCTTCTGTAGAAGGGGCCACTGTTGTGGAAGCTGCCTCTGAATTTGTCCTTGTTGAACCTGCCCCTGAGCCTGAAGCTGCCCCTGAATTTGTCCTTTCTGAACCGGCTCCTGAGCCTGTGACCGAAGTGGCCCCTGTACTGGAAGCTGCCCCTGAATTTGTCCATTTTGAGCCGGCCCCTGAGCCTGTGACCGACGCGGCCCCTATAGTGGAAGCTGCCCCTGAATTCGTCCATTTTGAACCGACCCCTGAGCCTGTGACCGACGCAGCCCCTATAGTGGAAGCTGCCCCTGAATTTGTCCATTTTGAACCGGCCCCTGAGCCTGTGACCGAAGCGGCCCCTATAGTGGAACCTGCCCCTGAATTTGGCGATTTTGAACCGGCCCCTGAGCCTGTGACCGAAGCGGCCCCTGTAGTGGAAGCTGCCCCTGAATTTGTCATTTTTGAACCGGCCCCTGAGCCTGTGACCGAAGCGGCCCCTATAGTGGAAGCTGCCCCTGAAGTTGGCAATTTTGAACCGGCCCCTGAGCCTGTGACCGAAGCGGCCCCTATAGTGGAAGCTGCCCCTGAATTTGTCATTTTTGAACCTGCCCCTGAGTCTGTGACCGAAGCGGCCCCTATTGTGGAAGCTGCCTCTGAATTTGTCCTTGTTGATGTGACCCCTGAGCCTGTGGCCAAAGTTGAAGTTTCTGCCCCTGTGGAGAACCCTGAGGAACATGACAATGCTACTGTCATAGCTGAAGCTACGGGAGAAGAACTGCAGAGAGAGGGCCCAGCTGAGTCAGTTGAACCATCTGAGGGTACACACTACAACCTCACCCCTCCCCACAACCCTCTACTTTTCCTCTGTGGACCCTGCAGTCTACCAGCAGTTATTTTCATCACCATGTGCACAACTAATATGAGGAATTGTTTGTGATGAATATTAAGGATAAACTGTAAGGATAATGAGGATCACAAACACATTTTCTTCTTGCCTTGCACGACACATTTTAATAGTTTAATTAGGTTTATGCATTTTTACCATATTCCACAAACAGTACCTTCCTTTCCCATGCTATATTCACCAAGCACATGCACTCACCCTCTTTGTCCTTTTTTTATGTACTGTCTGCTCCAAAAGTATGGGAACAGAAAGCTTAAATTGTTTTTGCTGTACACCGATGACCTTTGGTTTTGTTTAAAAGATAGAAAGAATTTCAGCTTTTATTTTATCTTCTAGTATTTTTTTCAAACTCTTCTAAAAGTATTGAAACATGTGACTGTCAGGTGTTAGCTACTCTTAGGCCAGTCACTGATCTTTTATTGATTATATAACTCATGATGGTAGTACTAAATTTATTTCAGAGTTGTACAGAAACATTTTGTCTACATATTACAGAAATACATAAAACTAATTGGGAGGAGCTTCATACAGCAAGAAAATGAATAAAAAAACATGATGCAGTTACTGTAAACAAGGAATTGTTAAACATAATTTTTGCGCTTTATTTTTGCTGTTGGAAGAGATTAAATTTGGGTCATCTGGTAGAAAAGGTGGTGTCTTTGTTGATTTTACCTACTGAGATACAGTATAAAAGCATATCTTTTACCTAATCAAGCTTTTATATCTCAGTAGGTAAAACAACAAAGATATAAAAGCATATCAGTTGGTAAAGGCAGTCTTCCACGGACCACAGGGTCAGTGGTTCTATCCCTGGTTCCGGCTATATGTCAAAGTGTCTCTGGACAAGACAATGAACCCCTAACAGCCCATTCCCATGCCTAGGTGTGCAGTGCTTGTCCAAGCCTGGTAGAAATTGGGGAGGGTTGCATCAGGAAGGGCCTTCAGCGTAACTGTGCTAAATCAACATCTGGAGTAATGATCTGCTGTGGTGACCCTGAACTCAAGGGATAGGCTGAAAGGACCAAAATAAATAAATGAATCTTTTACCTGATCATATCCATTACATCTTTTGTACAGCAAAAACAAGTATTGCCTTTGCCCTTCCAATACTTTTGGATGGGTCTATAGCTGTGCAACAGGTCAAATGTGTTTTGGGCTGTTTCAGCCACCTTGTTTATATGCATGTGACACAGTAGCTGCATAACAGTCTGCTTTCAGACTTTTTGCCTGCTATAATTATGAACCCCTTTTTCTGTATCCTATTTCCTAATGTCTGCCTGCTCATTCCTCTCATCGCTTCGTTTTTCTAGGATGTCTGCACAATTTCCTGCATAAGTCACAGTGACCCATAACTCCCACTTTTTTTTTTTTTAATTCTAGTTCAAAAATACAGATTTACAGTCTGTTCAAACCTGAGAGAACTTGTTGTATTTTTAGAGAACTGTTGTGCTTGATTTTGTATTTGTGATTGTTAAACACTAAACTTAAAGGTAAAGCTTTTGTTTCCACCACTTCCATTGTGTTACTCTTCCACTTAAATCCTTGTTCTTCTTCCCTCACAAACTTATTTGGCATTAAAATGGTCAAAGAATGTGGAACCTAAGCTTGTGTTTTACCTTACATTGTTAGGTGTATTTTGTCAAGTACTTTTTTTTTATAGTAAAACCTCTTGGTGGCGTTGCACCCTAGTTGTTGTGTGTGAAATCTAACTGCATTTAAAATGGAGTTTTCAGACTTTACAGTTAAATGATTTGTGTGTCTTCTGGAGATCTGTGCCTATCTGTGTAGCCTAGCATGACCTATCACAGCAACTTTTTATCCTGTCAGCTGACCTGACCTTCAGTTGTTCCTTTCCATCTGACTCTTGTAGCTGCTACTTTTCCTACTGTGTCACACAAGGGTTACGGATAAAACTGGATTGGTTGTTATTAATGTGTTCTAGCCACATGCTAGCATGTGGCTAGGAAAAATGTTATATTTTTCTGTTTAAAGAAATTAATTTTGTTTTTCCTCCTATTGATTCCCAGCTCATTTGGACCCAGTTAAGAAACTTTTCCTGGACTCCATACGCGAGTACTCTACAAAAAGCCAGTAAGCCAGTCTCCTTAGTTCCCGTGGTTTGTTACTAAGTTATCACAAGATCTTCTTAGGATTGTCCTTAGCTTTGCTGAGGTTTAGAAGTTCAGGTAAACTGAAATGTCAAGATGTTTAAACTGCTGCAGTGTGTTCATTACAATCTCTTTTTGGTCAGCAGCTGAATTTGTGGTAAAGAGGAAGGTTCGTTTCCCACACAGGTGAATCAAAAGTGAAAATTGGCCTCGCCTGTCAGATTTTCACTTAGCTGATCATCTCAGAAACCATTGAGGAAACATAACTATGGAACAACTACTATGATGACACCAACGATGATAATGCATTAATACAGTAAAAAATATTTTGTAGACAACAGTTGCATTATAGAGCTATACTAATACTGTATACATTTAAAAACGCAGTTCCTCTCAAAAAAGCAAATGGAATTAAGGCAGATATAAGACATAACAAACTGGAAATATACTAAATATTGCACTGATTACTCTTACCATTGTGCTACATACACCAAAAATTGTCCTGTTAGAAATTAATAAAGATGTGATGTAGAATTTCCTCTGTACTGAATTCTGTGACATCAAACTTCTGACATACCAATTCCATTGTTTTTTTATTCACTCATCCTTTTAAAATATGCCCTCAGAGATTTACTACACATCTATCCATTATCTGTAACCACTTATCCTGTTTAGGGTCATGGGGGGCTAGAGCCTATCTCTGTTAGAGGTGGTGTCCACCCATTCTGTCTCCAATCTATCACTGGGCAAACACAGAGAGACATTCACAGACAGACAACCATTCATACCTATGGAAAATTTAGACTGACCAATTAACTTAACATGCATGACTTGGACTGTGGGGAGGAAACTGGAGTAACTGGAGGAAACCCACGCAAGCAGGGGGAGAACATGCAAACTCCAGGAAAGTCATGATCAGCCAGAGATGCAAACTCACAACTTTCTAGCTGTGAAAATGTGGCAGCATAACAGTGAGGACATAACTGAGATACTGTATTGTAGACTAATGGATCATCATCTCTTTGCATCATCACGGACAGCTGTTGTGTGTACTGTGGCTGTCACTCGAAGTTAGTGTTCCAGTTCAACTAGCCACCATACAACTCTAAACCATGACAGAACCAGGACCATGTTTGACACATGGTGGTGCTTTTCTATGGTCAAAGCTGTATTATTATTTTTTTATTTTTTGGTCAGATTACCTTGGTTTCATGTTATATTAAGTTTGAAAATCTCAAACATAAGATACCCACAAAGAGAAGGAATCAAGAGAGTTATACATTTTTAACAGTACAATCTATGATTCATCAAGTTCACGCCCATAACATCCAAAGAATCAAAGAGAAAATGAGCTGATACTTGCTGCCATCTCTGTTTTCCTCTTGTAGTGCTTCTGGGGGCTTAGTTGATGAAGGTACAGAGTATAAGGAGGCTTTAGCAAAGGAGATTGCAAAGCTTCAGAGACTCTATGGTGGTGGAGACCTCACATCTTTCCCTGGGTTCAAATTCACAGGTGAGTCAAGTCAATAAACTGTTCTACTTCTAACGTGAAATAACTCTACTATGCAAATTGTTTTCTTATGTTCAACTGATATGCATAACCAAAAAAAATATTTTTACTGTACTTCTCAAGATCTTGTTTTATGTTTGCCAAGTAACAGTGCCTAAAGTAGGGTAGGTAGGGGTAGATATCTATCTTTGGCCATCAACAGACAAAGTACACTGTAAACAATGTTGACAAACTTTTAATCCAAAGCTCTCGTAACGAAGACAGTTCCACTTCCTTCTAATCTAACATCTGCAAACACGGCACCACATGAATTGAAGCAGAACACTCTGTTTGGTGTTTCAGTAGGTAGACCAGCTCCACGCTCTCCTCTTCCCCCACCTTTGGTCTGTATTACATCGTAGACCAGTGCTATGACCAAAGCTTGTGCTTTTTGCTGCAATATCAAAACATAATATCAGTGCAGTGTGATTTACGCAAGCCATCTCACATCCAAGCATGCAGCAAGTTTACAACATTACAGCTTTGTCTGTATCCTAATTTGTTTGGTAATTTTATCTAGTGCAGCTCATATACATTAAGATCAGAACAAGTAGTATTGGGTAATTAAATGTATAAATGCCACTAAATGATCAAAGATGTACCAGTTTGATAGCTGTGCTCTGTGTTTGTAGAGCCCAAGTTGGATGAAGTTTCCCAGAAGTGAACAACAACAACTTTGTAATGACTCTTTTTTAATAAAGCCATTTTCCTATACATCTGTACTCCATAGTGGAACATTAACAAACCCTAGCTTTGTATGTGAGAATAGTGATTTTAATAGTTCCACACTGTTGTAGGATGGAAGATAAAGCATTAGATTTTTGGCAAAGTGAACTTAGCTCTGTGATATATGCTTTTGTGTAGACACTGAGTGTTAAGAAAACAATAAAATCAACTTCATATTGGTTGTGTGTACATTTATTTCTGGTGCTGTAAGTGATGGAATCTTTACATGAAACATTGCTGAATATCAACTAGTTTAGATTTTACTTAAACACTGAAACCATATTTTATAGAGCAAAAAAATACTTGAGTAGAATACAGTCATGTGCAATGATTAGTAAACCCTCTTTTAGTTGGTTTTGTGTGTGTGTGTGTACAAATATTATAAATTCATCTGATTCCAGCAGGTTATTTTTTTTTTACTGTGCCATTGTTTAATAAAAAGATTGGGTGGCAATATTAAGTCTCCCCTGTTCTCCCCCCTACTATTTAACACTTGAAGCTTCACCTGTAGCAGCAATTACTTGGAGTAATCATTTCCTATATGACTTTATCAATCTCTCATTGTGTGTCTGAATTTTGGCCCATTATTCTTTATAACGTTGCTTCCTTTCAGTTATTGGGCATTTATTGCAGTTTTCTGAAAGGTTCTGCCGCAGCACTTTAATTGGGTTAAGGACTGGGCTTTGACAAGGCCATTCGAAAGTTTTTATTCTTTTACTTTTCAGCCATTCTGATGTAGATTTACAGGTAAGCTTCGGATCATTGTCCTGTTGTTGATCATTGTCTCAGCTGTCATAGGGTGAGAGGCAGAGTACATCCTGAACAGGTCTCCAGTTTATCTCAGGGCCAACACTTTTTCAGACTGAGGAATCTGTAAGATTGCATTTTATTAGAAAGTGTAAAAATACATGCGTTTTATATGTTTAGTTACAAAGTAGTTGAAATTGGAAAATTGACAGATAGAGGGGGGAGAGATGAAAAACAAAAATGAAAAGCAGAGGACAGCGCCCGTGGTTCGAACTCCTGATCCGCGAATCATTGGAGCGAGAGAACAAACGTCAAGATTGTTGAGAAGTAACCACTGAGCTAAACCTCCGCCGCTGCAAAATCGCTGATACACCAAATAAAAATCTTAAAATATTTTAGTTCATGTAGATTGAGAGTAATATGTGTACCTGACCAGAAAGTTTGCAACTTATTACCATTTGCTTATTAAATGGACGTGGGGACGCGGGTCTGTTTTTTCATTCCTAAAAAAGAGACTATATTGCCCCAGGGAGACACCGTCACACCTGAACACTTGTGTGACTTCTATAATCTATATACTTTCATGTGCATGGGTTCTTATATCTGAAAGCTGGGGATGTGTGTAATTCTCTAACCTGCTCACACATCTGTCCACCTAGTGAAGTTAAGTTTATTAGCCTTTAGCATGTTCCTGTTGAACTCTAGCTAAGGTTTGTTTCCGCGGGGTAATGTAACGATGTTATCACGACTTGTGTCAACACTTAATGAGAACGGAAATCATATTATGTACGCTCAACATATGAAGTCCAAATGTTCTGTTTCATCCCCAACCCTTCATTATTTATTGACATGATTATTACTGGGGCTTCTACTAATTTTATGATTTGTGTCTTAAAGTCAGAAAATAACTCACCTGTTTTTAATTTTGCCAGTAAAAGCTTTGTATCTATTGCTAGGGTGCAAAAATCATAAAAAAAAAACATTTGGTCACAGCAGGTCTCAGGCAAACACAACCTCGGGCAAACTGTTTTTCATTGTGGAATTATTTAACAAAAGTTAAACCAAAAAGCTAAACATGAGGCCAATACCAGGTTTTTTAATGTGTTTGTCCTTTCGGCTTTTCCCGTGAGTTCAGGGTCGCACAGCAGATCATTGTCCGCATGTTGATTTGGCACAGTTTTTACGTTCCTGACAGCTTGCACCGTTCCGCTTGGGGCGGGGAATGGGCTGTTAGGGGTTCAGTGTCTTGTCCAGAGACACTTTGACATATAGCCGGAACCAGGGACGCCAGTGGTTCGATCCCACGGACGACTTCCTTTACCAACTGAACTACAGCCCCCCGGCAATACTGACACTAGGTAAGAGATGTATATTATTTGAACCCATGAACAGTAAAACCTAAATATATAAACTATAGTAGTAACACAGGTTTTCAGTGAGCGCGTTGAATACAAACCTCGAACTATTTTAATTTATTTTAATAACTAGTTTAATTTTGCATCAGAAAATTAACATTGTTCACCTACGTTAGTGAAAATGTATATTTCTAAATAAGTAGGAAGCAATGTTAAGTCATTTCCTTGCATGCTGGTAACATTAACCTTATCGTTGTGGAACTATTGTTAACCGAAGTTTCCTACCGGTGCATAACATTGGCAACACGCAATGGCGACCTTCTTGCTTCGTTCAGGGCGATTGTGTCCTATCAAGGTAATAACCCAAACCGTTTGTTGTAGTTTGTTTGCACACTGTATTTTATTGTTAAAGACATTGTACTTATGTAAAACTTTTTACACCTAATCGTGTAACTACTGATAAAGGTGTAGACGGCAATTCCGTAACAACACCAGACGTACCTATGGAAGTTACTAACGTTATGCCTCAGCATTTCGTTATTTTCAGCCTACGTGTGTGATTTTAGTATTGTCATACTCAAACCTACAGGTATGAGGAGCCTAATGACAGTGTACAAACTGATAATCGCTAACCAATCACTGTTAAATCGCAACCCTGCGCTCATCATACACGACCAGCCTAAGTTTATGGGAGAGTGAAAAAAGAGAAAAAAAGGAGCAAACTAAATGTTAGCTCGATGTGACCATGTGGATACTCTGAAATCTAGTGGAAGGGTGGTCTATAATCTGATGAGGCCAAGTGTCAGCTTTTTGAACATCAGTCTTAACGCAATAACTATGAATGTCTCCCCTGCTAAAGCCTGTAACATTTCCCTCAGTCACAGTTTTTCATGGCTGCCTGCTCATCTAAGATTTATACCATATTCCTTACATGTCTAAATGATAACTTTAACTTTACTCCAAAAGATATATATATATATATATATATATATATATATATATATATATATATATATATATATATATATATATAAACAGTGAGGCCAATTCCTTTTATTTTAGACTGAAAACATTTGGGTTTCATCATTCATTTGAAGAATAGGAGGGCCAGGCTAGAATTAGCCAAAATTTACAAAGATGAGAGTTTCGTGGACTGAAAGTTCAAAGTGATGGAAAGGTTAATGTTTGGAAAAGAAATGATCTGCATATGATCCCAATATTCCAAGTTCATGTGTCAAACATAGTGGAGGTAATGTCATGGTTTAGGCTTGACTGGCTTCTTCTGGGTCAGGCTAATTAATCTTCATTGATGATGTAACACACAATGGCAGCTGCAAAATTAAGTCAGAAGTCTACAGAAACATTTTGCCTACCAGTTTAAAGAAAGATGCAACCAATCTGATAGGGAGATCCTTCATCATACAGCAAGATAATGACCAAAAACACACTGCCAAAAAAGGAGTTCATCAGGGCATTTTACCTGCTAAAGAGGTGACTGAATGAGTTATCCCCAAAACAAACAACAACTTAAAGAAGCTGCAGGAAAAGAATCACATAAAAAGGATGCAAAAGTTGGTGAGTCAGTGGATCACAGCCTTATCTGCAAAGGATTTGCAACTAAATATTAAGTCTCATTAACTTTAAGTCTATCTGTTCCAATATTTTTGCTTACATTAAAAATGGGTGAGTTCAAATAAAAGGCGCTATTTTCTAAGTTGTGTATCAGAATCCAGATGTAAATACCTGGAAATAAAAGCGGAAATGTTGATCTCTTGTCTGATATTCATTACATTCCCAAAGCTTACTGCCACCAAGACATAGCCTGGGGTCTAACACAAAGGCTCCAAAAGCTTAGCCTGGTTGCATTTTAGTCACTGCTCTCATTAAGTTTAGTTTCAGCTTCAGGATGTTCTAGATGAACTTAGGACTTTTCAGAAACAGAATTATTTCTTTAGGCATCTTGAAATGTTTAACTCTTCATAACAACTATTACCAGCTTCTGTGTCGACAAGAATTTGATGTCTGATTGCTGTTGTTTTGCACTATGTTTGAGAGTAACACCGAAGATGTCTGTGTTCTGCAGTATCACCAGTTAGAGAGCTGGGGCATCCTGAGGAATCAGTCGGTTGCTTTGTTATGCACCCAGCCGGGGGAGCCTGCAAAGCCAGGCAAAAAAACAAAGGCAGCAAGCAAGAGTAAGACTTATTTGTAAAATTTGTTTGTTTGCTATAAAAAGTTGGCTGATTAATGGTATTAATGTATTTCCATTGATTTGATTTTTGTCAAAAATACATGCTGTGTGTGTGTTTAGAGTTTGTCTTAAAGCCTTTTTTACACTGCAGAAAATGTGCCAGAAGGTCTAACAAAATTTTTCTTTTCTAGTCTTCCATCCTACCCATAAATATTCAGCAATGAAGTGTGTCTGATTGTGTGTAATTACAGATGAAAAAACTTTTACGAGTTTAACAATAAGTATAAGCTGTACTTTAATGTATATGAATGTGGTAATTCAGTTCTTATAATGTGTGCTGTTGTTAAAAAAGTAAAGTGTGTGAAATTCCATGAAAGCATATTCAGTGCAAGATGTTTGTTCTTATTAACCATACTTGTTTCATTTACCATTTTCCTCAGCAGCAGAGGCGTCAGATGAGAGAGCAAACCTGGTAGCCTACAAGACTACCCTTGGCTTCCCAGTTAAATTTTCACAGCTTGAAGTTTTCCCATCACAGTCTCTAGGTATATCTGAACAAACAACCAGCTCCCCTGCCACTGCAGAAACATCTGCAGCAGCTACAGTGCCTGTGACTGCTGCCAGTGAATCAGTCCTAGCCATGTCAGAGGAGGCAGAAGCTTCAGGTGTCTCCTCATCAGATGCTAAGGCCAAGGCTAATGCGAGCCATAAAACACTAGCACCAGATCAAACTCCAGTTGTAGCCTCCACCACAGATCATACAGTCTCCTCTGTCACAACCTCTTTTGAACATAATGATCTAGCAGCTGGTGGATCTTCGTCCTCATCATCCAGCGACTCAGATTCTGAGTCTGAGTCTGACTCTGACTCTGAGGACGAGAAGTCACAAGTTACGACTGGAACCCAAAATTCTACACCAAAACTGTCAGGATCCACTCTAAAAAAAGAAGCAGACATCTACAAGGTCACATTAGAAGTGAAAGAAGATACTAATAAGGTAGTTCCACCAAAGCCTGAGTATACTCGGCCTTCTCCTGCTGAGGCTTTACAGGACGCTACTCCAGAAAACGTTGTAGAAACTACAGAAGCAGGTCAATCTACTGTGGGGGGACCCAGCATTAGCTCTGAGGAGTTAGTGGACTCTGCCCCAGAGATCTTTGCTGCCACACGAGATGCTCCTGGGGTCACCGCTTTCAAAGTCTCAGGTGAAGCTGCAGTGAAACTTGCCCAAGAAGTAGGAGAAGATGTTACTCTCCCTGATGCCCAAACAGAAATAGAAGTTATGACTGAGCCTGTTTCTCCTGAAAAAGCTCCAACTGATGTGCCCACTGAAACCCCACAGCCCGCCTCTGCTGAAGCCCCTACTAAAACTGCCCCTGAAGAAAGTGAAGCTGCTGCCGAGGTTGCAGCTGATGTGTCCAGCCCTGGAGAGAGTGCAGAGGAACTGGTGGACTGTGCGCCAGTCCATATATCTGCAGAAGGGAAGTTGCAGGAAGAAGCTGGAATTAACCCATCTGAGGGTACAAACTACACCATCCTACCCCCAAATCTTTACTATTTTCTTTTTCTTAGTGGATATTTAGGCTGTACAGATGACCACACTTTCATCTGTCCTTAATACATTCTGTGTACAGTTCGGCTGTTAACTAGACACAACCCCGTCACAAACAGTAGTTCTTGTTGTTTACACAGATTTTTAAATATCATCTGCGGTTTCTTTTAAACAGTTGTGTATTTCCGTACTCCGTGATTGGGATGCCTAATTTTTCCTTGCCCTGGTTTCCAGCCTGGCTGCTTATGCATGACATAGATGTGGGCTACTTGTATTTTTTACCATTCTTGAAGGGTTTTTGTTGCATTCCTCTTCCTAATGAAGTTTGCTTCTTATTGTACAGTGTAATTTAGACTTTAATCCACTCACAAAACTCTTGTTACTGTCAGTGTATGGTAAAGATGATATTTCCTTTTGTCACACTAATCCTGCTCAAATTCTGCTTCATGTCTCTGTTTTAAACTAACGAACACACTACCTGTTTTTTTTTTCTAATCCCCTGCACAGAGCCACTCTTTACAGCTGCCAAATCCCTCTTCATTTCCTCTCCTTGCTCTATTGTTCATTTTGGTATATTGCTCACTTTTGCTCATTGTTGTTTCTGTTTTTATGAAGTGGTTTGCTGGATTTGCAAAAGTTTAAGTTACAGCTAATGTCATTGTTTGATATTAAAGGCCTCCAGTTCCTGATAGCAACATGATGAGCAGAGCTAGGAGTATATGGCGTGAGCAGAAGTAATTTGGGAAGCTTAGTCACATATCAAAATTTGTGAGATCCCAGTCATAATATGTTTGTTGACCGATAGGAGCTACCGGCCAGTGTTCACCAGAGTTAAATCTGAAACATTTGTGTTTTTGCCTGACTCTTCTCAGACCACTTGTGTAATTCCTCTTCCCTCTAGTTTACACCTTGTTCATTTTCTGTTATTTGGTTTTACCTTTTAATTATTAATCATTTTCTTCTCCTTGAAGCATGTTTGATAAGTAATGTACTGATTGATGAAAGTACTGTATATAAAGGTGTTTCTGTCTGATAGTGGATTTGTACCATGTTACTATGTGTTGGAAGTATGTTATAGGCTCCAGAGAGATTTAGATTTAAAAGTGAAGTAATATTCATATATATATGTTTATATTATAATATGCAGCTCTGGCCAAATCAAAAGCTTCAAAGTCTTGTTCCAAAAACCATTATTTTGACCTATTTCCTTTTTTTTTAAAAATCCATTTCATGCGGCATCTGGCAGTTTTATTTATTTTTTAGTGTGGGCTCTTTTTACTGTCTCACATTTAGCACATTTATCTTCACGTGCTGCGTCTCACAAATATGTTTCTCTGGAACTTTTCACACCAGTGTTTCTCCACACTCTGTTGGGGGTAATGTAGGCTGTCACCTAGGGAAATACCCCACTATAAACCATCTTATCTCGTTAACATGTTTAAATATGTAAATGCATTCTTCTTCATTTGGAAATGTATACTGCAATTAAATTTATACAAGCAAGTTATAGTTTAACCAGAAATACCCATCAGGTACTAGTTACAGCCATTGTTAGCCAGGATTGCATTTGGCAATACTAGAGCTATTCCTGTTTTAATGCATGAACAAGAGAGTGATATAAAATAATAATCTTTGTACCAGACTCAACTTTCTAACATGTCCTTTTGTGTGTGTGTTTGTTTGTGTTTCCCTCTTCTTCTGCAGAGGCTGCAGCATCAGCACCTGCAGAGCCTGAGGAGTCTTTTGACAACAGCACTTATAAAAACTACCAGCACCACAGCTACACCCCGTTCACATTTGTTGACTTGGAAGTTGAGATGGCTAAATTTCGTCTCCCTCAGCCCTCCTCCGGCAGACCATCACCCAGACACTAAAGAAGTTCCCCTGGCTGCAATCATTTATTATGCTTGTAGATGATGGTGTTGTCCTTCTTTATGAATAAATACCCCCCCACCTGTCAGAGCTGATAAAATGTTGTAATATTAAAGTACACCAATAAGAATTAAAGTCTGTTGTTGCCTAGTGTGATTCTGTTTTGTCTTGTATAAAGGGATAGGCAAAGATCAAACGCTCATTTTATGCTGCTTTTCTGCCGTGGGGGGTCATTTGAATAGAGCTGAATGTGCAAGTGGTTTATATCTGTTTCTGTTTTAATGATTACAATTTTGACTCCCTTAGCCTGGCTGCTTGCACATGATGTCTTAATTATCCTGGCCACATGCTTTTTTCCAGGAGTAAACAATCAGCATCTGTTTTTATGTTGGAGTGCTAATGTGGGGATGAGGACACTATGCATAATAGAATGTTAAGCTGGAGGTATATATAGATGTTTTGTTTAAATGAGGGCAGTGTAAAGGATGCCAAGCAAAAAAAAAAAAAAACAGCAGGGTGCAGAGGGACTAGAAGGCAGGAGGACGTCATATCTCCGCCCATCTGGTAAATATTCATGAGCTGAGCGCCCCTGCGTGCCCTTACGTGATGACGTAACGCGACAACTGCGGGTCCCGATTGCTGCAGCCGCTTGTCAGTGTGACGAAGATTGGCACTCAGGTAAGCTGTCACTCAAAATCCCTCTTTTTCCGTTCCCTATCAATCAAACAATCTGGGCCGCACGCAAAAATGCCCCAGGGCGAGGAGCGCAGACCTAATCAGGGCAGCAGAGGGTGTTTTTAGGAGGGGAAGCAGAAGCATCAGAGCTCCTGGAAGAATTAAAAAATCTGTATACAAGGGAGGGGGGTAAAAAATATGTCGGCGTTTTGGGGGCAGAGTAGGATTGTGGACAAGCAAAGGGCGAGAGAGCTAGTAACTAGGCCCGACAGTTGTATAGTTAGCGCGGAGGGGAGGGGAAGTAGAGGGCAGCTGTCCCCGCTTGATTGATTGACTGATGTGGGAAGGATTTGAGTATCAACCGGGCTAGCCTGGTGTGCAGACACTTCCTCTTAATATAATTGTTGTGGAATTAATGTACGCAGCTGACAAGAAATGCATACTGATTAATGATGTTCGTTTAAAAACGCCAAAGCGACTTAAGCGGTCTTGGTATTTGGGCAAACGTTTAGCTTCGGATCAATCCGCAGCGGGGTCTTTTTTTGTGCCTGGCTAGCTAGGTTAGCTTGTCTTTTGGCAGCGATTCCACTTGCTAAATACGGCGCCGTGCGCTTTGGTTGCACTGTACCAGCATGATAAACATTCAAATCTGCAGTTAGCTTTCTTTTTAATTTTAGCTGCTGCTCGGTCAGACCATTGTTCATTTAGGTAAACCTCAGATTGGGCTCTGGAGCGAACGTGGGGCTAGCGTTACAAGCTAACGCTACTTAGCTAAACATTATGACCAAACAAGGCATAGCGTTTGCATTACTCAAATCCAGCTGCTTTGTCAACGCCAACGTTATCCCAGGGCAGAGAATAGTTGGCGAATGTTAGCACTAAGTTTAACTTGATTTTAATCTCCTTGTCGCCACAACTGCTGTCTCATTAGCTAACAGTGCTACAAGCTAAGTATATAGTGGTGGGTGTGTTAATAGCAGTTACTTGATATTAACATAAGCTCAGTGTTACAGCACACCTCATGTTTCTGTATGAACAGACATGTTAGTGCGTTATTGAGCATTTACAAATAAATATCTAAATCATTAAACACGTCCCTTTGTTACTTGTCTTCTTTTTGCGTACAATCATGTTTCCTTGTTTTGCCCAGTTGTGTAATATACCACTGAACAGTTAAGATTAGTTTTCCACAATAGTTGTGAATGACCTGATTCGTTGTCTTACACAACTCTAATTTGTGTGTTTTAAAGTATTGCAGTAGTGTTCATGCGTTATTTGTAGTAAGTTATGAAATTAAGCTTGTTCATTCCTCCATAAGCCTACCAGCTTATTTTAGAAGGCTAATAAAAAACTCCTACTCTGACATCAGGAGAGTTACATCATTGCAAGCTTTTGTGACAACACCCAGCATTAAAGATAGTCTAACTGAAATTATATGTGCTTTGTGTAGGTTGGTGACCTGTCCCCGGTCTCTATAATGCCCCAGTGTTTGCAGCATCTGCAGTGAACGTGATGGCAGCCCAGTCGGTTTCCATAGACAAATACCAAAAGGCAGAGCATCAGGTGGGTCAGAGGGAGACATCTGGTTTGACCTTGCATATTAAAAAACTTCTCCTACTGGCTGGACATCACTTAATTTGGCTTGTTTGCCAAAGTTAATTGTTACTTTACTGTAAAAAAGACCAGGCAACAACTTTCCTATTCTCTACTCTTTGCCCATGGAACATTCATTTATTTTCTGGGTGATATAAGTCTACACCTGAATAAGCAAAGGGAAACAGTTCATGCATGTAACACTAGAACACGATTATTTTTAATGCTGTAACATAAGTTTTAGCGATCCGCTGGCTATTTTATTTATTTGTGGCAGGACAAAAAAAAAGGGACGTGTATAAGAGACACTGATGCAATGTGCAGTAAGTCATATGTTGCCGTGCTTATGTAAATTGCTTACAAAATATTTTTATTCTTTTGCCAAGGTTGGGGGTGTCAAGAGCTGAGAAAAAGCTATGAGAAATGAGAAATCTTACACCTTTAGCAAATTAATATCTTAGCCTCTTTGTGCACAGTATAATTTGTTTTTTGTCTCAGACACATGGTTGGGGATAGAATTTATGCTCCTGGAAGGGACCCTGGGTTGCTGCTTGGCAAGCGCAGTTTGAAAATGTGTGGTGGATGAAACGAGAAGAATCTAATCAATAAACATACTGAAATAGAACTTTGCAGAGGCTAGGGTCACACTTTAATATGTCTCTTTTTTGTATCAGGTGACAGGTATTTAGAGGTACAAGATTATATTCAAAATTTAATCAGGTCATAACATCAGATATGGAAGTGTTATCTCAGCACTCTCTGGAAGACATTTAGCCATCTTCTGCTTACAAAGCAATGTTAAGATCCCAAAGGGCATGACAGAAAACAGAGGCACATTCCAAAATATCTGCCCACTGCAGATGTAGAACAGTAGTTTTACGAATCAGATGAAATGTCTGAAGACTGAAATGTCTTCAAATGAAACCACAATAAGTTACCTCCAAACAGGTAACATTACACAAATTGTAGTGGTTGATACAGGTCTAACAACCCTTGACAATATTAATACATCTTTCTGATTTGTTGATGTTACAGTAAACAATCATCATGTTCTTGTGTTTTCAGACCTTGTCCTCATGACTTCCCAAAGGAATAATTTTGAAGCAGAGCCCTGTAAAAGCTTTGTCCTTTAGTTACTCTTGATGTTCACATGATGTCTTTTTTTTTAATTCTCTGCCTGTCTGTTTACCTTTTCTGTTTATGTATTGCTGTTTGTATCACTATTTGCATTCCCCCCTTTTTTGGGGGGCCTTTTTCTGCAGATGCAAAGTGTGGTGAAGGTGGACAGCGATTCAGATCAAAAGTTTGTCGAGGGTACATTGGCAGAGGCGCCCAGCCCAGCACCAACCGAGCCGCAGACACCCATGGACGCAGACAAAGCCTCTATATATCGGTAGAGCTAATTCTGCATGTGGTTATTTAGTGAATTTAATCTAAATCTAATCACACTTTTGGTTCCCATGACTCTTACTTTGTTCTCTGGCATTTCAAATTGGTTTATCATGTGCTAATATATGTTGAATACTGTTATGTTTACACTATTCCTATATTGCTATAGTTGTGTGTTTTAAAATAAACATACATTAGATAAAGAAAAACAATCAGTCTGTACAAAAGTTTGTCCTCACTTCATTTTGACATTCTATGGTATCTGTATTATCCTTTGTTTTTAATACCCTGAACAGCTTTTGCTTACTGGTTTCTGTGTTTTGAAAGCCTAGTTCTATTACTAATATGCTCCTTTAAATTAATTATTTGATCTTGTGTGTGTGTGTTTGTGTGTATGTGTGTGCGCGTGTGTACTACTTTCACAGACACCCCCTGTTCCCTCTGTTGGCCCTGCTATTTGAAAAGTGTGAACAGTCCACTTTGAGTTCTGACTGCATTACTTCAGCCAGCTTTGATGTGGACATAGAGAACTTTGTTCGCAGTCAGGAGAAAGAAGGAAAGCCATTCTTTAGTGAGGACCCTGAACTCGACAACTTGGTGAGATACCCCTCAGTATGAAGGGTAGAAATTCTCAGTTCTATTTATTTTTCTTGTAGGTTTTGTTTCTCTATTCTTGCATTAAATGTCATTGCCTGTGATACCCTGCTCATTCCCTTAGTGTTTCATCTGGGAACTACATATTTAGATATGCATACATATATTTGGCTAATTTATAAGGCTGGCAGTTCAAAGAACAGAACAGACTAAACAGTCAGCTTTTAACTGCTGGATAAATTCACTGCGAAAAATAGAGAGGGAGATCATTTATAGGATGAGCCAACAGGATTTTTCTCTGTATTTGTTCTACTTTTTGTTTTTGTCTATAGTCAGTGTGTTTTAAAGTTAGGTAAATTAAGTGTATGCATATGTCATCAATGACATCATATATCTGCCTTTGAAGTGTTTGCCTCTGAAGTTTCCCTAACCACTTTTCAAGGAAACAAAATTTTGTTTGGGCAGTTTTAGAGCTAACAGTGGGAGAGAAGCAAGGTAGCAGTGGAAAGTTGAGTGTGTAGCTGTGGAGGTACACGGTTTCTTTCCGTGTTCTGTGGACTTAATTTGTGAAACATGTTCTGTGTAATATCAGGGAACCTCGTTAAACAAGCAGCTCCTTCAAGGACCCAATCTTACCAGCACTTGACTACTGTCAGTCAAGAGCCTGTGACAATAGTGGCTGACATGGAAGCCACATTCCACCAGGTAAAGGTCCTGCCATAAGATGCTGACCTACTCAGGTTCTTGTGGTGGCCAGATAGTGACACCGGTCAGCCGATAGTAGAATACAGGATGGAGGTGCATCTGTTTAGGTGGCTTCTAAAACAATGGCTCTGTAACAAGTGAATGACGTTAGCAGCCGATCTACAAAATGCTCTACCAATGGAAAGGGTATTGATTGTGCAATGGTGTATTCAGTCAGATCAATTCAAGTTTAGAGTTGTTATCCAAAGCAAGCCCCCCACTAGAAGAGGGCTTCTGTCCATGTTTAGCCCAGTGTATGATCCACTGGGGATACTTGCACCTGTGAATTTATAGGCCAGGAAAATTACACAAGAGCTTTGCAGGATGAGATTGGGATGGGATGAGACTGTGCCTGAACATCTTGCCCAAAGGTGGTTCCAATGAATACAGAGCAGTTTTAAGTGACTTTGGAATTGATAGATGTTTCAAGCCTGAAAATGTTTGCCAGACTGTGTCTGCTCAACTGCGTCATTTTGCAGACGCTACCAAGGAGAGTTGCGGGACAGTAACATACTTAGTCCAGCAAAACAATAGTATTTAGATTCACAGAGCCTTTGTATTGGGAAACGCAAGAGTTTGACGTTTGCAGCTGAAGAAAGCCGACACACAATGCAAAAGTTGACAAAAGTACTATTCATCATTGACACGCTTTAAAAGGGCTGTAGCATGGCTCCTCAGATTGAAGGATACACTTCTGACTTTGTCCAGAAAGAGAAAGGAGCTATTGGAAATTATTGCCCAAAATGAAAAAAAAATGAATGGTGATCAACAAAACAACTTTTGTTAAGAAAAACCTAACTGGATGAACTCAAAGAAGATGAGGCGTAAATAATTTATCACTGCCGGCGGACGAATTTTCAGGAGGAAATCTGCTCAGCTAAAGGGAGAACCAGTGAAATGGAGCAAACATAAACTTAATCCAGTGCTTTAAGGTGGAATTCTCTATGTAGGCGGTAGGCTCAGCCGTGCTGCCATGCCTGAGGAATCCAAACACCCTTCCATTCTGGCTAAGGATCATCGAGTATCACAGTTCATATTGCAGCAATTCCACAAAAGGATAGGCCATGGTGGTCGCAACCGGGTTTTGTCTACTTTACGTCAAAGGTACTGGATTCCAAATGCCAACTTAGTATTTAGAAAGTGTAGAACTTCTCGAAGATGACATGGAGCAACTGGGTGGCAACAAATGGGAGATTTTCCACTTAATAGGGTCTTACCTGATGAACCACCAGAAAGTTATGGCATTATATTTACATGTCTGGCTACCTGAGCTTTCCACATAGAGGTGGAAGCGTCATTGGACATGGATTAATTTATTAATGCTATTTGACGCTTCACTGCAAGAAGAGGTCAGGTTTTGAAAATGTTTTCCGATAACGAAACAAACATTGTTGAGGCTGAGTCAGAGTTCAAAAAGACTCCAGAAGAGTGGAACATGCCCAACGTAGAAAACACACTGATCCAGAGTGGCATCAAGTTGATATTCAATCCTCCATCTGGCTCTTGCCATGGAGGGGTATGGAACCTTGTAATCAGTTTAAATATTGTTCCTGGAGACATTTTTGATGAGTCACGACCTTGAGGCTCGTGGGTGATGGGCAAAATCACACAATAAAGGATGAATATGGTGTAGTCCACCAGGTTCATATCAAGACTAAAAAAGAAGACCATAGGAGATTGGTCATGATGTTTATGGGTTATAGCACCAATCCTGCAGTTGTTTGTTCAATCCCCAGATCCTCCAGTCACACGTCAAAGTGTCCTTGAGCAAGACCCTGAACCCTCACTTAGTTGCTCTCTTAGTGTTGGCCAGCTGCATAACAGCTCCCCAGTTGGTGTGTGAGTGTTTTTGTGATTGTGAGTGCGAATGGGTGAATGAGAAGCAGTGTAAGGTGCTTTGAGTGCCAATAGGTAGAAAAGCATTGTATAAGTGCAGAGCCAACGGTAGTTTTTTTTTTTTTTTAAGGTTAGTTAAATTAGGAAGTGTATGTATAAGTGTACTTTGCCATTATCAATGATATAGCTGTGGAGGTACACGGTTTCTTAGCATGTTTTGTGGAATTAATTTGTGTAATGTGTTCTGTGGAATACATTTATTTATTATTCATCATCTCAACATTTTCTGTGATAATAATTTGTCAACTTTGGAACGTGGATTTAATAAATGTTCAGTGTTTGTCATACAACGATATCTTTGTTTTACACTTTTTGTTACACTTTTATTAAATCCTTTGAATCATACATTGTTGACAGAATTACATTTAACTAGTAGTAATTTCTCACACAGAGTTACTCACTATTTGCTGGACCGTTTAGGCTTATAACACAAACAGGTGAAGGACAACTAGTTTCCATTCCTAGGTATCTCACAAAAAACAGGGTCATGATATTAATCTGAACAATACACACTTGAAACTTCAACCCACTCATTAGTCAATGAACTTTAACCTCTGACCTCAGCAGCAAGGTGAGGTACAGCCTATCTTGAGGTCATGCTGTAGCTGAACTCACACAGGGGCAAGTTGAAATTGAGTGTCCCTTCAACCAACATGAGACAGATACAGAATTGTGTGTATATATGAACTAGTATATAACTCAATGTTTAGTGTTTTACCTTCTTCTCTTAGTCAATCTGATGCCTCCCCATAAGACAGCTAAAAAGATTATAGAATAATCAATAAAAAGTAAAAACATAATGTTAACATGAAATGGATTAGGACTTATGTCATTGTTTCCATTTTCTAGATTTTATTGAATCTTTTTATGATTTTTTTTCTAATTCTGTACTCCAGATGGTGAAAGCCATTCAGGTGCTCAGAATCCACCTGCTGGAGCTGGAGAAGGTGAGTGACCTATGTAAGGACTTCTGTAGCCGTTACATTGCCTGTCTCAAGACTAAGATGAACAGTGAGACACTGTTGAGTGGGGAGCCAGGAAGCCCATACTCCCCTGTGCAAGGCCAGGCCCAGAGCTTCTCACCCACCAAGACTCAGGTATGTACACATCACTAAACACATTTTGGGTGTAACATCATGCATCACCAACAGGTGAATATTTGAAGCTTTGTAATAGTCAGTTATTTTTTTAATCAAGGCATTTTTTTCCCTCTAACCCACTACAAGATATAACTATATTAAATAAATAATATGCTTTAAATATTAAAAGAGTATGACTAAAAGAGTCATAAACAAGGTAAATAATCATAATATCACTCAGGACCATTTTGTGTATTCATCCTTTATTATGCAGACCCCCAGCTCTCTCTCAGGGACCATCAGTCCCCAGGGTCAAATTGTAGTTCCAGCGTCCGCCCTGCAGCAAGGGAATGTTACCGTGACAGCCGTCAACCCAACACAGGTGGTCGCAGGTATGTCACCATGGCATACAACCCCTCCCTCAGGTACTGTCCTATTGTGTCTGCAGCTGAGATGTTGTCATGTACCAGTGTGATACTTTAGTCAGAGCCTTCTGTAGCCTGCACTCAGCAGATTTGGTGTGTGTGTGTGTGTGTGTTTATTTCAGGTGGCACAGTGTATCAGCCTGTTACAGTCGTCACTCCTCAGGGCCAGGTGGTTACTCAGGCTCTTTCTCCTGGGACAATACGTGTTCAAAGCAATCAGGTAGTACATCTCAGTCAATGTCATGCTGCTGAAAAGACTAGAAAAAGTCTGGAAAACATATGGGGAAATTATTATTCAGCTCTAATGAACCTATAAATACATTTCCTGTGTTGTGTATTATCCACTGCTATTACAAATGTTGTCATGTTTGCTGTTTAGAATAAGCTTTGCAGTGATTAGACTTGTTAGAACTTAGTTCTTAACCATGTTAGCAAGTAATTGAAGGTTTAAAACCTTTACAGAGTGAGAAACAGGATAAGAAAGGAGGCTAAAGATTTGTTTGTTTTTTTCCTAGCTTCAGCTACAGTTTCACCAGGACTTGAGTCTCTTTAATCATGACGACAGCTCAACCAAGAACAAGCGTGGTGTTTTACCAAAACATGCCACCAATGTCATGCGCTCCTGGCTCTTTCAGCACATTGGGGTGAGTCTATTTGCAACAAGCCTTTGCCTGTGGAATGAGGAATACAACACAGACTCTTACAGTGTCTTCCCTGCTCTCTTCTGTAGCACCCATATCCGACAGAGGATGAAAAGAAACAGATTGCCACTCAGACAAACCTGACACTTCTGCAAGTAAACAACTGGTGAGTTCAGGGTCTTTGTTTGTGGACTGAGGGGGTAGAGACTATGGGTGGCCCAGTAAGCCAGTATAATGTAACTGCCCATTGAAAATTTGTTCCAAACCAGGAATGTTTGTCCTGTCATTCTGTGGCATCACAGATGTTCGCAGAGGCTCAGATGCATTGTATTGCTCCTTATACAGTGCTATCTTAATGTGATAACTGTATAAGGGAATTCTCAGCAGCATCTTTTGTTCATCAAACCTTGAAAATGGACAGTCTTGAGGACAGTTAATCGCCTTATCTGCATCAAACTGAGCATTACCTTTTTTTAAAAAAAAAAAAGAAAAATCACAATTGTGGAGTGCAGAGGTAAGTGAATAAATGAAAGTTTTTTGGTCCCAAACACTGTGGAGGACACATTTCTGTTAGACTTGAGTACAATATTGCCACAAGAAGCATTCAGTGTTCTAGGGTCAAAGTCTCGATCTTAGACAGGTAACTGTGTATATCTTTATTTGTCCACCTTATTTGACTAATTTTGCTGCTTGTTTTGGGAAATTTGAGGGTGAGACAATGACTTGATTTCAGCCTGACAGAGCCTGAAGTTTAATAAGCAGTGTAAAGCTAAAAAAAAAACACACATCCCAGCCTCGGCGATCACAGAGTTGTGTGGTTTCTTCAGGTTTATAAATGCACGAAGACGGATTCTGCAACCCATGTTGGACGCCAGCTCCTCTGAGACACCCAAAGCCAAAAAGAAAACCCCTCAGAACCGGCCACTGCAACGCTTCTGGCCTGACTCTATTGCCACTGGAGGAGGCACGCAGCAGCAGGTTACCATGCCTGATGGTATGTAGCAATGTTTTTCTATGTACATTTGGGTTGAAGTTGAAAGACATATATTGGCAGTTTAATGAAAAACAATGTTTTTAATGCTTGTCCAGCTCAGTGTTTTTGCACAGGTTTCAATTTGAAACCAAAAATTGGATACTACATGAATGTGTCTGAGACTAAATGTGAAGTTTACATTAATATAGAAAGAACTCTGGAAGAGACCTTTTTCTTTTTTCTTTTTTTTTAACACACGGATGGGGTGAGTAACTAATATATAGTTGTTAGTTGAAAACTACTTATTTGTCAGTTTTCTCCTCAGTGAAGTAAAAAAAAATTGTACATTAGTAGGAATTTAACTGACCACCCTGATGAGTGAATAATAGAAACAGTACCTTTTTGGAACAACCAAATCCAGACCATGGACGTTCTCCTGTACTGTGGGGTTGTGGGGATTTATTAATTACAACTCTGATGTTCAATTACTTTGTCCTCACTAATTAATGCTTATGATGCATTCACTTTTAAGCTGTCCTTAAGCAAGAGCCAATGGTGTAATACAGTGGTTTGTGGAAAACGGAAGCAAAAGAGTTTCTTTATGATAATTTAAGTTTCGAAAGAGGCTTTCAAATCCTTCTTCATTCCACTCGTTCTCAGGTACGATGGTGACAATGAACGTAGAGGGTCTGCAGAGCCTGACATCAGACGGCGCCACGCTGGCGGTTCAGCAGGTGATGCTGGGGCGCCACAGCGAAGACGAGTCAGGGGACAGCAGAGATGAGGATGATGACACAGACATGGCTGGGCTGGGCCTGGACAACAGTGATTCACTGCAGTAGAGGACACACCCCCTCACACACTGATCTACATGTACACACAAGACATGCATAAATAGGTCTACAGAAGACATTTGTGTTTTCTTTTTGTTGCAAACACTTCATAGTACAAACAGGTGCATTAGGTTTACATAGAGCACAAAACTCCAGGACGTAATAGAAATGGTCCTGCACTCTTCCAACCCTCCACCCTGCTGAACAGCGGTTTATGCTGTGTGTGTGTGTGTGTACATCAGAAGTTTCATTTCAGAAACCATTTTTTAAAATAATTTAGTTGATGTAGGCGAGTGCACTTTTTGTACATTTAAGCTCAAAAAGAGAAAATTAAACAAATACAAGAAAAAAAGAAGTGTTAAAAACACCCGAAGCAAGT
This sequence comes from Channa argus, assembly GCF_033026475.1. Classification (NCBI taxonomy): domain Eukaryota; kingdom Metazoa; phylum Chordata; class Actinopteri; order Anabantiformes; family Channidae; genus Channa; species Channa argus. Next base: position 27,973,379 of record NC_090205.1, read on the forward strand.
TTGTATGCTCCGTTACTAAATGTTGACTGATTCATGATTTAAACATTTTTTTTCTTTGCCCCTGTCCCAGTTTTCATTTTGGATGCCAACACTTTAAAGTTGTATCTGTAAGGGTTTGTCGTCACTTTTTGCATGCTTGTGTTTTGAGTAGATGTGCGGAACTCTTACAACTGACTCCACAGCTCTCACAAGAGGCCCCTGCAGGGTGAGCAGAGCCCAAGTGCAGAGTTTGGGGATTAAAGGAAAAAAAGGAGAGATGCTTATTTTTATATACAAACATATGAAATTTCTGTTTTTGTGTCATTTTTGTGTTTTCCTGTTTTGTAAGGAATATTTATGTACAGATTCATAACTAAAGCTAGCAACCCTGTTTTCTGGGGTTCTTTGAATTTTTCTAAGAAATTGAATGCTAATGAAATAGCTATTTAAATTGGTTTTAAACTTACAATACTAACAAGGCCTTACCTATGTTGTTTTCTAAAAAAAAACTCTTGCCAAGAAGCACAAAAAGAAAGAAAGTTGGACCCTTGTTGAAATTGGTCAAAAAGACACTAAACTGCAGAACAGCTCTGGTTCTGTAAAACATTGTTAATAATTGTACTGCAGCGTCTGTTTCCTGAGGAGTTAACTTAGTTATTTCTGATTTTCTTTTTTTTTTAATCCAGCTCCAGTTTTACCCACATTGTGTATACCATACATTTTGTCTTTTAATCATTTTACAGTAGTAGCGTAGGTGTCACATTTTCAAATGCACAATCCAGAACACTATGCTAGTTACACAATCACAAGGGTCTCCGGTGGAAACCTGTGGGAGGGCAGTATCACACAGTGAGATATGAACCTTATCATCAATAAGAAGTAGTGGACTGTTTGCACGCATTAAACTTTTATTTATGTACACATGCTTACTACTGCATTGAAAACAGAGCAGTTGGAAAGTTAGCCAGCTTGTTTCTAGCCTAAAGGATGTCTGTCCCCTGTCAGCACAGACACATGCAGTGAAAGATTCGAAATTTATCAATTTGTTGATATTGCTGCACAAATTGGGGTGCCTCTTGTTTGAATATCTGTAATGTTGTATTGTGCAACAGTTGTCTTTTAATATTTGCAGTAATCTGGTTTATATCCCTCTTGAATAAAATTAAGACTTGAAATGGTTACTTTGCGGCCTCAGGGGGTGTAGACTATGGGTGTGCCCTCGTTGAGCTCTCAGTTCCTCACTTGAGTCTGTCTTGCTTTCTATGACGCGTTGTTCACTATTCTCTTGTCTGTTTTGCCTTAGAGCTTTCTATTTTGGAATAAACGATGCCTAACTCTCTGCTGTGCACCATTTCTTCAGCCTCCTAATTCGAAAGCTCTGCTATTCTGATGTGGTACGGTTTTATGGGGTTTTTTTTTTTTTGTAACATTCCCACAGAATCCAGTGAGAAAGGACTGTAGATGATTCAGTTGTCTGTGGTCACAGTGGGAGAATTTTGAGCTTCTTCTTTCTGAAAGACAGGATTGACACACAGGACACAAAGGTAATGATTTACCCATATGCAGTAATAAAGAATTGTTCTAAGATGTAACGTTTTAAAGGAGAATGAAACAAAGTATCTTCAATTTAGTCAATATATTACCAAAATTATGCATAAGTCACCAACAACCTTTTCCTTAAAATGTAGAATATATTTTAACACTGTGGGCAACCTGCTTTTCCCTAGCTCCTACAGATTATATTATCTGAACTCCTAATGAATGAATTATAAACTCATGGTGATGTTGTACTTGGTTTGTGTATCGACAGATTTGTGTATCGACCAAAAAACTATCTTCTGTTTTTATCGCAACTTTTTGCACTTGTCTGGCCAAATGTCCTGGTTCCGATAGCCTAGAGAAGTGGCTCTGGGTACTGCTATGTGGATAAGGCCCATACAACTGGCCTTGGTGGTGGCTTTTCCACTATACACCATAGCAACATACAAATATCCTTTGTCTAGCCCTAATTTCTGCACTTTTGGAAGTCTGGTTTTTATGTGTAAATATCCACTTTCCACAACAATAGTACTTATTTATCGCTTTCCAAAACCATTTTCCAAAAAAACATTCATTTCTGAAACACATGACTCACACCAATTTACCCACCATCCACAAATGCTATATAAGTGCAGACCATTTACCCTTTACGCTCCGCCCCTTGATTAAGAGAGGAACCTAGGCAGAAGAAAAGAGCTGGTCGAGTCCTGTAGTGGACTTTTAAAGCTCTTGACCCGTGCATGAATTTGTTTAGCAGGACCATCAAAAGGCATATTTAAAAGCACGGCCAGATCAGAATGCTACTTGAAACTCATCAGCTGTAGCTCTAAACTCTAAAAAACTCTTCTCTACCATCAACCACCTTCTTAAACCACATAGAATATATACACAGTAGTTCACTGCAATAGTTTGATTGTTTCTTTACATCCAAAACAGACAATATCTGTCTCTCTCTTTCATCCTCAAACATTCCCATTCCAGTAAATGAAAACCCTGCTGAGGTCATCTCACTATACCTATCGCACTTCTTCCTCACTCCTCACTTCCTCAGGATGTTGAGAACATCATTTGTAGATCAAAACCATCCACCTGTGCCCGGGACCCCTTCCCCTCCCCCCTGCTAAAAACTTGTCCCATTAGTCCTCTAATAACAAAAATCATAAATCTATCCCTACAGATGGGGTATGTCCCATCATCCCTAAAAACAGCCCTCATTAGGCCACAACTTAGATCCTGAAGTCCTGTCAAATTACAGGCCCATCTGCAACCTCCCGTTCATTACCAAGGTTTTAGAAAAAGTACTCTCCGGCCACCTCCACAACCGCCTCAAATTATACAGTCTTTATGAAAATCCTAATCCGGTTTCCGACCATTGCATAGCACTGAAACAGCTCTTATCAGAGTCACCAGTGACTTATTTATGGCCTCTGACTCTTGCACCCCATTTCTTCTTATCCATCTCGACCTCACTGCTGCATTCAACCCTGTAGATCATCACATCCTACTTCACCATCTTCAGCATTACATTGGACTCTGACACCGCTCTCCTCCAGTTCTGCTCATATCTCACAGGAAGGACTGAGTTTGTAGTTCTGGGAAATGCTATATTGGACCCACAATGCTACCTGTGGGGTTCCCCAGGTCCAACTCTCTTCATCATCTATGGGCTCCCCCTCAGTCATATCATCAGCAGGCATGGAATATTATTACCCTATTATTCCATTGCTATGCTGATGACACACAGTTATACATCAAGGTCATCTGTCCTCCACCCCCTCTGCCATAGCCACATACCTCACCTCCTGCTTGGAGGAGATAGAGGCATGGATGAGTCAAAATGCCCTACAGCTCTGAAACAGGAGCCATCCAGGTTGGCACCCCTCAACAGCTCCACTCTTCCACCATCATCTCCACATCATTTTCTGGACACAACATTCCTTCTACCCCTCGGTTACCCACTTAGAGGTCAAATTTGATTACCAGCTAACCTTTCACAGTCATATTAATCACTCATCCATCCCTTTGTCTCCTCCAGGCTGGACTACTGTAACGTGCTCTTCATCGGGATACGTGGCAGGAACCTTCAAAAACTCCAATCAGTAAAAAACGGTGCTGCCTGGATCCTGTTGAGAGTTTGGAAATATGAGCACATCACCTCTATCCTCTGCACAATCCACTGGCTCCTTATTCACCTCCATATAAAGTACAGACTCCTCCTTCACACTCATCTCTCTCTGTATGGCGATGCCCCCACTTACCTCAAAGTGCTCCTTACTCTGCAAATTCAAAAACAATGGAGGATAGGGCATTTGAGGCTGCTGCTCCCTGTCTGTGGAATGCCCCGCCAGTCTACCTTACAGCTCAATACACAGTGGATACTTTTTAAAAAAGTTTTAGGAACACATAGCTTAGCTACACTGCTTTCTAATGTTTTTAGATAATTCTATATTTTAATTTTTTTGTCCTTTCGGCTTATCCCGTGAGCTCAGGGTCACCCCAGCGCATCATTTTCCGCTTGTTGATATGGCACAGTTTTTTTGCTGGATGCCCTTCCTGACGCAACCCTCCCCAATTTCTACCGGGCTTGGACTGGCACTGCACAGCTGGGGAGGGGAATGGGCTGTTAGGGATTCAGTGTGTTGCCCAGAGACACTTTGACATATAGCCAAGACCGGGCATCGAACCACTGACCCCGTGGTCTGTAGACCTTACCAACTCTATTATAGTGTTGTTATTGTAAATACTTTTATACTGCTTTTTGCATCTTGCTTGTAGCACTTTGAGATTTGTTTCATTATAAATAAAATAAAACTATTGTAAAGAGGCTGGATCTGAAATAGGACACAGTTTGTGATTTACTGACCTCCATCTGTTGGCGGATCCAGCTGAGTGACTCGGTGATGCAGGTGTAAACACCCGGCTTGTTCTTCATTGCACAACCAATTCCCCAGCTGGTCGCTCCAACCACCTTCCACACAGATGAGACCTCACAGGCCAGAGGACCCCCACTGTCCCCCTGATGGAACACACATGCAGGTCAAACACAACAGGAAAGACCCCTCAACTCACAAACCAAATCAAAATCCCTCACAGAAGAGAATATTAGCACAGTTATAGTCATAGTGATTTATTACAGTTCGATCAATGCGTGAAAACTGACCATGTTCAAAATACAGTGCAATATGACAATATATCATTTCATTTCTTTGATGTGAACAAACATTACCCACACAGCAAAACATTTTAGACCTTGGAAAGAGTGGCTCTTTATGGCCTTAATGGTATAATTAAAATGCAATGTTTCTGTTTGAGAACAAAAAAATGTAATTTGAATTAAGTGTTTCTATTCTGCAGGGCACATGCAAATCAGAAAAAATGTCCTGAATGAAATCCAGAAGCTCCAAGCTTGAACTCAACCCAGCATGTTTTTCTGACAGATTATTATATAAGCCTCAAGCCCACGATCGTTTCTTTATACTATTGACTTAATAAAAACAGTTATGATATTTCTACTGATTCCAACTCAAATGCAGACTACTGCAGATGCCAATACATTCCAGTGAATCATTGTGATGAATGCTAAAAGATGCCAGCTGTACCTGACAGGAATCTGTTCCTCCCTCCAAGTACCCAGCACAGATCATCCATGAGGAGATGAGACCTTGGTAAACCTCTGGCTTGTTGCAGGTCTTGGTGGAGATGAGTGGTACTATGGCCGAGCGCAGAACTTCACTAGGCTGGCCTGGAAGGACCAAGTCAGCATGTAAAGTGTCACAGAACTACACATATGCAAGTGAAGAAGTCTTTATATTAGAGCCAGGTCATGTGGCGTTGTTGCTGGTGACATAACAGATGCTTTTTTCCATGTTCAGACTCACCCTCGTCCTCCGTTGCCCCCCATCCAGAGATCCAGCATATGGTTCCCTCCTGAAACTCCTCCCGGTGATTAGGCAGACAAATGGGCTGCACAAGGTCTACACAGGAGACACATAACAGACTACATCTCCGAGAGTGTCACACACACTGTGGGTAACAAGGTGTGTAAATGTTGAATGGTCTGCACATGTATAGCACTTTCCTACCTTATTGGTTCCTAAAGCACTTTACACTGTTTCACATCCAACCAATGACACTCTGCTATGCAGCTGGCCTGCAGTGTTTGGGTTGAACTTGGAACAAAGTAATGTTAACCAAAAATGGGATAAATAAAACACACAATTACAAGAAAAAGGGGGAAATATATTAATAATAATAATTGAGAAGAAAAGGAGTGGTAGCAACAATAATAAGAAGGGCACGTTTGTACAGGTGATCCGGCTACAGCAGAGTTCAGGTGCAGACCTTGAGACAAGAGTATCAGTGTAGTTAACCGTAGGGATGTCACTGGTATTTAAGCTTTTATGTTAAAAAAAAACTTTTGTTACTGAAGAAAGCTTCAATAAACAAGATCATTACATAATATCACGGTGCGCGTACTTTTTACATTTTTAAAATTTCCAAAAGTTGAATATCCCTAACTTTTTGTGAGTAGTGTATGTCCTAGCAAGTTGCTCAAGCCGGTAACAGCTCTTATAATAAACACAAATTTGATAAATTATTTTCCAACAAATCAAATTAAACAAAAGTATATATGATAGCTGATAACTACGCTGAGAACCCCAGACAAGGTATGGGGCACACTGCTGTTTTGCTCTATGATGAGAAGATGTCACTGTGATGATTGACCCCCATTTATATCTCCAGAAGTAAAACTGCAGTTTTTGGAAAATCTTAATGTGTCTGTGGATGAGAGGGATCCTAGCTGTGTAACATGAATTAGTGGCTATAATCAACATTGTAACATTGTATTGGCTCTGCATTCAAGTACCGCACATACTCAAGTGCAACTCAAGGGTTATGAGATTGTTTAACTTGGAACAGTTTCACTGTGACATAGGAAGGTAGAGCGGTCGTCCACCAATCCCCCAGTTGCTGGTTCGATCGACCGCTCCTTTGGCCACATGTTGAAGCAAGACACTGCATAGCAGCTCCCCTTATCGGTGTGTGTGTGTGTGTGTGTGTGTGTGTGTGTGTGTGATTGGAAGTGTGAATGGGTGAATGAGCAGTGCTTTGAGTGCCAATAGGTAGAAAAGCGCTGTACGTGCAGACCATTTACCATTTACCTTGTTTGCAACTTTGTGTTGAAAAAACATTAGATCAGGTTGAAGTTGATCTGCAAATCAACGTAAAGTCATCCAGGGTGGTCTTTGGCCAATCACAATTCACACATTACTCGTGAATCACTTTATAACATGCACAACTACCTTCATCTCCTCTCTTCCTACATCCATAAATCTCCTCTTTAGGAGAGTAATGGATGTAGTAAGAGTGGAAATTAAGTTAGTTGGTAGGAGAGAAGAGGGTGCAGAGGGTTGGGTTAGATGGAGGCAGCGGATTTGCTGTGGTGACCCCTGAAAGGGAACAGCCGAATATTTCATGGGTACATAATAAAACACATCACCTCCAACACAGCGTACTGTGTTGTTCGAATGTAGGGCATATGTTTATTTGGATGCAGCACAGTTCAGGGGCAAACTCTGTTCTTTGACTTTCTTCCCAAGATCCAGGAACCTCCGCTCACTTCTACTGCATCTGATACTTAAAATACTGAGATGCAGGAGAACAAATCTGCAGCTGTGCATTACAAATATATGTGTATTACAAATATGTTTACAATGTTTGCAGGAAAGAATCTGCAGAGTAATTAAAAAACACACCCTTACCATTAAAAACAAGTGATGTGGCCAATTTCATTAGTGCAATGTCATAGTCTAGTCCTTTGGGTCGGTAGCGAAAGTGGTTTATGATTTTCTGCACAGACAGATACTGGGCACCATGGACCGGCTGATCTGTCAGCCCCACGAGGACCGTCCACATGGAGGGGTCTGCAAACCTGATGACAGACAGTCAGTCAGAATCATAATGTCATTATACTGTACGGTGAGGGCAGAGTGAAATGGCCAAAGTCTGTCACACTGCTGTGTTAAAGTGTGACTTTAGAGAAATCTGACTCTAGTCCTTGCAGCTTTAATTAAGCACGAATGGATGTTTGTGCTCTCAGCTGTGTTTGTGTCCATGTAGCAGCTGTAGGCAGCAAGCAAACAGGAAGAGGGATTTCACTTTAGAAGAGTTTCACCGAGAGGCTGGGCCTCTTTTGCGAGGACATCCTGATAACATTCACACATGGAAGCTGCTCAATACAACCACAGTCTGACCAACTCATCAGCCTTACTCAAGGGCACCACAGGGGTGAGTCCTGCTTTTTCCCTTGACCCAACCAGATTCACTCCTGGCAGCTGCCACTGCCCCTTTAAAAAAACAATTCACAAGGGTGCTGTTCTTTCATCTGTCACCTGAAAAGTTTTATCAGTATACTGTTAACAGAAGTTTTTTAAGCTTGTGTTGATGTGGTTCTTTTCTTTCATTGGAGCAGAGAGCAACTGTAATAAGGCAAACTTATCTATCTCTGTGATTATTTAAGTTGTTTTAATCTTGAATGAATATGACAATAAGACTTTCCTCTTTAAGCCTCGTCACAAACGTGCAGAAAGTAACTTTTATTGAGGAACTGAGGGAAGAGAGTGACCCTGTTTCTGATCTCATGTGTTATAAAAAAACATACTCAGTAGATATAAAATGATTGGTTGACCAGTAACCATCTTGTGACATTGATTTTTGATTAGGTTCTACCAATTTAAGCCCTATTAACATCTCTTTATGACAACCAGTCACATTTTTACAGTAAGTCAGTACAATAAAATGTAGAATAATTTATTATACCACATTTCAGTATTCCCCAGTAGCATATAAAAATAATAAGCAATAAAATGTAATTAATAAAAGAAAATGACCTGGACCTGGACCAGCAATATAAAATGAACGTATTGTTGGATAAACCAATTAAAAAGGTTGACACTACACTGCAGAAGGGGGGGGGGGCACTTTTTGATGGTCCTCACTGAAACACAAACAAAGTTTAACTTATTTTGATAGAAGCTAATCTGTATTCCAAGTTTTTAAATGTCTTTCCTGTGGTCACTCAGTATGTGGTTCAGTGGACTTGTCAGGGCTGCTTTTCTTTTGATGATCTCAAAAAATCTCTTCTATATATATGCAGAATAATTACCAATCTACTGCATAGATAAATGTATTTCAAGGTATAGTATTTTGCTACACATTCCACACAGATTATGATACACTGTGTTATATCTTATGGGTGGCAACACAAACATTGTTTAAGTCTGAAGAAATGCTTGGGACACAATAAACTGCAAAACAGAATGAATCACCGAAGGTCATGACCATAGACTAAGGTCTGGAGAAATTTGCAACTCCTCCAGTATGGGAGACATCAAAGTGTCAAGCGATTAATGAAGTCACTCACTCATATACACAGTGTGCTGCAGTTAGGATCCAGCTTGATGTTATGATGGATCCTCCACACACATGTTCATTGTTGAAGTGGAGACTGACCTGCCAGGGAAATTGACCTGGTTTTGAAAGATTTCCTCCAACAATACGAGTGGTGTACAAAGGCCTGGAACCACACTCTGGGGACAGACACAAGACAAGAGTCAAAAAGCAGGACTTCTATAATGTCTATTACAAGTTACATAAACTAGGTTGATACTGTTCTGACCGTCATTCATTGTCTGATGATACTAGCCTGGAAAACCTGGAATGACGGTTTCCTTTTCTAGAGCAGAGTAGTAGTATAGAGGTTTTTACAAGCCAACCTAAAGAAAATGGGCATTTCTGGAAAAAACACTGCAAACTTAAATTTGCCAGTGTAATGAAGGATTCAGTGCAGAGCTAAGATATTGCATTTGAATGAATGAATTTAGTCCCTAATAACAACAGTGGATACAACCCAATGTGTCTTTTATTGGACTGCGGTTCATCATTTATACATTGTACAGAGCCAAAGTGTTCCTTTTAGCTATGTCAACCAGAACCTAACTTGATCCTGGCCGTAAGAGCGATGAATTAATGCGACAGAGACTGACACTGTAATTGGCTACATCTGTAAGCACAATGGGGGTGATAAGAGCACACTTGGAAAGAAGGGGAACCCATCTCAACATGGGCACAGACTTTCTCATGACATCAGAACGTCTGGGTTGTGTTCCACTGAGATTTATCACATCACTGGACTGCAAATGAGATTTTTCTGTAATGAATTTAAATTATGATATGACATGAGTTCTCATATCTTGTTTATGGAAAACCCTTTAAAGTTTGCACATATTAGAAAATTGAAACCTATGCAAGCACAACTACACACAGGCCATAAACACACTCATGCACACACTCAGGTTCCAGATCAAGCTAGTTATCAGAGCTGACAAACACAGAAGAAATACACACATTTTCATGCCATGCAGGAGTGTATAGTCGGGCATGAGCACACGAGCTCTTCTGGACTCTTCTGGTCTAGAGATGTTAAAACCTTGTAGAATACACAGTGATGACAAGAACAAACACCACTGAATATTTTCTCACCCAGACATTTCAGAGTTGTCACTTTCCCTGAGCTGCACAGAGTCTTACTGTGGTGACAGGAGGTGGAGGTGACAGAGACACGCAGTAAATATAGAGAAGTACTACAACATATGATGTTAATGTCTAGTGCTTCACAGATCAGGAAATGCACCACACAATACAGAGATCAATAGTAGGAGGTTATTTTTCTTATACTTTCTCCAATAGTTACTGAAGTTCAGTTCCATTCTTCAATCCCAATGAATAGATTTGACAAAAAGGTGTGAAGTATAGTAATTAAGTATTCACTTACAGTATTTACTGTATCTAGATACAGTAAATATGGGACTTCTATTCATAAGGAACCACTGTTGTTTCACTTGTTTAGCACCACTGGTGTTGTAATATCCACAACATGGAGACATTCCTACATATCAGAATATTAAAGATCATCTTAACTGGTCAAATTATTTCGGGTCAGTGAAATAGACCTTTAGCTACTGTCCTAGTAAAGCAATGTTGTTCTTCTGTGGAACACCAATCTAATGTAGAAAAGACCTGACTACCCTTATTTCAAAGGCAACATTTATTCAAATGGTGCTGCAATTTGTACCTAAAGACTGTGGCATTCTGGAGTTTAATGATCTGTGGCTGGCTTTGGTTAATGGACACCAAGTTGTACTGAAGGTCCTGCTCAATGGAGGCCAGAGAGACGAAGAATGACTCCACATACCTGGCAGACACAGAGACAAAACATAAAAAACATTACAACAGTCCATGGATAAAATTGGTCAGTCTCTCACACAACCACACACACTCACAGACCATAATTGAACAATATTAATCAGTGATAAAAAGCAGATTTGGTGACGTACCCTACATATCCCTAAAGTTTAGTTATAAGTCAAAGATCAGAGCAATTACTTAGGTTCAATTTTCTGGTTTGTTTCCTAAAATTCCAATTTGGTTGATATGTCAAATGTTGTGAAATTGATAAAATATATCAAAAACACATCTAAATGGAGCAGTGATTGGTTTATGTAAAGCAGTGTCTCAGCAACAGAGAATGAGATGCTATGTCTCTTGAACACCAAAGAGTAGCATCAGTAGATTTGGGAAACCAGCCCGATTAGGGCTGTCATGAATTAAAAAATGATAGAGATAGGTCTTGGGGTAAGGGTTAGTTCCTGGGCACTGAGGGATCAGACACGAGAGAATCTCAGTGACCCTCTGAAGTTATCATCAAATTCCTCACTTAGAAGGAAGAACTTGGTTTGGCATTGCAGGTGGAACAGCCAGCTGAGTCTTAACTGTATGGGTTTGCTGCATTGACTTTCACAAAGCTACATATTTTTTCACTTCATTCAGCAGTATACAAGCTCTTGTGAAGTATTGCTGTCACTTGACACCACATGCTGTACTGTATGCTGCAGAATGCCAAAGACATTTGTGTACACATCCAAAAGCCTGAAAATATCCATATTTTCCATGCAGGACAAACATGTACATTGCATGTTGTAGCTAATATTAAAAAGGTTTGTGGAAAACATGTTACTGTAAACAAACAGATCAACAAGCGGCATGAAAAGGGCAACAGAGACACAAATCCTGTGGATACTGCAACAAATCAAAACGGGACAAATATGAGATTTGATTTGCAGCCGAGACCTTGGGTATCCCAGCTGCTTGCAGGCAGACATGCCCAGCCAGTTGTTCCAGTCCTCTGAGCAGACAGTCCTCCATACTCCCGCTTTCTGGACCTGTAGCACCGAGCTCCTTCCACTCAGACGCACTGACACACACACAGACAGACATAAAAATGTAGAGACAAAGAGACAAACACAAAACAGAGACAGACAGTGAGAGAGAGACATGAACAAAGATGACAGACCCACAAATGGAAAGTTACATAGTGGCTGAACAATAACATGAAATGTGTAACACTTTACAGTTGTAACAGTTTGTAGATATATGAAATATGTTGATACTGTAACATCACTACACTGTCAGAATTATCTGAACATCTATATACAGCATGTTGCTGCTCCCTACTCAAAGGTCAACAGCTTTTGGCTTGTCCCTTCAGGGGACACAGCAGAAAGTGTTCCGTATGTTGATTTGGCCTGTGTTTTTATGTCAGATGTCGCAACCATCCCATTTCTGTGTTTGGCAGGGGGGGTCGCCCTTGGTGGATGGGTGGGTCCACACCTGGTGGGGTGGGATTCAAACCCACAGCTTTCCGTATCACAACCCAGTGGTGTATCTCTAAGCCACCAGAGGCCTGCTGACCCCTACTGGTATTTGCTGAATTACCACCCCTAGATTGATTGATATCTAAAGTCTTTCCAGTTACATGCAAGTCTACAAGTCCTGATCATTGTTCTACTGAGATTCTTCTAATTGTAAACCAGACACAAAGACTGGACAGCTGGTTTTCTTCAGTTAAACTCTGAAAAGACAGTGACAGTTTCTTCTCACTGACCCATGCGTGTGATAATAAAGTCATATGTTTGTGCTATTACTAAAACAATCAACTTTAAAGGTAAAATAAAAGGTTATTATTGATCGGATTTGAGCCTTAGTTTTGAATATTTTATAAGTTTATCAATTCCAGTTTTTGGAATTGGAGTTTTTTTTTTAATTCCTCAGTTTTTATATAGATTTCACTCCTCGCAACTACATCTCTGTTTTAACAGAAGTAAAAAAAAACAACAACCTTTAACTAAACCATAAAAATAAACCCCTTTTTTCAATTTAAGTATCACTATACTGGCACTATACTGGATTGTTTTAGCCCTAATTTTGATTTGGATGATTTTATCGTTTTTTAAAGCCTTATATTTTAGCTTTCTGGAGTCTATTTTTGCTGATTCATGTTTGTCTTTACCTTTAACACCTTTTAAACAATCTTTACTCCTCATGCATGGTGTTTTGTTTCAGCACAAACACAGCTGTAATAGTCACAGATACAGGTAATCACTAAAAAAGTCTGTATTATCAAGGCTGAAAGACGTCTTACTTTCTATAACAATGTATTTGTTTTTTACAGGTCTTTGATAGATTCCTCTATTGATATAGAAACATTCAGATGTTCATCTGAAGTCAATACAAGGCCTCAACGTTTCAAGTTTTTCACATTGTCTTCAATTTTAGTCCAACTTCCTTTATTTTGTTAGTACCTTTTATTACATCTCAAGCAGGGAAACACAAACAGCAAATTTTGTACTATTAAGAACGGAAAGGGCTTTTAACAAGTATATATTAATGGCCTGGTTGTAAAGGCCATTAAGATATACTTAATGATATACTTATTGGCTAGCTTTTAAAATAAGGAGCTTGTATTCTGTATTTGTTTTTATTCTAATAAAGACCTTATTCATGTGTCATATTAATTTGTTTTTGTTGTACACTGAAGACATTTGGGTTTCTCATTGCTGGGGTGTTTCCTGTGAGATTGACTGTTCCAGCAATTAATAGTTATATATGACTACATTTTGTAGTTATCTTAATCTTTTGTGTATTTGTTGTTAAAACGGATCAATGAACAACATGAAACATCAACATGAAAGCCAATGAGCTGTCAATGACAAAACGTTGTTGATTTTGGTTATAAAACAAAGGGAAAACAGCCAAAGGCACCACATAAGCAAAGCCAATAAAATATGAGCATATGCTCATACAAGCTCAGCTGTAAAGCATGGTGGGGGTAGCATTGCAGCTTGTGCATGCACTGTGTTCAGAAGCATTTTGTTTGCAACATTTACGGAGAAAAACCTCAAAAATAATTGTGAGGAAAGACAATCAGATATATCCTTGATTAGAAGTAGTTATTAACTGTCTGTAGTGAGCCAGAGTGGCGTGGAAATGGTAGGCTAATTCTGCTTTGTACAGTATATCCGCGATATGTCCATATTCCCAGGTCATTGGCTTTCTCTTCCTTTCATACAAGTACAGAATGTTGTCGCTCTTGTCTCTGCACTTTGTTCTACTAGCACTTGATGGCCCAGACAAAGGCAACATGAGCTTATGTAGCCACTGGACTTTATTGGCACTAGTCCTTTGTGGTCGGCTTGGTATGTCGCCGCCCTTTGATTAGATAAGTCACTAGACTTGTACCCTAACTGAGCATGAATTTTACCTGCAGAAGAAGAGATTAAAGGGAGAATCCCACCAAAATAAAGTAAGAACTAAAGGAGGCTGCAGTAAAACCCAGGAAAAGCAAATCAGAAGATTAAAGTAACAATTTGGTGCAGTTAATGCAAACAAGGGATTTGCAACCAAATACTAACTTTGATTTACTTCTGATACTATCTGTTCTAGTAATGGTTATGTATATGTTATGTAATGTCTATTGGTGCAAATACCATTAAATCAAGGCTGAACCTTTGAGTTTTTGTCTCATATTATTTGATCTTAAACCTTATAATATGTCAAATATTTTCTAAACTGCCAATTGCTTTTAAGTAGATCAACTCATGCATTTCTTCTCCTGTGCTTTCATGGGTGCATGTTTGTCTCACCACAGCCAAGCTCATCCTCTCCATTGTGACATTGCACCTTTCCATCACATCGAGCAGAGAAGCTGATACACTGTGAAGATGAGCCACAACGAAAGTTCCCCACACATCCAAGTCCCACTGTTGACACACACACACACACACACACACACACACACACACACACACACACACACACACACACAGAAAGAGAGAGGCAAAAAAATGCAGATTCAAATGTAAATTACTGGTGGAGATACAAAAAATACAGTTTTTATAATACAGTATTTATAGACCAAAAAAAGGAAGGAATTAAAGTGTAGTTTAGTGATGTGTGTATGCATGTCACACTGCTGCAATTAAACAAGTGGATGGTCCTTTAGTCTTTTCAGTTTCTTTACCCGTCTCGTTAGTCTTGATTAGTTTCACCTGTTCCCCTATGTATTTAAACACAGCTCTCCCTACAGTCTGCTGCCAGTTCATTTTTGCCTTGTTCACTGGTTCAGTATCTTTATGCACCTGGACAGTGAGCCCTCTAATTTTGATTGTGAAGGACATTGAACCTAAGGACTCGTTTGTACCTGTTGTACCTGCCTCTCATTCATTGTATTCTGGTTCTTTCCTTGTTTTTCGATCTCAGGTTTGGTCCTTAATTTATCCCTGTCTATCTTAGTTAGGCATTTATTTTGGTTATGAATTTGGTTATGAGTGTGTTTTGTTGTATTGTTCATCATTTACTATTAAGTTCTATTTCACAGTTTTGCGTAGTCTGTTTTCCACATGTCAGTGTGTTCTCCTGTCCTCTCTTTGGAGTGAGTGTTTGTTTGCCCTCTGCAGTTTTTGATTTATTAATAAAACCTCTTTTACTATAACCCCTCCTCTCACCGTTACCTCATTTAGGTCCTTAATATTACACAAACCCTTCACAGTACGAACTGGCCAAAGTAGGAACCGGTGACATGCAAGAGTTTAGCCGCAATGGATGCCAGAGAGGCTTTTACAGGCTTTTTAAGTTTAAGTCCACAGATGGATGATCACCAGGATGTTTTGAATAAGTTAGAAGGTTCTCGCCTACCTATTTATCCTTGTGCTCTTGGTACCCAATGTAATAAGAAATCCAAACCGCAGACAAATCTCTGAACTTGTGACCTGCTTGTTGTTTGCCAGTCCAGGCCACTTAGTCAGTCCCTGTGCCTCTGCCTGGGGCGGGCAGCTGCCGATCTGTTCCTGGACCTGTCCTGGTTTGGCTTCAGTCAGTTCCAGGGGTCGCAGGCAGCCTCCCCTTTACTTAAAGGGAGTTCCATGACTCAAAGGACATGTTTCTGGCAAGTTTGAAATTTGTAAACGTGTTGCCTTTCTTTTGGAAGCGGCATTTGGACTTGGCCTGAGCGAAGCCCTTTTTAAGGTTGAGCTTTTCTCCCAGCTCAGCCACTTCCCTTATGGCTAGCTCTGAGGGCGTCAGTCATCAAGCAAAGTATCGGTCAGCTCATTGTCAACCTGCTAATGCCAAAGGTGCTATCCTCCAGTCTGCCCCACCAGTTCCTGTTTGTGCGCTCAGCTTGGCTGACACCTGTCCTGTTCTCGTTTCTGTTCCTGCACCAGCACAGCCTCCAATCCCAGCCCCACGATGCTTCAATAAAA